>NC_067400.1:222830247-223152747 GCF_016432865.1 Antechinus flavipes
TGTGGTGATATAAATGTCATTGATAATAAATGACACAAAATTAAATATTTCTAAATTAAAGCAAGTTTATATTTTGTAGATTTCTAAAATTCTTTATGATGATCTTTGATAAACTGTGAAATAAACAAATGTATTGATGAGCTATTTAAGATTTCTGAGAATTGAGGAATTTTACCAGACAATTTAAGTCTCCCAAACTGCTTCTTCCTCTTGAAAACAGTGAAATCTTGGTGATTATACAACTTTTCTTAATGAACAAAGCTAACTATAATAATTCATTTTAAAAGTTGTCCTTAAAGTTTCAGTTATACAACTGTGTCATCTGCATTGTCACATGAAGACAGATAATTGTCGAATCTCTTTGTTTGGTGCTGAGCAAATATTATCTTGGTATCAGATTAATCGCTGATTTTGAACATTTTGTAGTGCCATTCACTCCACTAGGTAGGTCCTGAGACAGACTAAAGAAAAATAATTTAGAACAGATAAGTACCTGTTCCAATTTAGTGATTTAATAGATAGTACAAGTATTATGTTCTGTATTTTCTTTGTAAGCTTCACAGAATCATTTTAGACTGAGAGTAATATTTATCTTATCTGATTTTACTGAACCAAGAGGAGCTTGACTGTGTGGGCCCCATGAACGAGTGCCAATACTTATTGAATTTATCAAGTGTGATATATATTCATAATATGTGATTAAACTATCTTTTTATCCCACTATTGATGTTTATCCTGGCTATAAAATTAAATTTGTACAAACTACTTAACAGAGTCCAGATATTCATAATAGTGGCTAAATTTTTTCTTTCTTCAATATGTATCATTAAAATCCTTGCAGATACTTTAGCTTGTGAACAAGGGAAATTAAAATTCCAAATTGGATATGTCCAAACTCAAATTAACCAGAGTTGAACAGAAACTGATATTTGGTAATTTAGTGACAGAATGGCTATGTAGCATTTTGAAACAATTCGAGGAGTTTGAGATTCAGTTGGAGTAAAAGTGAATTGGCAGTAAAAAAACTTACATAGGCCTTCTAAATGGTATTATATCAGACAGGAAGTTCTTTTGGAAGGTTGATAGGTATGGAGAGGAGCCACTAAGGATTTTCTGAGAGATAGTGGTAAAAGCTGAGTTATTGAAAATGCAAAAGAAGGAAGTGCATTGAATCAACACATCAGAGGCTGTGTATCTGGAGACAGGGTGTCTGAGGATAATGAAGCAATGCCAGGAAATTTTGAATAGAGAAGAATACTTCATTTGAACATTGAATTTTCTTTTCTTTCATTTAAGAAGTTACTAAAACTCAGGTATTTGCCTGTTTATTTTTCATCTTCATTCTGAATCACCATCGTTTTAAACACATAGAATAGAATAGGTATATTCATATATACATTCTATAGAATAGGTATACCAATATGCATATTATGATATTATGTGGTGATATAAATGTCATTGATAATAAATGACACAAAATTAAATATTTCTAAATTAAAGCAAGTTTATATTTTGTAGATTTCTAAAATTCTTTATGATGATCTTTGATAAACTGTGAAATAAACAAATGTATTGATGAGCTATTTAAGATTTCTGAGAATTGAGGAATTTTACCAGACAATTTAAGTCTCCCAAACTGCTTCTTCCTCTTGAAAACAGTGAAATCTTGGTGATTATACAACTTTTCTTAATGAACAAAGCTAACTATAATAATTCATTTTAAAAGTTGTCCTTAAAGTTTCAGTTATACAACTGTGTCATCTGCATTGTCACATGAAGATAGATAATTGTCGAATCTCTTTGTTTGGTGCTGAGCAAATATTATCTTGGTATCAGATTAATCGCTGATTTTGAACATTTTGTAGTGCCATTCACTCCACTAGGTAGGTCCTGAGACAGACTAAAGAAAAATAATTTAGAACAGATAAGTACCTGTTCCAATTTAGTGATTTAATAGATAGTACAAGTATTATGTTCTGTATTTTCTTTGTAAGCTTCACAGAATCATTTTAGACTGAGAGTAATATTTATCTTATCTGATTTTACTGAACCAAGAGGAGCTTGACTGTGTGGGCCCCATGAACGAGTGCCAATACTTATTGAATTTATCAAGTGTGATATATATTCATAATATGTGATTAAACTATCTTTTTATCCCACTATTGATGTTTATCCTGGCTATAAAATTAAATTTGTACAAACTACTTAACAGAGTCCAGATATTCATAATAGTGGCTAAATTTTTTCTTTCTTCAATATGTATCATTAAAATCCTTGCAGATACTTTAGCTTGTGAACAAGGGAAATTAAAATTCCAAATTGGATATGTCCAAACTCAAATTAACCAGAGTTGAACAGAAACTGATATTTGGTAATTTAGTGACAGAATGGCTATGTAGCATTTTGAAACAATTCGAGGAGTTTGAGATTCAGTTGGAGTAAAAGTGAATTGGCAGTAAAAAAACTTACATAGGCCTTCTAAATGGTATTATATCAGACAGGAAGTTCTTTTGGAAGGTTGATAGGTATGGAGAGGAGCCACTAAGGATTTTCTGAGAGATAGTGGTAAAAGCTGAGTTATTGAAAATGCAAAAGAAGGAAGTGCATTGAATCAACACATCAGAGGCTGTGTATCTGGAGACAGGGTGTCTGAGGATAATGAAGCAATGCCAGGAAATTTTGAATAGAGAAGAATACTTCATTTGAACATTGAATTTTCTTTTCTTTCATTTAAGAAGTTACTAAAACTCAGGTATTTGCCTGTTTATTTTTCCTTTTTCCATTATTGTAAATATATTTTAAAACATGAGATTTATTTTTTAAACATTTTCTTTACATGGTACCTTTTATTTATATGAAGAAAATTAGACATTATCATTATAATTATAAAATTATATTTTAATATAACAATATTATAATATTATAATTATATTATAAAATTATATTTTACATTATAAAAACAACCATTATTCATCTTGTAAAACTTATATTTCTTTCCTTCATTCATTAACAATGTAATTTCATCTTATAACCAACTCCCACAAAACTAGATCTGCTTTTCTTCCCTTGACTTATAAGTAATCAAAACCATTAATAACATTACAGAGTGGAAAATACATGCATTCGCTAAGATATGCACAACACGATATGACAACATTTTGCTGGAAAAAAAGAAATATAGCATCAATATAAAAGGCATTGATAAAACTGTCTTTAGATCTGCCAAATTCTATGCAAACTATTCAGAGATGGTTCTGGGCTTTTAATTCTGTCTAGATAATTGATAATGGGTAGAGAGCAAGCTTTGGAATGGAACTAGTTCTCTATTCACTATCAAGTTTCCCCAACAAGTTCTAACTGTGTGACTCTTGTTAACCTCTCAATGCCCCATGCAGTCCTTAAGACTATTAATTTCAGAACAGAACAGAATTTATTAATCTTATTCATAGGCAATCTACAAGCATTTATTCAGTACTTACTATATGTCAGCAATGGAGATAAAAGCAAAAAGAAAGAATGATTTTGTTGTTATGGAGTTTACACTCTAATAAAAGTGAGCCAAAAATTATGAGTATGTGATATGGAAAAATATGGCAAAGAGCAGGAAAAAACAAGCATAGTTGTGAGAGAAATGATGGCTGGATGGCCTAATAACCATTCTCACAATGAAGGTCCCAAGAGAAGCTCATCAATGAGAGAAGGATGAGTAGAGACATTCGCCTTCCTCAATATGGAGGTACTGCAAAGAATTCATCAATGAGAAAGGGGAAGAGAGATATTCTATAAAGTAAGAGAACCATAGGCATTGAGGAAATTTTCAGGATGAGAAGGCAACTGAGACATGGTAATGAAGGGTAGAGAGAATTTTCTCACTGAAAAGTCCCTAAACAGATCCCTAAATGTGAATGAAGAAGTTTCCATATCTTTCATGTGAGAAGAAAAGTAATAGAGCAATTATGGGGAGAGGGAAATTGCCATGCTAAGCTGATTCAGGATCAAGATGATATAGCTCTTGAGATTCACTCAAGATCATTCCATCGTGCATCATAGTGACAACCAGTAGAAAAGAAATAACTGTGGGAATTGGATCAAGAGCAAAGGATAAATCTGGATCTGTCACTTATCAGGAATGAGCTAGAGATGAGATAGGCCAAGATAGCTCACCAAGCAGAGAGATAGGCCTCTAAGCTAACCGGGCTATATTGGAGATAATAAAAGATCTGAACTTTTATCACCTGGCTGCTTTTTGAGAAGAAAAAGCTCACCACATTTTGGCGCCCGAACAGGGACTGATTCAGATCCATCTGAACTAGATCACAACAGATAATGACAAATGTTTGAGGGGATGTGGGAAAATTGGACACTAATACATTGTTGGTGGAACTGTGAATGGGTCCAACCATTCAGGAGAGCAATTTGGAACTATGCTCAAAAAGTTATCAAACTGCATATCCTTTGATCCAGCAGTATTTTTACTGGGATTATATCTCAAAGAGATCTTAAAGGAAGGAAGAAGACCCACATGTGCAAAAATGTCTGTGGCAGCCCTTTTTGTAGTGGCAAGAAACTGGAAACTGACTGGATGCCCATCAGTTGGGGAATGGCTGAATAATGTTATGGTATATGAATATGTTATATGAATGCTATGGAATATTATTGTTCTGTAAGAAATGACCTGCAGGATGATTTCAGAGAGGCTTGGAGAGACCTACATGAACTGATGCTAAGTGAAATGATCACAGCAATCACAAGACTATAAGATGATCAATTCCAATGGACTTGGATGAGCTAGAATGATGTTTGTTGTTTTCTGGGTGGCAGGAAAAATCTAGAATAATGTTTGTTTTCCTCATTTTTTTTCTCCTAGAATACAGAGTCAAAACGGGTATGAGCCAGCCTCCTCCCCACCCCCCACCCTCATTCCCATCCTTCCCCTCCTCATTTGCCCACTCACTAAGTAAGATCAGAGATGTTGGCTGAGTGTTTCCAAGAAGGTGCAAATACCTCAGAGGATGGAATTTGTAAATCAAAATAAGTCTTAGACTTTAGTTTATACTCCTCTAATGAGAAGTTAAATGATGAACATATCTCCAAAACTGAATGTGTGCTCAGGATATATACTCAGTAAGCCCTTTTTTGAAGACATGTCCAGATCTCTGGGTCAATATACATTTAGAGGCCCAGTGAAAGCCTCGATTACATTTTGGACATGGGGTTTTGGGTTTTCTCTCACCCTGTCTTCTCACTCTATCTCCATTTCTACAATGAGCTCTCAAATGTCCAACTTTTCTGCACTGAAAACATCGACGAGTTTCTCTAGAATTCCTCTGCCAAGAAGGACCTTGTCTTTCCATGTTCATCATAGTTTGGGCATAATAAGCATTTATGTCCACTGTGGCACAGCATCTTATGATCTCTTCTAAAGGAGCTTTTTTGTCTAGCCCCCATATAATTCTCTTGCAAATCTCATTGGCATTTTCCTTAGCCAGATGTCTGGTCATTATTTCTGTTGCTGCATTATCTCCAATGGTTCTTATTACAGCTGTTTGTAAACGTCCCACAAAATCTGCAAAAGGTCATTGGGACCTTGCTCTATTTTTGTGAAAGCATTATTTCCATCTTTCTGTCCAGGGAGAGAATTCCAAGCTTTTATTGCAGCCTTAGAAATTTGCTCATAATAAATCTGTTCTGAACTCTCTGCATACTGACCTTCTCCAGTTAGTTGGTCAAAAGCAACTTGTACAATAGCTCCTGTTTGCCTATTGCGTTGGGCTTGAATCCTACATAATTCATGAAACTCTGAAAGCCACAATAAATTTTGTCCCGGTTCAAGACATGTTTTAGCGATGGATTTCCAATCATTCGGGGTTAGGATTTCATAAGACAAATTATCTAGTAACATCTTCACATAAGATGATGTAGCCCCATAAAGAGTGCAACCCTTTTTCAAATCTTTAATTTTTTCCAAAGTAAAAGGAGTGTATCTTCTCTCTTTTTGACCTGAAGAGTCAATCCTTTCAATCACAGGATATGCGTTTATAAAATCAGATATATCTTCTCCTTCGTTTTTTGCTTTAATTAATGCTTTTTCTAATCTTGTCAAATTCTGCTTTACAGGAGAATTTGACTGTGTTTCTGTCTCTCTCCCTCCCCCTTGTTCCACACATGAAGGGTTAATTGCAGGGGGAGGGTCATGAGATGTGGAATCATCTAATTCCTCCTGCTGTGAAGTATCACACTCAGAATTGTAATTAACTCCATTCTCATCTGATTCGTCCTCCTTTTCACCTAGTAAAGTTGGCACTTCTTCCGCCTGTACTTTCCTTTTCATCATTCTATCACTTAAATAACTTCTTATAGCCAATTGTATTACATCCTTTTTGGGATTGCCATTGCCACAGTTGGCTCAGCTCACATCTCTCTCTGTTAGCTGATTTGTTTCTCTTCTTCTTTTTTTGCTTTTGCTGCTTTCGACAACTTTTTCTGTTTGTTAAGTGTCTGAGGCTGGATTTGAACTCAGGTCCTCTTGGTGGATAATAAGTGGTAATAAGTTATGATGTTAGTAAGGAACATTGTCCAATTAATAGCACTTTCACTTTCCTCTTCCTCACAGCTATGAAGAGAAAAATCATCTTCCTATTCCATCTTCTGGTTAATATTTTTCACCTCCTGCTTTTTTTTTTTAAATCTTTCTTGGCTACTAGACAAAACAACTAACATGGGGAGATGAGAGGAAAGGAGAAGGGGGAAGAAGAAAATTTGGTTTCAATCAAAACCCAAATAAAAATTTTTATCAAAAAGAAAATAATATTGCAAAAAGTCAAATACCATTGCAAAAAGTAAAATAATATGTAATGGGGAACTGGCCATTGAGAGCCTAGTCCTTATGAGAAAGAGTAGCATGTATTGTTCGATGGACCTCTTCACATTAATTTGCAAAAAAAAAAGTTTATACTCTATGACCATTCCCTGTCCATTTATCCCAATGAAGGAAAAGACTTTTATTTGAATGCTATGCCAAAACTTTATCAAAATGGCACTACTCAGACAAAATATCTGTCTCTCTTTCTTGGATGTGAGAAAGTAAGAAAGAGAAAATGCAATAGAACTCCAAGTAAGGTTTTCTCTCACTCAGGTCAAGGATATATGAGTGCAAGGCTCTGCTATTGTTTTTTATTTCTGTTGTGTGTATTCTTTCCTGTTCTCAGGTGAAAGAGTATTAGCTACTGCTGTGATCTCATGAGCGTCAATTGATTGGATGTTCACTTTGTAATTTGCCAGTAACCAAGCATAGAGAGACATCAGTGATTTTGAATAGGTTCAGAAACCAGAATCTATACTAGAATTGACCAGCAATCAGACTTGGTGAAGCACCAATGACTGACTTGATATGGCACATAAAAGGATCAACACAAAGACATCATGTTATTGCTGAAACAAGGGAGTAACCTACACAGTACTTATATTGCTTTCATAAATGAAATTGGTGGGTAAATGCTTGACAGGATCCACTTTAAATCTAAAACTACTCTCCCTATATAATGAGGTAGAATAGGAGAGAATATGGAGGATAGTATTTGTACTGCTGTTTTTGTTATATCTTTTCAGTAAATTTTACTTTTTAAAAATTAATTGATGTTCATTGATATTAGAGTGCTATTCACTGTTTCAATCAATGAGACAAGGGAGATGATAATTATAATTGGTAATTGGTATATTGGGAGAACATATTGCTATGGGACATCAAAGCAATGATATTTAGGAAAACACTGTGCTTCTTAGGTTATCCCTTGAACACTAAAGGAAGATGACCTTTTCTTAGGTCTCTTTTTAAAAAAATTACATTATTATATATATATATACACAAAATAAAAGGAAACTAAACAAAACAGAACATTATGCCCAGCAGAACATTAGGCAAGATTCAAAATATAGAATAAAATTATCAGTTCAAGAAAGGGCATATAATAATATTCAAAGGTGTCCATCTTTTCTTTACTTCTTTGTAGGTTGTTCTTTTGTTCTCTAATGTGCACATTTTTTTACTTTATTCTTTTTCTCCCCTTTCATTCTCCCCACCTCCCCTAAGCAGGCTATAGTTAAGGAAGGATATTTATGTATACTTTTAGATATATACACACACACACACACACACACACACACACACACACACACATTCCTCTGCTTCTTCTCCCACATACACACACAAATTTCTTTCCTATCCCCACTGTTTGCTTTAATTTTACTCTTTAACATGTTTGCTATTACTTAATCTTCCCTCATTCATGGATCTCTCCCATGTCTTTTTTCCTCATGCTATGTTTCCCCCTCTGTCCATCCTTCCCTCCTTATTTCTTTAAAGGTTTTGGTTGATACATACATATACATATACATATGCATAAATATAAATATATATATATATATATATTTATATACATACATATATGTAGTGTTGCCTCTTTAATTAATTCCTGATGTGAGTAGATTATCAGAACTCTGATCTCTTCTCACCCCTCTAATGCCTTTGTGTCTATTTTTCCTTTGCACTTCATTTTTATAACATAATTACTATTTTTATCTTTTCTTAGGCAGTTTTGATTTTTAGAGGTAGATCATACTCAACTCTGTCCCAGTCTTTCTTTTGAGCTAGCCAATTGTTGATCTTAATCTTAAACATAGGATATGCATTTCTATGTAAAAAACATAAACAATTTGTCTATGTTAAGTTCCTTGGAATTGATCTTTGATACTGGCTTTTATATGTTACATTTTCTGTTGAATTTGGGTGTGTTTGAAAGAAAATCCTGAAAATCTGCCAGTTTGGCCAATTTCCAATTTTTTTCATTCAATATGATAAATAAATTTGCTGGATATGATATTTTTGGCTACAGGCCTGGTTTTTTGACTTTTGGTATATTTAATTCTGGGTCATAGTGTGATTTTCAGATTTTACTGGAATAGGTACATATATATATATGTCTGTGCTTAAATATAGTCTGCTAAGAGGAGGTGAGGTAGATGAAAGGGGGAAAAAGAATAAAGTAAAAAAAAGTGCACAGTAGAGACTTTGATTATTTTGATTTTTATAACCTATGTTACCTTGCATAAGCCAATATTGTATAAAATGAGAATATTAGACTAGGAGGTTATCAAGTGAATACCTGGGAGGTCCCTTCTAGTTCTCAATCTAAGTTCCCATAAGGGAAATGAATGATAAGAAAAGAAGTTGGGCTGGTCATATATTGATGGCAAAGGGTGGCAGGTGGGCAGACTGAGTGTTTTCCTTGTATCAATGTGATGTTGGTAATAAGTAAAGACAGTTTTCAATACTGGCAAATTTGTAAGAGAGAGAAGAGAGATGAATAAGAGTGTGATAAGGCCAGACATAGGTATATTACAGTTTAAGACACTGGAGAAAACATTCTGATATATAAGAAAATGGATACATTTCAGCATTTGAATATATATTTAGCTTTTTTGATTCAGATGAAATTTATTATAGTGTATGATTCAAGGTAGGAATTCAAGTTAATTTTTCTCAATATGGAATGTCTAATTATCCCAATAGCTCCTTAGAATAAGATAAAATAAGCTTACTTATGCCAAATGCATGTGATTTGGGAAGTAGAAGAAGAAAGTTGAGGAACGCTCAATAATCTCACAGAATTCTAGAGCTGGATTAGATTTTAGGATCCATAGGCTCCATCCCCATATCCAAGTAGAAGTTTCTACTATACTACACAAATGGTCATTTAAGTTCTGCTGTTAGACTTCAAATTAAGAGGAATCCACTAGTCACTGGGCAGTCCATTCTTCCTTCTAAGATTTTCCCTATGTCAAGACTAAAGTTTCCTATTGTTATAACAGTTTAACTCTTTATAGCCAATTAAAATTTCAAATCCCTCTTTCACATGAAAGCCTTTTAATTACTCAAACACAGTTATCACATATTCTCTGAGTCTTCTTTAGTCCAGTCATTGACCAGTTCTTTTGAATCATTCTCATATAGCATGAACTCAAGATTCCTTGACATCCTGACTGTCTTTCTTGGGCTGCATTCTCACTAATTATGCCCTTTCTAAACTGCAATGTTCATAATTGATCACAATCCTAAAGTTGTTCTGAATATCACGTTTTAGGAAGGACATTGATATAAAGGATATATGAGGCTATATTGAGGAGATCTAGAATTTTGAGTCTCCCTGAGTTCATGATATATGAAAACTGTTTGAAAGTACTGAGAATGTTCAGGAGAAAAGAAAAATCAGAGAGGACATGATAACTGATTTCAAGTATTTTACAGAGTTAATCTGTTTGATCTTAATGTATAAGACTAGGAAATGTAGATGAAAGTTTGGAGGCATGTGAGTAAACTGAGGCTGAAAAAGATTAAGTAACTCACAAATCTAAGTGCCAGGGTTTTGATTCAGGTCTTCTTAACTAAGTTAATTGCTCTATTTACTGTACCATCTTGCTGCCTCTCTATGCCAATGCACACTGTTATGAAAAACAAAACAAAGCAAAACACTAGCATCAGAGAGAGGAATGTGGATTCTACTTTCAATTTTGCTATCAAGTGTGGTAAATCATTTAATCTCCCTGGGTATCATTTTCTGTATCTGTAAAATAAAGAACTAGGACTATGCAATTTCTTGAGAATTCTAGCTCAGAAATGTAGCAAAGGAGAAACCACTGTATGCTTTGATAAAGAAAATTGCTTTTCCTACTTTTGCCAATTGGTATCTTCTCTCTCATGTGGACAGGAAAAGAAATTTGAAATCAATGTCTTAGAGAGATTTTCTTTTGTACTATATATGCTGCATGGTATAAAATATAGTACTAAATATGTCACTGAATTGAATTCTTTTCCTCTCCAGAGCTCCCAAATTCTCATTATTCCATGAGAACTACACTGATGTCATCTTGACCTCAGCATATGGTTTTGGTTAATGGTGGAAATTTTATCCCTCGTTGTCATCAGGGGAGTTGGTCTAAGACCTAAGGGTGTAGGCAAAGCTCTTCTTATGGAAAATGAGCTGTATTCTAGTATCCTTGGTTAAAAAATATAGAGAGAGACAGGAGAAAAAATAACATAAATAACAATCCCAAAGGCCCCAATTGAAGAGAAAATTCTAATTAAAAGGGGAAAATATCATTCTCTCACTGAATTTCAAAATGCATCATGCTCTATCATCCAAGTCATTTTACTCAAGTATAAAATTAAGACTTAAGCCACATTGGAAACCTGACTTCAAATTTAGACACTAAATTCATGTCAGTGTTTGTGTACAAAATTGGCCAAGACCTGAAGATACAGATGTCAAAAGATTCAATAGTTAAAGAATTCTTATCCCCCTGAGAGTACTATTTTTAATTTTTGTTTTTCTAAGAATTCTCATCTCCCTGAAATTATAATTGATTCTTCAGTTTTATAGATTTTTTTTTATAAATATGGCTGCTAGATAGGAAAAAAATGATATGTGTTAAGGATTTGCTTTCTACAATTTAGACCATTAGGCATTTTTCTCCAGCATTTTAGTTTTATGCTCACATTTACTGATTAGTAAGACTTCTGACTACTGAGACTAAACGAAGTTTTCTCTTTCTTTATTGAAACAATTTCCTTTATGACCCAGACATCAAGACAATCTCCAAACTTTCTAAGTATGCCAAAACACAGCCAAGGTTCCTTAGTACTAACACTGGCAAAGAGATTGTCGATTCATAAATTTTTTTTATAGTTTACATTGTCTTCTAGGTGAAAGAACCTAGTGTACAGTACAAAGTACAAAAGTTTTCTTGAGTTTGGAACACTACTTGAACACAACCAGCATTATCATAGTCTCTGACAGAGATGGAAAAGATTACTTAGCTCATCCTTGAAAATAGTTTCAAAATGCTGATATAATCTTAGTTTATAATCTTAGAATTGATAAAGCTTAAAGTAATGACTCTCTGTGGAAATCTGAGTATCTTTGTTTCAGTAAATAGCACTCAAAAGAGGATTTGCCAAGTTAAGGAGAGATTCGGGGAAAATTACCATTTTATATCCTAACTTTTGTATTGCCTGGGAGAGAGAATTTATTTCATTAGAATGACCTCTGAACTGGGAATCAGGAGATTAGTTCTACCTCTAGTTAAATTTATGACTTTGGACAAGTCACTTAACTTCCTGGATTCCAATTTATTTTTAATGAAAATTCTACTATATAATTTTAAAATTCCCTTCTAGAATTAGTATTTCATAATAGAGATATTGGTACTAGTCCAATTGATCCCAATCCATCTCTCTGCCACCCCATTGTAGAGGAGAATGGATTTTACATTACATTGCATAAATTTTACACTAGAAAAGACTTTCCCTTGAAACTCTAAATGAACAATTCCAAAGCTAGGAAGGGTTGAAGAAGGAGAAACAAATTAAGAGGAAATAGATGGTCTTCTAGGAAACAGATGACAGTTTCTATTCCACATATATTTTCCATTTTCATGGATGAAAGAAAATTATCAATGACTTTTTCATGACTAATTTATTTAAAGGGAAAATGGGAAGAGCAAATATTAGTTGGGAAGAAAAATCTTTAGAGTATCATCTTTATTCAATCCAAAGGATTATGGCATCTAATTATCCCCGTATCAATATCTTCTTTTCTTTAATAAAATCATTATTTCTCTGTCCTTGTTACTTAGGTGCCAGTCTTTATTTGTCATAATTGGAAGAGTGTAATAAATGACCAAATAGAATGAGTCAGAAACAGAAACTGGAAACAAATAGTAAATTTTTATATTTGGGTCATAGCTTTCCAGTTTGTTGAAAGTACAAAGGTTTTCTTGAGTTTGACATGCCTCTTTGAACACAACCAGCATAACCACAATCTCCGTCAGAGATGGAAAAGATTAATTAGATCATCCTTGAAAATAATTTCAAAATGCCATGGGTCCTCAAATTCACTTTAGTTTATTATCCCCAAACTGATAAACCTTAGAGTAATGATGTTCTTTAGATCTCTGAGTGTCTTTTGCACAGGGAAAGAATAAACATTTATATAGTACCTACTATGTATTAGGCACTATTCTAAGTGCTTTTTACAAATATCATCTCATGTTATCCTCACAACAACTCTCTTACAGTAAGTGTTATTATTTTCCCCTCATTATAACTGAGAAAAATAAGGCAAATAGAAGTTAAAAGATTTAATATCTAGTAAAATGGATGATCCAGATTTGAACTCAGGTCTTCATGATTCTCAGCATTATGCTCTGTGAACTGAGCCTCCAACTGTTTCACTTTATCAGTGGAACCTTTCAACCTCATTTTATTACTCTTTATTTTACAGATCAGAAACTCACAATCTTATCTTTAAAGGTCTTCAATGAAGAAACTTCAACTTGCCTTTTTACCTTTTCTTCTTTTTTTTTCTGAACATGTTCAATTTATTAATAGGACTAGAATTATCAATGAAAGGGGTCTTTTCAGCTCCTCAGTAAGTCACAAAGACCACAAGGTGGGGCTTGTATTGGGCAGTACAAGAGAACAAAGAACAGAATAGGAAATATTACAGATGGAAGACAATATAACTGGTTATAAAGTCTGAAGGGAAAGCTAAGTATTTTGGTGAATAGTTGACAGCCTGGGAGTCTGAAAGATCTGAGTTCAAATCATTAGCTATGTGACACTAGGTAAGTCACTTAACCTCTATTAAAATGGGGAAATATTGGAGAAGAAAATGGCAAACCAGTCAGTATCTTTGCCAAGAAAACTCTATAGAGAAGTTCACAAGATCAGGAAAAAGCAAGCATGACTAAATAACAACAAAGTCTTAAATGTCAGATTTGATGGAAAACATTATGATTGGATGAAAGTCTGGAAGGAGGGGCTAGTAATAACTCCTTTCATCTCGTTGCTAGGGAAAACAAACTGATAGTATCCACCTGCACCTTTAGTTAATGTCAACCTACCTTTTCATCCTTATGACATACTACTTTTCTTCAAGTACTCTATACTTAAAACAGAATGGATTATTTTCTTTATCTTATGTTTATCTCTTCCTCTCCCATTCCAGTACCTTTATTTACACTACTCTAATGTGCACTCAAATAACTCCATGGTTTCACTTATGTGCATTTTCCTTCTGGTCATCAAGAATTCAGTCCACTTATGACTGACTATCTTGATCAACTCCAGTCCATAGGCAGAAGTAATACATTGCAATGGCTTTAAAATGAGAGGATCTTCCAAATCTGGACTTTGATACTTCTCATATGAACTTTGGCAAATTGCTTCATACACATTGGGTATAGTTTCCTTATCTGTAAAATGAAGGGGTTGTACTAGAAAATTACTGAGGAGTGTTTGGTATATGGTATGTTATATACTAGAATAGACATTTCCTTCTCTTATTATTTTTCTAAGTTTCTCCTTTATTCATGATTAAATACAGGTACAATTTTCTCCATGAAGATTTCCCTGACTTTAATCTACCATCTGGTCACTCATATAAAAGTAATCTTCTTCTTCAGATTTCTTAGAGAATGTTAGATTTTTTTCTTTGGATTTTTCTCATTCTCTCTCATATAATAGCTTTTTGTGTTTTCTTCTCTCCTCTTCCATACCACCATTTAGATAATAAGTTCCTTAAGAACAATTGTCATTTTTTTTCTATCTTCAGAGTCTCAGTGCATTTCATTGTGCTAAGTGCAAAACAGTGAGTTTTGTTGTGCTAAGTGCATTTGTTTGTAGTACCTCATGGTCACCGTTATGCACAATAGTTAAAAATTTCCAAATGAGTAACCTAGAGGCTAGTAGTTTAGACAGAACTTATACCAACTTGATTTTTTTTAAAGGTATTCTTTATTAGATTGCTTATATTTTTTCAATCTCTTTGTCAAAGAAGGGATATGGATTGGACGTGGAATCTCACTGGCATGGGAAAACCCTAGGTGTAGAAAATACCTCTCTGTTAATGCAGTTCAGCACCTTTTCTACAAATTATAATCATGGAGCTTTGTTAACTTTCCTGAACTTCTTAGGGTCACAAAAGCGCATTTATCAGAAGTGAAACTTGAACCCAGGATCTTATTAATTTCAAGGTTAGCTCACTATCCACACTTATTTTTATAAAGCATAGAAAGAAAATTCAATTTATACGAGTTTCTTGATGTTTAAACACCTTCTATTCCCAATATAACTAAGAAAGTCTCTGAGTACTTGATACGTTACAAAGTACATATTGTGGCTCAGCAGCTATTGCTAGTTCTATGGGATTCTGGGTAGAGTTTGTTCCAATGAGAACTAGACATTATGCACAAGAGTTTCAATGTTCTAATAGTGCTGATACCTCTAAAGATGATCTTTGTGTAGAACTAAATCTATCTTGGGTGGTGAACAACTTTTTTTAAAATTGATAATCCAAAGGACTGTAGTCAATTGTTCAAAAAGCAATTATTAAATGCTTAATTATGTGCTAGTCACTATGCTGAGCCCTGAGGATAGAAAGAAAGGAAAAAAGTCTCTCTCCTCAAGGAGCTCATATTCAAATTAGCTAAACAACATGTAAAGAACTAGGTAATACCAAAACATATTGATTCGATGGAAGGTGAAATAGAAGGCATTAACATATTGAATGGGGGTGGGGATAAGAAAAGTCCCCCAAAGAAGGTACAGCTTGACTTGTGACTTGAAGGAAATCACTAAAAAGAAAACTAGAAAGAAGAGTATTGTTAGCAGAGGATCAGACAATGCAAAAGCAGAGAATAGAGAGATGAAGTGATGGGGTGTATGTGTGTGTGCAACAGAAAGAAGGTTAGTATACCTAAATTAGAGTTCATGGAGGAATATAATATTGGTGCAGCTAGGTGGCACAGTGGATGGAATACTGAACCTGGATTCAAGAAGATTCATCTTCCTAAATTCAAATCTGGCCTTAGAAATTTACTAGCTTTCCATCACCTAATTCTGTTTGCCTCAGTTCTTCATCTGTAAAATGAGTTAGAGAAGGAAATGGCACACAATTCCAGGATTTTTGCCAAGAAAACCCCAAATGAGGTCAAGAAGAGGTGGACCTGATTGAGTAACAACTAAGTATAAGAAGACTGGGAAGTTAGAAAGGGGCCAGCTTTGAAGAGCTTTAGATAAATAGATTTTATATTTAAACACGAAGGTAATAGAGAGCCTGGAAACCCATCCATAATCTCTGGTAATTACATGAAAAGCATGGTCATAAATATTTGGATAATCATTCCTGAATGATTAGCAAACTTCTTACAACTTCAAATTAACATAGGGATCATGAATAAATTGTTTCTCTAAGCAAAAATATCACTCATTTTGGAATCCACATTAACTTAACTTGACATTAAAAGTTTCATATTCATGTAAAAATTGTATACTCCATCCAGTTTGTAATCCTTATGAGTTCAGTCTGTGTGTGCTTGGCAAAATGAACATATATGTGCAAAAGATAGACTGACTTAATCCAAAGGGTGATGACTCAGAGCAGGGAAAGGTATTAAAAAAAATTCTATTTGGGGTTAGAAAAATGGAAAAACAGTGAGGTCAAAACAAGTGGGAAATGTTTTTTGAAGTCCACATTGTCCATTGAGATTTCATAAAGAGAAGAAGGGAAACAAGAATTTGTTAAACTCATGCCAAGCATTTTACTAAGTGCTTCACAAATATTATCTCATTTTGTCCTCCCAACAATCCTGAAAAATAGATACTATTATTATCCTCCTTTTACAGGTTGAGGAAGCACAGTTTCAGTGCCTTGCTCAGGGTCATCCAGCTAGAAAGTGTCTAGATATGTCTAGATTGAGAAAGTTCAAGTTATGAACTTCCTTTCCCAGACCTGACCATTATCCATTATCTCAGAGTAATACAGAGTCTCCAGAGAAGAGATTTTATTGCTTTGGTGGTATGACAGGATTATGGAAAGTCCTCCAATTGTGGGATCTATCTCTACTATTTACGAGCTAGGTGAGCTTGTATTTCTAAGGCTCAGTATTCTTACATACTTAGACATAGTTTAAAGTTCCTTTTATTTCTGATTCTATCATCATAATGAAAATGAAAAGGCTTTCTTCCACATTCTTCAGCAAAGGAAAAATCTTTAAAGATGTGAAACATATTTATCCCTACCAGAATCTCATTTATGTGATCACTGAAAGGAAGTTATTAATGGAAACAATATAAATAGAGGCTATAACAACATTAATTCTTGAGATTTCCATTCTGCTTTGTTTTAAGGTCAAGATTTAGATTGCCATATGTCCATGTGAAGTATGCAGAGAATTGAGAAATTCAAGTAGTTAGGTAAAAAATAATTTCATCTGAATAATTCAAGTCATTGGGATGATTGTGTCTTTTGATCTGTTTCCACTTCATTTTCCATTTTTGGAGCTTAAATGTTTACATAAACCCCTTCCTTAAGGAGTCTTAAGCTCAAAAATATTTCTACTTAGCTTTAGGGACTGAGAATATAAAGACTTGAGTGAAAACCTTTTCTATGAAGAAAAGCTGCTTTTAAAGTGGACACAATGAGGAAAGTAATTACCCAGTAAAACTCCATAATTTCTCAACTATTCTTGTAAAAGCTGTAGTATTTTTATGTTTGTAAAGCCTTTTCCAAACATCTCATCTGAGCCTGAAAAAGTCTTGCAAGTAAAGTAGTTGTAGGTATCGGATTCCCATTTTAGAGATAAGAAAATGTAAACTCAAAAGCTTTATTGATTAGTTTGTAGTCTCATGGCAACTCAGTGTGTAAGAAGTAGATAAACCAAGTTCTTCCTGAATCCACTTCTGCCATTTTTTTTTAATATAATAGAATTCCTTTGACTTAGGAACCATGGGAAAATATCAACTCTTTACCAGCAGAAGCATGTAACTAAATCCAATACTTTCATTAGTTTCCCTTTAGACGATATTGCTATCATCCTTTAGAAGAGATTTTCTCTCTCTCTTTTTTTCCCCCATTTTATGCTTCTTAAATATTCTAAACCTGAGTTTAAAGGTGTCCAAATCAGGTGATTCTGACAAGAAAATCTCCAAACAAATAACTAAACCACTTATTTGATATCATATGGGAAAAATATATTTGATTTTTCAAGTGGTGCTAGGAAAGCTTAATGTACTAATTGAAAGTATATAATACTATCCTAGAAGTAGGACCTGTCATATGCATGAAGTAGGTAGGCAGCTATGTTAAGGGATTTGAGATGAGGAAAAAGATATTCTTAACCTAGAATATTCCTCCTATAAGCATTAACAAAAAAAAAGTTACTTTTAAAGAATATATGTGCCCTAAGTTTTTCTGTTCTGAGCATACACTCCAGTTATTTCTTTGATCTTTTTCAGTTTCCTGCACCTCCTGAAATGAATATCTTTATGGCTTAAACTAAACCTATGATTATGAATTATCTGAAGCCACAAAAAGACAGATATTTTGATTTACTGGTAAGAACCAGATCCTATTTATGCCAGATTCTATGTTGGGTTATTCTTGGTTAAATGGACTATATATTTATGAAACATCTGTAGACTTTGTTAATTATATGGGACCCACTTTGAACATCTGTGGATCTTTATATCATAAGTATAACAATGTATCACAAAGTCACAGGTAATTATCATAACTACAGAGTACAATGCACTTGAACACCTCTAAGCACTCATAAGCAGATGCAGCTAGTACTTATATGGAGGTAAATATAATATGTAGCACATAATCAATAATGTAGATGGAACATGAATATGTTTTATGGAAAACAAATCTTGTGTAATATAAAGCCCTGAATTTGGAGTCAACTAGCTGAGGATCCAGTCTGGTTCTACCACTTGCTATTTGTGTGATCTTGGACTACCAATCACACAATTTTTTAAAGCACTTTTTATATGCCTAGCTTAGTGCTAAGCCATGGGGACAAAAATGTAATAGTTTCTGCCCTCTATTAATCTATGCCCAACGGACTATTAAACTGTATATACCCTTTGATCCCCCCAGTGTCTCCATTGGATCTGTATTCCAAAGAGATTATAATAAAGGGAAAAGGATCCATAGGTGCAAAAATATTTATAGCAACTCTTTTTGTAGTGGCAAGGAACTGGAAACTGAGTGTGTGTTCATGATTTGGAGAATGGATCACTAAGTTATGGGTATATAAATGTTATGGAGTATTATTGTTCTATAAGAAACAATCAGCAGGATGATTTCAGAAAGTTCTGGAGAGATTTACATGAACTGATGCTAAGTAAAACGAGCAGAACTTGGAGATTATTATACACAGCAACAACAGATTATATGATGATCAATTCTGATGGACATGGCTTGTTTCAACAGTGAGGTGATTCAGGTCAATTCTGATGATCTTGTGATGAATCCATCTATCTGCATCCAGAAAGAGGACTACGGGAACTGAATGTGCATCACAACATAGTATTTTCACCTTTTTGTTGTTTGCTTACTTTTTGTTTTCTTTTTCATTTTCTTTCCTTTTTGATTTGATGTTTCTTGAGCAGCATGATAATTGTGGAAATATATATATATATATATATATATACATATATATATATATAGAAAAATTGCACATGTTTAACAAATATTGGATTACTTGCTTCTAAGGGAAGGAGTGGGGAGAAGAAAGAGAGAAAATTTTGGAACACAAGGTCTTGCAAGGTCTAATGTTGAAAACTCTATGCATGTATTTTGAAAGTAAAAAGCAAAAAGTAAAAAAATGGTTTTTATGCTATTTGCTGGATAGATGTTTAGTATATATATTACTAATTGTCTATGGTGCCTTTCATCAAAATATAGTGTCCCTACTTATCTTTTTTTATTTGGTTTCTACTCTACTTCTAATCATTTGAAGACTTCCCATGCAGAATGAATAGATGAGAATATTTTGTTCCAATGTCCCAGAAGGCAGCTGAAGAAAATGCTGTGGAGCATTTAGAGGTTGGTTAGACATTGAAGAAACAAAGGTCATCCACTACCTACCAAGCTATGGCTAGTTATCTTGACTTGTCTTGCTACTGAACTTCAATGACTCTGCAAGAGAAAGCAAAGCTGATGAATTTGTGTAACTCTGTCTTACTTAAATCCAATTTATATGTGAGTCAAGAAACATTATCCATAGCATCATCCATTTAATCATTTTTACCTGTTGCACAGTAGGCAGGCAAAGACTATCAGATATAGCAGGAAATCTTTAGGAAGAATGGATTCAGAAATAGCAACAGCAATGATCTCTTACTACCGAAGACTTGTGCATCTCAAGACCTTTTCAATAACAATACTGTGTTCTATTTATCTAAATGCAATAAATCTTCATGTATGTACCTTCACAGCAAACACTGGCATTTAATAGACTATATAATTGTAAGGAGAAGAGACAGACAGAATGTGAGGTGTCAAAAACAATATGTGTGCCTCAGTAGCCCTAAGGCAAGACTTAATGTCAGATAGATTAGAATGCTTCTTCAAGGCTGACTAGTTTTTTGCTGATTTGGAGGAAAAGCTGAGCCAACAAAGAGTTGGGAACAGTGGAGCAGAAAAGGAGTAGGCAGCTTTCAGAAACTAGTTGTACAACACCATATTTACTCATTTGGACCAGAATACTTGCAGACATCAAGATTGGTTTGACAAAAATGATGAGAAAATTCAGAAGATAACTAAATGAAAATTAGAACATCCCAGAGTTTAGTAGCAGGGTAGTTTGTCCATCTCTAAGAAAGTAGTGTTTAACTCCATCAAAAGTAAAGTGAAAAAAAAAAAGCTTAGAAAGATACAGGATTCTTGGCTCAGTTAAAAAAGGAGAGGAAATTCAGTTTTATGCTGATAGTAATAATCTAAAACATTTTTATAATGCCCTGAAGGTTATTTATATGCCAGATACCTATGGTACACTTATTCAGCACTGATGAAGTCATATCAATTAGTGATGAGGACATGTTTCTAGAGAGGTGGGCTGGAAAAATTTCATAGTATTCTCAACAGACCATCATCACCTAAATGTTGAAACTATTGACCATTTTCTAAGATTTAAGTCATTACTTCTCTAATTGAATTTCCAACTGAAGAAAATGTTTTGAATGCCATTAGGCTCCTCTTATGTGGCAAAGCACTTAATGTTGATTCTATTACAGCTGAGATTCATAAGACAAAGGATCTACTATCATACTAAAGCTGACTGAAATCTTCCAGGTATATTATCCTCCCAAGAATTCAAGGATGTCTTCATTGTCCATCTTCATAAAGGAAAGGTTAATATATTGTTCTGTGACAGTTGCTAGGTAGTATCTCTCTCAATAATTGTGAACAAGATTTTTGCTAGAATCTTTCTCATAGGCTGATCCTTCACCTGGAAGACACTCACCTACCTGAGAGCCATGTGGCTTTAGAAAGGGCCAAGAAATGGTCAATATGTTATTCACTGCCTTATAATTCTAGGAGAAATGCCAGAGGTCTGTACACAATATTAATCAATCTGACCAAAATTTCTGATATTGTCAGTCATGAGGGTTTGTGGAAGATCATGGCAGTAGAAATTTATCAGTATAGCAGGCCAGTTTCAGGAGGGCCTGGATTGACTTCTGAATAATGAATAATGCTTTCATACTTTCCCAGTCACCAACAAAGTGAAGCAGGGATCTGTGCTTATTCCATTCATACATGGAAATGGTACTATTATTAAATTTACTTTCCTTGGCAGCATACTTTCCAGGGATGTCTACATAGATAATGAGATTGAGGAATATATTGCCAAAGCTAGTTCTGTCTTTGAAAGGTTCACAAAGAAATGATTGGGAGAGAAGTATTAGGCTACCTATCAAACTGAAAGTCTACTGAACCATTGTGCTGATTTCATTGTTTGTTTGTGAAACTTGGACCGTATACCAGCGCCACATTACAAAACTGAATTGCCTCTATTTGAATTATCTTAAGAAGACTCTGAAGAATATATGTCAAGATAAGGTACTAGACAATTATTTCCTTTTTCAAATTCAGTTGTCAAGCATTCAACCTCAAATGCAGAGAATACATTACTGATGAGTTGTCCATGTTCTTTGAATGCCAAGTAGATGGTTGCCTAAAAGACTATTTTATGAAGAATTCACATAAGCTATAGTCTCTAATCTCCACTTGGTTTCTATTTATGTGTGTAAATATTGTTTCTTATAAAAGAGAAAGTAACTAGATGGGATTGGAGTCAGAAAGAATCGAATGCAAATCTCGCCTTGGATATTGACTTGGATATAGTGATTCTGTGGAAGTCACTTAGCTTCTGTCTGTCTTAGATTACTTCTATCTAAAATGGGGGAATAGTATTTACCTGCTTCCCAAGGTTGTGGTGAGGATCAAATGAAATATATTTGTAAAGTACTTGGCATGTAACAGGCACTCCATAAATATTAGCTATGATGATGGTAATGATAATGATGATGGTAGAAAATAAGCTCTTTAAGTTTAGAGACTTGCATTTTTGCCTTTAGATTTTTAGTACTTAATATAATTCCTGGAGCAGAAAGTGCATAAAAAGGATTTGTTGATTGTTGATTGATTGACCATCATTCTTTGGAGAACAAATAGCTCCCCTTACAAGGCTCAGCTTTTTCTTTTTTTGGAGTATTTTCATGTCCATTACTAAGATCCAAGTATTCAATGAGTCTTCTTTACTTTCTCCTCAGATATAATATTTGACACTTTAGTCCCCTGAAACAGATCAAGATTCCTCCCCTGTGACACCTTGGAAGGTGTCTGCTTATAGACAATTCCATGTAAAACTGTACTATAAAAACTAACTAGTATGATTGAAATAAACTTATACTTGCATGCAATTAAACTTTATCAATATGTGCAAATGATTTTTGTTGTTCAGTCATTACAATTGTGTCTGATTCTTTGTGACCCCATTTAAGATTTTCTTGGCAAGAATACTTGAGGAGTTTGCCATTTCCTTCTCTAATTCATTTTACTGATGAGGAAATTGATACAAACAGGGTTAAATGTCTTGCCCAAGGTCACACAGCTAGTAAATGTCTAAGGCTGAATTTGAAATCATGGAGAATCCTCCTGATTTCAAGTCTAATGTTCTATTTATTGCACTATATTCAAACTGCATCAGCACCATTTCCCTCTAAAACCAAACCACTAGTCTGAGTTTAGAGGTCCCAGTAAGTATCTTTCATATAGGTAATCACAACAAAGTTCCCTATCTATCTAAAGTTCATTTGCTTCTGTCCTAAGTAGTCATCTGGTAGATTCCCATCCATCAGCACTAGTTCCACATAAACATAGGAATGCTAGAGTTTCAGGTGTCTAAGTTGTGAACTATGTATGAACAAATTAGAAAGCTGGCACTTCTAATGTGTTTCTTCTAGATTTTTATTGTCAACATTTCTAATCCCACACACACATAATTTAATTGTTAATTTATTACATAAGCTACTAATGAAGTTGTTTATTTTTTTTTTTTACTGGTCTGTCCTATTGCAGGGTCCATGTATAATTATCAGTTTAAGAACACATATTGTTTACCTCATCACATTACTCAAATGCTTATCACATTTTTGAAAAACACCTCAAACACAAAATAGAGGCTTAAAACAAAATGGAGTTAGGTATTTTAAGTTGTCAAACTTATTCCTATTATCTTATTAAGGGAATAAAACTTATTCTTACTGTACAGAGCTGAAAGGAAATTCAGGTCCATAAATCTTTGCTTATATGCACATTGCCCTAATGGATACTGTTTTTCCCCCAAGTCACATAAAATTTAAGCTTAAGCTTAAATTATAGGTATTTAATTTTAGCAAACATTTAAAATTTTCATATTGCATAAAAAGCATAAAAGTATTATTTATTGTGTGGGAAACATTACTTGGTCTTTACTAATTTTGAAAGGATATTAGAATTTTTTAAAAGAGTTAATAGAAACATTACAATTTTGCGGGTATGAAGTATTGAAATATCTATTTCCTATTCATGCATGGAATGGGCAAATATCCAAGTTTTCTTATTTGATGGGTTTGCATTTTTTCCTATAAAGATATCTTAAATAAAATTAAAAAAAATACAAGGACTTAGTTACTATAATAGGATATTTTACATTGTATAGTGTACATTTTTTTGAGTTGGTCAAATATTGTGATAATGGTCATTTCTTAAATATTGGGACATTAGACCCTTAATCAGTATCATAATTCTCTTTATAATATAATTTCTAGTGGAGAATTTGCTTCAATTCATATCTTTTTGACAAAGAATTTTTTCAATTGAGTGTCACACACCATAAATTCAGGGGCTATCTGTAATTTTATCAATGGATATTTAATGGCTATTTTCTCTTTCTCTTTATGGATATAAATAAGAGTATGAAATTTTCTATACAAAATAATAGACGATAATCTTTAAATAAACAGCAACTTTTCTTAATCAGAATAAGAAGAGAAATAATTTTTATTATAAGAGTAAGGAATTAAATTCCAGAAAGCTCACTCTTCTTCACAGCCACAATTATTCACATAAACAATTATTTCATTCTTGAAAATATTTTGGCTCCTCTATGTAATGATTGCTGCATCATGTAATAGTTTAATTACAATCAAGATATGAAATAGATAGCCAGCTTCAAAAAATGTGATCTAATTAATGGAATTAAAGATGGATGTGTTGCAATCTGTTAAAATCTATGTATTGATGTAGTATATCTCTGAATATATAATATAATTTTATAGCTTCTATGGAATCTACTTTCTTTTTGTTTGTTAATACAAGTTTTGGAAGCAAAGATTTCAGACATCCTAATTAAAATTTATATTTTAGAAATTTCATGCAAATATTTTTTCTTCTACCTATCTTCCTCTGACTTTAAAAAAAGGAAAGAAAGAAACAAAAAAAAACCTTATAATAAATAAACATAGTTAAGCACAACAAATTCCTTTATTGGCCATATCAAAAAAAATGTGTGTCTCATTTTGCGTATTAACTTGCTATCATTAGGTGAGTAGCATTCTTCATCAATAATTCTCTGGAACCACAACTTATCACTTGGTTGACTGGAGTTTACTGTTTCTTTCATTCTGCATAGTTTGCTCTATATCAGTTCACATAAGCATCATTAGATAACACTAAAATCAACTCATTTCCTTTAGCATAATCATATTCCATTACGTTTGTATATCATTATCTGATGATGGGTACACTTTTAATTTCCAGTTCTTTGCCACTACAAAGAGCTGCTATAAATATTTTTACACACATAGAACATTTTATTATTTTATCTCTTTAGAACATAGTATTTGTAGTAGGATCTCTGAGATATGGAAAAGGGTGTGCATAGTTGAATGGTCTTCTGGGAATAGTTCTAAATTGCTTTTTGAAATAGTTGTATCATCACAACTCAAGCAAGACTTTATCAACTTTCCTCTTTTCCTGAAGCCCCTGTTGTACTTGTCATTTTCCTTTGTTTAATTTGTCAATTTCACCAATTTGTTTGGCATATGGTAGAATCAGAATTGTTTTATTATGCATTTTAAAATTATTGGTTATTTGATTAATTTTTATATCTTAGATTTTTGTGTGTGTGTGTGCCTATTCATATAAT
This sequence comes from Antechinus flavipes, assembly GCF_016432865.1. NCBI lineage: Eukaryota > Metazoa > Chordata > Mammalia > Dasyuromorphia > Dasyuridae > Antechinus > Antechinus flavipes. Next base: position 222,855,847 of record NC_067400.1, read on the forward strand.
TTCATCTTTATTCCCAATTCTTTTCTTAAGAATGCCTTTGATGTGTGCATAGATTATTTTTTTTTACTATATAGATAAATAAATAATATCAGTAAACAATATCACCAATATGTTGGTGGTAGTGGTATTTTCTAGAGTAACTTTTAGATTGTAATAAAATCTGAATTTCTTCCTCTGCTACCCACACCTTTAATATTTTTCCCTTGTTCAAATCTCTCAAGTTCCTCAAAATCATATTGGTTCTGGTATGGGTCCTCTTTGTGAATTTTGGCCAATTTCAAGCATTTTTTTAAACTTTATTTCTCCTTAGAGCCATTTATCCTTTTGTATAAATAGATATGGGATTATATTATGAGTTGAAGTATGAAGAAAATTGACTTCTGTGGGAATGAAAGGTGTTTGAAAAATATCTTCAGATATTTTCTATCTTTATCTGTTTAATGATTACTTTCTAATTTCATCTCTAAATGCTTTTGAGAATTTTTTGGTTAATTGAATCTGTTGCCAAGTTTCTGAAAAGTAGTTTTAGATTTCACTGATTTTCTGATTTATGAGATGATATTGTTCATAATTTTTCATCATTATTTTAAGAATAGTTTTTTAAAGTATTGTTGAGTGTTTTTCATATTACAAATATTTGCAAATTATTCATACTTCACAAATGGTTTCTTACAGTAAAATAGAAGTAAAAGTGTAATACAGTGACCTCATCTGAAAATACATGCAACATTTCATACCTACAGCATTCCCCCTACATATGTATAAAAATTAAACAAATCTTCTTTCCTCTCTCCTGTCCCCAATTTAAAATACCAAAAAGAAAATGTAGTGTAATAAATATTACAGAGAAGCAAAAATTAATTCTCCTAATAACTATTATAGATGTGTATATATGTACACATGTAAATACATGCAAATATACACATACATACATATATCTTACATAGACATACTGAAGATATTCTGAAAAGCAATTTATAATTATTTGCAAACATGTTTCTAAAGTGTTTTGTCAATAATTTCAAATTGCTATTGAGAATGATTGTTCTTTACAATCATTTCAACATTTCTCATTTACCTTTTTGTCATCTTTACCACTCTGATGGGTGTGAAGTAGACACAAATCAATTGCCATAATTACTAGATCAAAAAGTCTAACAATTCCCATGTTTTTGCTACCTCCATCAGATTTTACAAATGTTTCATTTTATTTTATCATTTTAAACTGATGATGCCCTTATAAAGTATAGCTAAGTGTAGCAATTATCAATCTTTTTTTAGTCTTCTCAATTTGTCAATTGATTTATTGGCTGAACCTCTATATAATATTGTTTTAATCAAGATTAATTTTTATTTCTGTATCTTTGTCCGCATTTTCTCCATCATTCTACTATTGCTCTTTTGACTTTCTAGGCTTTGTCACCATACCTCAGATATCATCTCACCCTAGAACAGCATATGGAATCTATATTGGAACATCCTTTTATAAACTAAATCCTTTCTCCCATAGGTAAATTTCTCCCAGGACTTACATTTTGGAGAAGGCAACAAGCCAGCCAACCTTCATTCTTCTTCTTTCTGTTAGTTTCAAACAATTCTTTTTCATACATTTGTATTAATTTTTAAATCTTTCTTGTAGCAAACATATATATAACTTAGCTATAACTCCTGTATAAGTAGTAGGTTGTTTTCTGTTTTCTAGAATATAAAATATTTCCTGTCTGGGAAATTTTTTTTTGTTTATTGTGCTTTCTAACACTGTTCTCAAAGAATATATTTATCATACATACTGGTGAAGTTTTGTTCTCTTTCTCCCCTTATTTTGATTTGTATTTTCAGTATATTCTTTTATCCTCACTGCCTTTTACCAACTTTATTTTGAAGTCTCAATGTATGAAAATATAATTGTTTTGAAGTGTTTCTACTGGGATCTTAGGATGTTTACCTCTTTAACTTTTTTAAAATGTTGGTGAATAAGTTACAAAATCTTGTCTTTATGGTGATTTTTAAAAAAATACTCATGCTCACTTCAATATAAGATGACCAAATATACCTCAAAATGAACATGTGATATTTAACATATATAGGACTGCTTGCCATCTTGGGGGGGGGGGGAGGAAGGAGGGAGGGAGGGGAAAAAATGAAACATAAGTGATTGCAAGGGATAATGTTGTGTAAAAATTATCCTGGCATGGATTCTGTCAACACAAAGCTATTATTAAATAAAATTAAATTAAAAAAAAATGAACATGTGATAAAACCAACTCCACCAGCCTTTTCAAAGAGAACTAGTAAAAAACACCCTTCAATTTAATGGAAATTTCTTCTAACTCTTGGTTTAACTTACATAAAAATTAGCAATATTGATAACAAGATCCATCTAGATTTAGATAAGGATTTCACATTTAGATTATCAACATAAAGAGCAGACTTTATAAGTGGCCAAAGGCCTTTAATTTTTAGCATCATCTTGATATAAACCACTTGCCTAATCAATCTGCCTCCTTTTCTGTCACTCTTCCAACATAACTGAAGAAGGAAAAGAAGATTAATACAGGATTGAGGGCTATTTTATATTTATCTTTGTTTCAGAGGTTTCAAACAATTCACCAAAGATTTGATGACAAAAAAAATTACCACAAAATTGTCAACCTACAAGCAATGAGTCTCAGTCTCTTAGCTAATCTGGTTCTCAGAAACTGGAAACTACCTGTTGCCAAAATCGGACAATGTGCCTCCAGTGTTCCACAAATTGTTCCACAATTTGGCAGAAACTATATGTCTGCTGGTATAGCTTTTAAAAATCTTTACCCAATGATGAGGCATTTTAATAGGACTTAGTAGATGATCTCAGTTTATACAGCCCATATACGTGAATATAGAAACCACACACACACACACACACACACACACACACACACACTACATCAAGTGAAAACTCCTCACTTTTTAAGAAACTACACATTCAACATCAAGGTCATCAGAGTGAAAAATGACAAATAATTACTGAGAGTCTACTCTGATTGTACTGCATTTTGTGTTTGCTTTCCAAATTTTGTTCCTATAACAATGGAACTTTGAAATACATTTTACCTTCCAATAAAATGTCACATATTGAAATTTTCTTATTGGGAATAAGGAACATATTAGATAAGTAACATCATTTCCTGGATTTGAACCTATAGCTATTTGTTATTTAATGAAACCAGAATAGTTATTACTTCTTAATTTCTTAGAATGACTTGGTTCATGTAATTGATAAGGCTTAATGCTTGCATAAGGAATCTGTTGGTTTTCAACTGCTTGTAAATCTCTCCAAGATACTACTTCTCCCCACACTTTATATTAAAACAAGAAAAATCTATTTTTAAATATCAATATTTACATAAAGGGAAACATATACACAAAAGATGTTATTGGATCATAATACTAAGGAAAGATCAAAGTACCAAGTATACCTGTTACCTAGAAAATAGTTTCCTTTCTCTATGGAAAATATTTTCAAAAGAAAAAAATGAGAAGGCATATGAATATTCCTAATTCCTTTGATTTTTTAAATAGAAGACTAAGAAAGCTGACATGGAATATACCCTTAAAGCATGAATTCATAAACAATTTCCACACACAAACCTAACACTTATATTTCCAAATACACATGGGATATTTATTATGTACATACATATATGTAATAAATATGTTTATATAATGCATACACAATTTTATTCACATTTGAAATTCCATTTTAACAGAAATCGATCATATATTTCCCATTCATACCATTTCTGTAGGCAAGATCAGAATGCTATGGACACACACTCATATACACACACACACACACACATATATAATATGGATGTCAGGGTGTATATACACGCACACACACACAAGCACACACACACATATATTTAATTAACATTTACTAAGTGCTTTGTTCTATGTGTTAAGGGAAATACAAAGAAAAATGAAATACAAACTTGTCCTCATGAAGTTTTTAATTTAATAGAACAGACTAAACATGAATGTAATGACTATAATTTAAACTATAACATGGCAAAAGAATGCAATGTGTACTAAGGTTATATAGTTCTGATGAAGGCAGATAATTTCTGGCAAAGGAATTTGGAAAGGTTTTTAGGAGGAGGCAGCCTTTAGCTGATTCTTAAAGGATAGGCAGGAATTCAACAGGTAGTGTAGGAGGGATAATGATCCAGGGAGAGATAGCAACTTGAACCAAAGCACAGAGGCAGAAAAACTTTCTAATTACCATGAAAAAGTAAGTAGTTCACTATGAATGGTTCCTGCTTTTTTTTGATGAGGAAAAATTGTCACAAAAATGTGAGCTTGATTTTAAAAGCTTTGATGACAGTCTTAGGAGACTAAGTTCAATGTAATATTATTGTGTAAACTTCTAGACTTGGACTTAAGAGAATTTGTGTTCATCTTTATTTCTGACATTTACTAGGTATGAGTTTTTTTTTTTTTTTTTTGGAAGAGCATTTAATAGCAAGGTTGCATACCTAGGTAATGTAAATGGTAGCAATGCCATTCATGGAAATGGAGATATTCAAAAGAGTGTTCAGGGGGCAAAGAGGTGGTGGAATGGATATAGTACCAGCTGAGATCAGGAGGGCCTGAGTTCAAATCTGGTCTCAGACACTTAACATTTCTAGCTGTGTGACCCTGGGCAAGTAAGTCACTTAACCCCAATTGCCTCAACAAAAAAATAAACCAAAACAAACAAACAAAAAATACAAAATAAAAGAATATTCAAGAGAACTGAAGGGAACTGTGATTAAAAAAAAAAGATAGATCTTGACTCAAATAAGTTTTCTTATACTCTACAAGATGCTTTGTGCCACTTAAGAGAGAATAGACTCTCATTCATTGTCCACATTCTAGTACCCAGAGACAACCAAGAAGCACCTGCTATAGCTATGAGATGATCTGGGAGCAAAGAAAGGGCATACTGGAAGAGAAAATATTTCAGACAGTATCTATGAAACTGCTGTGGATAGCTGCATCTTTGTTTATAAGTGTCCTGAAGAGCTGATACCTAGGTGAGAAAAGAAAAGTTTGGAACTTGCACAGTGCTGGAGATGGTGGAGTTGGGAGAATACTCATCAATAATATTGGAGAAAAACCTCTGAAATATGGGATGGTCATTGTCCTATTTGGTGGTTATGTACACCATCAGAAATCTCTTTTCCCTTTGGAATACCAGTGGGTCGTAAAGTAGAGATAAGGACGATACAATGTCCTGGAAGCCAAGGAAAGAATCAAGAAGGATAGATTGTCAAATACTACAGAGAATTCAAGGATTATCATGTAGACTGAGAAAGAAAACTGGATTTGTCTATTAGGTCACTGATAGAAGAAAAGATTACATAACATGATGTGGGCATAAAAGCCATATTGAAAGAGGATGATTAATGAGTTTGTGGTGAAATACTAGAGGCATTGGTTTATGGATTTTATGTATTTGCCTATTTTTTAGAAGAGACTTAACTATTAGAAGAAAGTAGCAGAAAAGGAAAGATTGAAAACATTAAAGATTGAGATAATGTAGAATTCATTCCTAAAAGAGATTAAAAACAGATCATAGACATGGGTCTCCACCTATAACTTGGCCAAGTTCCTCTAGGATTAACAAGGAGAAAGAGAAAAAGGATGGAGTCATAACGAAATTTTTAATTTGGAGATGTGTTTTGAGGGTGATTTCTTTAGTAGTTTCAATTTCAGTAAAGTAAAAGTCTGGGTCATCTGCTGAGAATAGGGGGAGCAAGATCATGATTGGGGGCTTGAGGACAGAAGAAAAGGTCTGCTGTAGTCATTGAGGGAGATATGATAGAAAGCCAGCAAGAATTAAATAAAAGTATTTTAGAGAAGTAACAAAAAGCCAAAGTTACCTAGCATGAATTTATAAGAAATAAAATCATTTCTGGCCAGATGGGATTCACTGGAAAATAATCTATTGTTGGGAAAAATTGAAGGCCAAAGCAAAAAGGGATGACAGAAAATGAGATGGATATATAGTATCATGGAAGCAATGAATATGATCTTGGGCAGATTTTAAGAGAGAGTAGAAAATAGAAAGGCTTGGCTTGTTATAGTTAATGAGAACATAAAGGATTAGACTTAACTCAATGACTGGATGACAATAAGGTTTCGATATTTTCTCCACATAAAAAAATAGGATATTTCTTTTCTGATGCCTCTTTTTGACACATAGTTGACTTGGCTTGTCAACGTTATACCATGCAACATACAATCTGTACAACTCTATGCTGGAAAGGCTACATGAGCTTTATCATGGAACTTATATCTGTTGTCCCTGGATCAGTATAGTTAAATAGTTAAATTCTTACATATGTTCCAAAAATCCACTTTACAAGATGGAGATTGCATAGTTATATAGTAGTTTGTATTTTTAAAAATGTGAGGGTATTCGTAAAATTAAACACACTGTTAAGTCAACAGTGTGATGTCATTTGAAAACACTAATGTTTTTAATGACTTTTAGCATTTAAGTACTCTGCAATCTGTTTTCTGCTCAGATCTGCTTAGTCATGTAATTGACTCATAGATTCTCGGGACCACAATTTATGATAAGTTGGGAAGAAGCATCCAGAGAATAATCAGAATAGTGAACAACTTTGAGTCCATGTCAGATGAGGATCATTTGAAGTAACTGATAATTTAATTCAGGAAAGGGAAGATAGTTGAAAGGGAAAGGGAGGCATGCTATCAATGTTTATATAGTTATGTAGAATAAAATATTGGCAAAGAGAGTACACCAACATATTTAAATAAACAAACAGAAAAATAAAACTTCGACCAGTTTGGATTTATATCAGGAAAGAAGGGTTAGTTCAAAGTTAAAAAAAAAATTATAAACATAATAGACTATATTACTAACAAAAATAAAATCACTATTATAGATAGAGAAAAAGTTTTTGACAAAATGCAAGCTCCATTTATCTTTTAAAAAATTTAAAAGCACAGGAATAAATTAACCTTTACTTAACACAATAAATAACATGTATCTAAATCTAAGAGTAAATCTTTTATGTAATAGAAAAATGTCAGAGATGTTTCTAATAAGATCAGGAATAATGCAATGAAGATTATTATCACTTTTATTATTTGATGTAGTATTAGAAATGATAGGCACTGTATTTGAAAACATATCATGTGGAAAAAAAAGATTAGACTTGTTCTATACTAGAAGGCAGAACCAGGAGCAATGAGGCAATTTAAACTTCATATCAGAAAAATTAACAAATTTTAAAATGCCAGTTTTTAAAATACTGATTCTACATCAAAGATTAATTATAGAGCACTCATATGCCAATCAAATTAAGAGAGAAAGTAAGAACATTCTCCTGAAATCCTGGGAATTTAACTTTTAAATTGTGAAATTAAATTTTAAATTGTTCCATTGGGATTTGTTGAAATACTTAACTCCTTGGCAACAAGTGATTTAGCAAGTTGTTAGGAGATATAAGATATAACTTTGGGAGAAATCTAACTACTTTAGTAAATGAATTCTAAATGTTGGACAAAAAGGTACAATTGTATTTGTCTACTACTCTTCACTAAATTAGGAAAGGGTTTTCAATAATGGGCTATTGTTGATGAGGCCTTGGATACCTGGGTTCATGTGGCAGAGAGGGACTGAAGCATTGATGGAACAGGCAGGGAAAAAAGCTCTAATAGAATAGGTTTAACTTAGTGGTTCTACCCTCTGTGCAGGTTGCTCTTATACCCCTGGGCAGCCCCACCTTGCTGTATACAGCCAAGAAATCCCAGTTGTGTCAAACCCCTGAGGTTCACCCTCTGTGGGGGTTGTGGGCAGTCTCCTGTCAGTCAAATCCCAGATATTAAATTAAATTTCCCCTGTACATCTGCCTTTGGCCCATGCTGGCTTTGCTGAGCTCCCTTTGGGAGTGCCTCCTGGTGTCTTTCTCTTCACCTCTTCCCCATGCATATGGTGTCTCTCCTTTGATTCCCTTAAACAATGAATTCATATGAGGAGATTCATATCAGTGTGTTGACTAGTTTTGTAGACCTTTTTTCTAGTCTTGCATTGAGTATTTTAAAGGCACAATAACTAATACAAGTGGTGGAAGAATTACATAATATATTCACCTCTGAGAATAAATTTAATATAAGGTTTATTATTTCAATCACTCTGATTAACTTCCAAAAATATTTTGAAAAGGGTATCTAGGTACACAATACAGTACATATGCATATATATGTGTATGTGTGTGTGTGTGTATATATATATATATATATATACACACACACACATATACACACATATATATATACACACACACACATATATATGCATATGTGTGTATACATATGCACACACGCATATATACACACATATATGTATATAGACATACATACACATATATACAACTATCAGTATTGAATATTTCACTCGGTAAGCATTTCACAATTATGAAAGGAAACCATGAAAAGGTAGAACAGCTTTCCAAGTCATTGCTTACAGGAGCTCTGTTTTTCTCATTCCTTTGTCATTTAATAGCTTGTAATATATTATGGGAATTTCACTAAGGCTCATTATACACATAGCAAGGGCCTATTTTTTCTTTACAAAAATTTCAAAATTTGAAATAATTGCCCTGACAATTCAGGTTGTGAAAAATCTTTTGATGAGAGAAATTGTTCAGTTATTTTTCTGCTCTACTTTCCCCTCTTTGCGACTTCATGTTCAGTTTTAGTTTTTTGGATTTGCCATCAGGAAGGAAAAAAGACCAGAACTATGCCAAAAGCTAACAGCAATAGCAGCAAACTATAAACATTCAAACTTGGCTGTTTGGAATCAATCCTGGAAGTCTTTTGCAATAAATGAATGCACATGAACTTAATCATATTCAATTTTTAAATGTGTGTACAAGTGTATATAATTTAAATACATTCATATTCACATTTCCTTTAGAATAGCTTAAATATGATTTTTCAAAATATTGTAAAAATGGGATAAGACAAAGAAGGGCATTTAAAGATCATAGTTTTGTTTGTTTGTTTGTTTTATTTTATTTTATTTTTTCCCTTCTAACCATGCAAGCATATACTATTAGGATAACAACAGTCTTGAGGAACTAAATTCTTCAGGTATTAGAATTAAAATGAAGTGTTACTACTAGTTTAATAGAATTGAATATTTCTTTCCAACAAGTAGCTAAATCTCAGTGGACCTAGACAGTCTGCTAATATAAGCTTAGAACCATGCTTTTCATAAAACAAGTTCTGTGTGTTGAAAGAGACCAGCTCAGTTTCCTTTCCACCCTAAATTCTAAGACTACTTAGCCTTAGGGATTTTAGTTCACACCCTGAGGAATCAGATCTTTTTAGTCCTTCTTTCACTGGCAGCCCCTCCTGAAAATCTTGATCACCAATGGGAAAGTATGTCCTAACCTGCCTCATATATTATATGATGAGTTGAGAGCAAGAAAGTAAGATGAGGTTAGGGCTGTTCATCTTGCGGCAATTATGAGTAAAGGGATCCAGGAGTTTGGAAAACATCTCCATTATCCTGATACAAAAAAATGACAGATTAGTAAAGGGAGTGGGGGGAGGGAGGGAGATAGTCTTTTTCTGAGAATTTGAAAGTAACATGCAGTCAGTTCATTGGAACTAGTACTCCTGTGTCTGTGATTTCCAGAAACCCTCAAGATAACTCAAAGAAAATCACAGATTCAAAATTCAAAAGGACTGTGGAAAACTTCTAGGTGAAACCATTAAGTTAGCATACTCTAAAACCAAGGCCCACTGTGTCAAAATGCTTTTGCAAAGTTACCCAATGTTTGTAGTAGTTATCATTAGAATCCATAGGCTTTGGCTCTGATCCCAATGTCTTTTCTAATCAAAAGTGAATAAATTCATGAAACCGTTATTAGTGGTAGTCTTTAGAAGAACATTTAGGATTGTGTCCTAAGTTTCTCCTATTTATCGAAGGAAAAACATCACTTTGGAAGTACCTGTATCTGAAATCTTTTCTTTTTCAAGTTCTGGTAGCTATGCAAAGACAATGTCTTAACATGAAGATTGGCATTCTAACCCAGAACCAGGTTGCTACATTTGCAGTGTCAAGGTTTCAGGGGATAACCCAAGAGTTTATATTGTCTTTTTTCTGTTCCCAGAAGCTCAGATTTTCTCCCTATTGCTGGGGAGCTGTGATTAGCACCTCAGTTCCATTTAATTACTTAATATTAATTAATTTTTACAGAGGGATATTTATTTCAAAGTTATAATAAAAACAAACCTACAAGCATTTCTCCTTAAACCTACTTGGCATAAACTCACCTATACTCCCTCAGTCTGTTAGGAAATAGGCTCAAAATAGCTCATTTTCTATATCATATGTCTCCAGGTAGGATAGTTCCCAGATGAGTCTTTATCTCATCCCCTACAGTCATGGGGTCCAAAAGAAACAACCATGAGTTATCAATATTAAATTGGCTGTAAGAAAGAAAGCAAACTCTGGACTTCTGGGATGCTGAAGCACTTCTAAGACCTTTTAAAATTACAAATCTGAGAAGGCTCACTCTCTTCTCCTACAAGGGAAAAGTATAAATACAGAGGCCAAAGTCTGAAGCCCATTTCTGGGATTATGATTCCCAGGAAGCCTCAAGATTGGTTGCTTATGATTCAAAGAGAATCACAGATTTACAGTCAAAAAATACTAGGCAAATCCATTCACTTTGCAGATTCAGATGTGATTTTAGAGATATGAAGTTCCTAAGATCTTTTCCCTTCAGATTTCTTGTCAGTCACTCTGAGAAAATGTCATAGATTCTTCAAAAGCTACCTATGTAAAATAAGAAATGGCTGATATTGACAAGCCTTTTTGAATTCTTTTGAAGCCATTCAATCAGTTTCAAACTCACCATCTGGTTATCTAACTGGAACCAGTTGTAAAATGCTTACTCATGCTCCAAAGTTTTTCTAAGGTACTTCCTTTGCACATCATTATTATCCCAGAAACAAGCTCCCTAGAGTCCTCTATAAAGAGAGGTTACATCAGTAAACAAGCTAATGGGGTCTGCACATGTGTCAGATTGATCCCCATTGCACTTACTAAAGGATTCTTTAAGGACAACTTATTTGTTCTTTCCTTCATACTCCAATTTATCCATCAAACACATATTTAATAAAGATCTAGAAGGTGTAGTGTCTCATCTTAGCAGCTGGGGAAAGCAGGACGTTTTGACAAAACAGTGACTTTGCCATTCTGGAATTTATAGTCTAATAGACTATAATGATATAGTCTAATAATAATAATATAGATTGTATTAGATTTATAATCTAAGAGATGGATAAGATTCATGCAATCTCTTATTTTTGCTTGTTCTTAATTTTTTTGTCTTTTGTACCTTCTATATGACTCTTTCTAATGCTGGGATTTTATTCACTTAACCCATCTCTGAGAGAAAACTAAGTATTCAGGAAGACAGACAGTGTAATGATGGTGGTCTTTTATGAAATGTTTGCTTAGGGGTCTTAAATTCCAAAGTAAACTATCACTTACTAAAGAATATGAACAAGATAGAGGTAGGCAGTTAGGTGATATAGTAGATAAGAGTGCCAGATCTGAATCAAATCTGGACTCAGGCAATTAATTGCTGTGTGACTCTGACCAAATCATTTAATCCTGTTTGCTTTAGTTTTCTCATGTGTAAAATGAGGTAATGAAAGAAATGGCAAATCACTTCAAAATCTCTGTGAAAAAAACTATAAAAATATAAAAAAATTGGATCCCAAAGAGCAGGACATGATTTAAATGACTGTACAATGACAAGAAGAAGTAGGCAACAAAGGAGTGGGTAAAGAATACAAAAGATTTATTGTGCTATTGGAATTTTGTAAGTTCTGATCATTCCAGATGGTAAAAGGAGAAGACGAACTCACACATTTTACTTTGCAATTTAGTGCTGATTTCTAGATCTCCTAGTCATCACAAGTCCCTTGGTAGCATGATACTTCATATTAGGCAGCCAATTAACACTGTAGCATGACAGCAATAGGGATTGCCAAAGTGTGCTAATGAGGAAAAATCTTGCTTAAATTTGGCCTGATTAAATGTGCATGCTATACACTTGTAGTCTCTAGTCTAGTCTGGCCACAGAAAAGAATGAAAATAGGGGAAAAAATGTTGCATTGTCAGTTTTAATGGTTTTTTGTTTCCCTAAGAGCTTAAAGTAGTGATTAATTTGTTATGTAAACAAGGGTCCACAGAACAGCTATTTTAAAACAAGATAGAAATGATTTTAAACTGGGATTAGAGGAGATCTCAAAGACTTCCTAAAATATTTTTGCTTTTAAAAATTATTATTTCCATGTTTTTCCTGGCAAAATAGAGGATGATATGTTAGGCAGGCAACTGTAAGAAAAGCTACTGCAGCATAACCCATTAATACTAAATGTGTTTAATTAGATTAATCAATTAGATCACAGAGTCTGTTAACCTTTTATGTGCTCATTTATACTCTTTTGGGATGTTTATGAAGCACATGTTCCACTTCTCAGAAAAGGTGCTGCTGTTATTTTAATAGATAATTGGAGAAAATGCTAAAATTAATTTAGAAGCTAGTTAAAATAAAAATTCATTCCCCCAGTACTACTACCTCCAAGTCCATAGATCCTAGTTTAAGGAACTCTTACTTAAGATACTGTAAACTGACATTTTTATTCCCGTCATGCAAAGAACTAAATTGCAAAATTATAAAAAATCAAACATCATAATTTGAAAATACATATTGCTATAACAGTGAAAATGCACACCAAAATGGTGAAGTAATTATTCTCCCTCTCCCCTGCCTTGGCACTAAAGTTTGCCATTTATAAAAGAAATATGCTAAGCCAATGACAACTAATGGAGTTATTTTAGTAATAATATGTTTCCACCAAAATGTCATTGCTCATCAGGGAATAATTTATATTATAGGATATTATAAACAAAATGTCCTGTGACTTGCTAAACCACAGAGTATCTAAAGGTCCAGGCTTGTTCAAAGGTGTGAGAAATGGTAGAGTTCAGGTAGAAAAATATTTATCTTTTATAATCATTCATATTTTGGTGGGGGACTATGACTTAAATGATTTATTCTCCTTTTGCTTACCTCCCTAATTCAAGTAAAAGAGAGGGTTAAAAATTTAGTTTAGTTTTTATTTTTTTCTCTCTTTCTCAAGTTAGAAATTGAAGACAGCTTCAATAATTTCTGGAGACATTTTCTACTTGCTTACCAGAAAGGTAATTATCTTCTCACCTAAGATTTTAGCCAGAAGACTGTGGCTTCCAAGGTTCTTGGCCTTTAGGGCTATAGAGATGATTTTCTATCCTAAAGGGAAACTCCCTCTTGGTTATGCTGCCATGTTGCAGGGATTTAGCCAAGAAAATCTGCCAAAACCTTCCCCAAGGCAAGAGTGTTAGAGCAGGGCAAAATATTTTCAGAAAAAAAAAAAAAAAAACACTCTCAAACCCAGGTGGATTTTGTGTTTCACTGTACATCTGAAGTTAACCTAAGGTTATAAGAGAATATACTGAGGTTTTAGGAACCCCAGGGAGCAGTAAAGCTGAATTCTTTGGGTTTTTTCCCTGCTTAATCTGAGATTTGAAAAAAAAAAAAGTCCTTAAATGCTAAGGATTGCCCAACCCTAAATTATACAAAGCAAACCACAAGACATTAAAATGAATGAGAACTTAAATCCTGAGTAGTTCTGCATGATCTGGCAGTTTCTAGAATTGCTCTATTTCTTGTCAGTGATCAGAGAATCATTCATCTGAAACTAGAAGGGGTCTGAGACAATCTAATGCAGTTTTCTCATTTAATAAATGAGGAAGTTGAGAGAAGAGAAGTGACTTTTATGGGGAGAGTCATTTGGATAAATTTTAGGGGTAAAATTTGAATAAAAATCCTCTTGCCCATGGAGTCTTTCCAGTGTACTATAATAGTGTATCTTGAAATTTTCAGTGTAAGAATTTATACAATTGGCAAATGCTTTAAGTCAGAGTTTTATTTAATTTCATTTATTTTCTATGCTTAAAAATGGTAATAATGGAAATTAAGCTTAAAATGTTTCATGTGTACATTTCCTCTGGAAAGCCAGTTGTTAAATATTTATCAGTATATAGCTGAATATATATAAAAAAATCTATACCTGAATTTAAGAAATAAATCAAACGTTGTGTGTAGATATTTTAGGTGATCAGTTATATGTTAAGATTTACTAAAATATGCTCATTTCCTCCACCCAATCTGATGGCCTTGTAACTAAAATTAGAGAGTTTTTGGGGGGTTAAGAAATTGGTTTCAAAAGACCAGGTTTAAAATGAATAACTCAGAATTCATTTATTATTATTATTATTCATTCATTCCTGTTTCCTAATTTTTTTAATCTTGAACAACTTTGTAGTTTGTTGAAATCTAAAAACACTTTCTAAGAATAATGAGTTTATAAAAATTCATAATTGAATAAAATGTTAAATTTTGATTAGAAGTTAGGGCAAGTTTTTTTTTTTCCTATTCATATTCATAGACTAATACTAATCTGTTGACAAACCTTCAAGGGGTTCACTAACCACGGTTTAAGAAATTATGGCATAAATATTTCCCAGGAAGTGAAAGAAGGGCTAATCATTAAAACAGATTGGTTCATCTAATTAATTATCAATATGATGATAAAGAATCTGAAGAAATGGGAAACTGGATAGATTATTTTTGATAAATTCCTTATTTTGAGTAGTGCTATATACATATATAGCAACAAGAACAACAAAATGATGGTCCTGGATACTGGACAAGAGATGGGAACATCAAAAAACGGAGGCACAAAAGAGTATACATAAAATATTTCTCATTATTTTTATACTTTTGCCCATAGGACCCCATCTATGAGGACATTTTTTCTTAGTTTACTATGACTACTACTATAATGATAACTATCACCACCACTACTACACTATTGCTACTATTTACTACTACTATTATTAATCACTATTACTACTACTACTACTACTACTACTACTACCATTTACTATTACTATTAATACTATTTCTATGAATATTACTATTACTAGTATTACCACTACTATCACTACTATATCTATTTACAAATACTATTACTATTACTATCACTACTATTACTACTATGACTACTGCTACTACTACTATTATTGCTACCATTTCTTCTCCTACTACTACCACCGTTATTATGGTCATACATGTCTCACTCCCTTATTTTACAGAAATAGAAAATGGAGACTGAAATTTCACAGTCTGTCAAAACCAGAATGAAAACTTAAACCTTCTGCCTCCTAGTCCAATGCTCTACACTATATAAGGTTCCCTTTTATCACTGAAGGAATTCTAAAAGAGTTACAATAACTAGTTTCATGCTTAAAATTTTTTATACAATCAAAAGCTATCAGTAAGCTACTTGTCAGTAATGATTTTATTCAAGGAGGAATTCCCGCTCCAATAATAGTATGGCAGAACTGAATAAGAATGTCAAGAATTGTTTTTTCCCCAAAAAAATGTTCCTTTTCTTATGGTGAAATGACCAGTGTCAGAATTGGGTAAAATTAATACTGCACTCTTCTTTAAATTATTGCTGATAAGAATGAAAACAACCAAAACAATATAATAATAGGCAACAAAATAATGAGCACAATTTGTAAAAATGTTTTTAGGTACATGAAATTTTCATCACAAAAAACTCTGGGAACATGGGTAGTTCAAGTATTTCTTATTTTATAGATAAGAAAACAAAGGTTTAGAAAGATTCTTGTGATGCCACTGACAATAAAGAAGTGTTTTATCAGAACCAAAATTCAGGTTTCCTGATACCAGTTCTCTTTTTTACATCAGGTTGTTCTTCAGTATCCACAATGTCAAATCTTTTAAAGGCTTTGAGAAGGAGTAGAGAAAGACAAATGTGGACAAAATCATATTTTCTAATATTCCAGAACTGTTAATTATTTTAAAGTGAAGCGAATGTCAAAAAGAAGACAATAATATTAATATTAATATTTTAAAAACCACACATAGAAGAAGGATAAGTGGTTTCTTTTTGAAAAGTGTGAATGTTTTGCCAATATCTGGCAAGCCAAGGTCAAAATACCACACTCCTGAAACACTCAGAATGAAGGAAACAACACTTTGGTCTGAGAGAAATATAGTCATGAAACAAAAGGAATTTTCCTTTCATGCTGTTAATGAGGGTATAAGTCAAGCATTAAAAATCATTTACATAAAGGAATACACCAATTCAAACACATATTCCATTTTAGTGAATTAAGGTTGACAAAATATCTATATCCTTTTACCC
Source organism: Antechinus flavipes (assembly GCF_016432865.1). Lineage (NCBI taxonomy): Eukaryota > Metazoa > Chordata > Mammalia > Dasyuromorphia > Dasyuridae > Antechinus > Antechinus flavipes. The sequence continues at coordinate 222,872,212 of NC_067400.1, forward strand.
ATCCTAATCTATAATAAAGAAAAAAAATTAGTTGCAATGAAAATTACATGAATTTAATTGGAAACTTAAGCAGTATTTATATTTAACACAATTTGTCCCTCCACACTACTCTTTTCTCTATCTGATAGATAGACTCTCTGACTGAGAGATGATGAACTGGATCCAGAAAAGAAGAGGAAGAGGAAGAAAAGTGAATCAAAGTTGAGAAATTATTTAATATTTTTAGTGATCCCCAATTCGTAGCCCATAACCTTAATATTAAGGGGCTGGATTTCTGTGGTTTATAAAGCTATATCATAAAAATAAAAATTACATATGACTCAAAAGACAATGGAAAGACTCATGACTAAGGAAAGTAGGTTCCAATATATTACTTACCATGTCTTATATTATGATAAATATAAGAGCCATCATCAAGTGAGAACAAGAACCAAAAAATGCCTAGGCTATGGAACAAAAGCAAGAGATAAAAGCTTCAGTGCTGAAGTATTCAAAAAATCAAGGCCCTGAAGAAGATCCCCAAACTTTGAAAAAATCCTCTGAAGAGTAGATGAATGTGGTTATGGATTTAAGATGCACTAAGAATTTGATTCCTTTATGTCTATTCTATAACTGAAATAATATATTTCTGTGTATTATATGTATATACATGTATAATGAGAAATGAGTGAAAGTATTTCAAACCTAGTCCATTGCTGAATGATGCATCAGCTTTGTTTATACATTTAAAAAGTTTGAAGGTATTATTAAGATTCTTCCTTTTCTGCAGTAGCGACAATAATGGAAGCATTGTATACTAAGAATGATAATTTTGTAGTCCTACTCTGGATACCCATTAATTACATTGTCAATTCTCTAAATGTGCAATATTTAGCCAATTTTATGTATATGCTTAAGAACGCGAACCATACCCATACTGATATTCTCAGTATAAGTGAAACCAGAATGAAGGAATATCAATTAAGTGGCAAGATGGCTCATGGATTCTCATCAGATGGCAAATAATGGAGCTGATGGAGATGGTTTTTTCATGAGTTGAAAGACAATGAAAAATCCTACTGTTTTTGCAATGCTCTTATTGAGCATAAGCAACTGGACCACCATGAAGATAATTGCAACTTATGAAAAAAACATCTGCTATAGATGATGATGAAGTAGAGAATTATATCAAGAAACTAAGAAAATCTTCCAGACCAAGTATGGCTCAATACTTGGTACAAGGAAGAGCACTGAAAAAAAAAATATTGGAAAATATGGTTCAGAATCAAGAAACAAAAGAGAGGAAGCATCTGCAAACCATGAATACTTTCACATGAGTTTCAAGGTGGCCATTGTAGAAAGCCTGAACAATATCACAGAAAATGAAATTGATTGTGTCTCAGAAGACTGATTACAGATTCAGAATTCTTTTAAGAATCAACTTTATCTTTTCATTTAGATCATTGACAGCTTAAAATAATTATAAAAATCAATGATAAATTAAAAAAGAAAGAATACAGACTAGGTCATGCAATTAGAATAGCTCTAACCTTGTCTGTTTAAACAAACTAGCCACTGAAAATACAAATGCTATAGATATAAAAGTAGTTACTGTGTCTATATAATCTTTTCATTCCTGTGGGGAGCAGAAAGCTAAGGGAATTTCCACAGAGTACAAAAGTGAGTCAGGTCACTGAACATGAGACTGTCCAAGTCCTCCTCAGGGGAGTAATAGGTAGAGCCACAGAAGCTGTGTTGTCCTGAATGTGCTCACAGACAGGAAGCCATAAAGTTGAATAAAGGACCCACAATCTGGCTTCTCTGACATCCAGGGTTAGTTTCTTTGATTTATTTTGCTGTCATTGGGATCAGATTTCTTAGCTATTTTGAAAGTGATAGAGGTAGGTAACTAAGGACTAGAAACACAAAAGACAGAACAAAATTTAAGGTCCAGTCCTTCCATGGTGCCACAGTGTCCAGAAAGCATTGCAAACAGAGGCTAGCAATCTGGGAAAAAAATGACACCAAAGAGATGATGGAGACCATTAAGTTTGATGAGGAAAGAGCCAGAGTTTCTAAGCTAGGAAGGATATTATGAATTTGCCTACACTAGTGAGCAGAGGGGAAAATATTTGATTAATGATTAAAAAATTTCCTTGTTTGAATACCATGATCTTGACATGCAATGTAGATCCCTCTTCTCTCTTTCTTTCCTATAGGTGAAATGTCAGGAGTCACCCTATCCACACTTGAAATCTAGAAGGCCAATGGGGTAGAGATTTAGGATACAGAACACTTCTTAGTGTTCTGCTTGATCTCCCTGCCACAACTCTCCCCATCACTTATCATCTAAGAGATCTTCCTAAATTACAGATCTGACCACGTCACACCTTTCCTCAATTAACTACAATGGCCCCCTATCATCTCTAGAATCAAATATAAACTTTTCCATTTGGCTTTTCAGGCCTTTCATAAAAAAACTCCTTATCTTTCTAGTCTTTTTATATCTTACACTCCCTGACTCCACATATTGTGCAACCTATGGCTATTGGCCTCCTTGCTGCTCTGGGCACAAGAAATTAATCTTCTGAATCTAGGCATATTCACATATGCATAGCCCCATAAGGGCCTTTCCCTTATACTAGAATATGTTCCCTCTTCATTTTACCACTTGATTTTCTTATTTTTTTCTTCAAGTTCTAGCTAAAATCTTACCTTCTTCCCCAAGTTTTTCCTCAATTATAGTTTTTTTCTCAAATATAGTTATATTTCTTCTCTCTGTTAATTATTTGTGATTTATGCTGTATGTAGTTTGCAAGTTTCTTTCCCTATTAGAATTCCTTGAGAGCAGAAATGGCTTTTGTCTCTCTTTGTGTTATTTATTTTATTTTTATTATAGTATTTTATTTTCCCAAATGCATGCAAAGATAGTTTTTGACATTCATCTTTGCAAAACCTTTTTTTCCCAATTTTTTCTTCCTCTCTCCCCTACTCTCCTCCCCAAGATAGCAAGCAAAATAATATAAGATACAGCAATTCTTCTAAACATATTTCCATATTCATTATGCTGTACAAGAACAATCAGATTAAAAGTGGAAAAAAACATTAGAAAGCAAAACACAATCAAACAAACAACAACAACAATGATAAAATTGGTGGAAATACTATTCTTTGATCCACATTCAGTCTCCATAGTTCTCTTTCTGGAGGTGAGTGGCACTTCCCATCACAAGTCTATTGGAAATACCTTGAATCACATGTTGAAAAGAACCACATCCATCATCACATAATTTTGTTGATGCTGTGTAAAATTTTCTCTTGGTTTTGCTCACTATACTTAGCATCAGTGCATATAAATCTTTCCAAGCTTTTCTGAAATCAGCCTGCTCATCATTTCTTATAGAACAATAATAATACATTGAATTCATATATTATAACTTACTCAGCCATTCCCCAACTGATAGACATCCACTCAATTTCCAGTTCCTTGCCACTATAAAAAGGGCTTCTACAAACATTTCTTGCCTCTCTTTGTATCCCCCGACCTTTACACATAATAGAAGCTCTATGTTCAATTAAATGCATTCTCAGTTAAGAAATACTTGTTTTTCATTTTAAACAGAGATATATAGGTCAACTAAAGGAAACAATAGTTTAAACTATATTACAACAAACTGGGGAGGAAAATAAAAAATTGCATACAATCATTTCACAAAATAGTAATGCCAAGAATAACAGTAGCAGTAGCAACAGCAACAACAACAACAAAATATTTGAGCAAAAAATTAGCCTGCAAAGCACTTGATATATAGACTAAGCTAAGCTATATTGTCCATTTGGACATAAACGCTGGAGATAAAAATTGGAAGAGCAAAAATAAATGTTATATGGGAGAATTCTCTTTATATTATTATGTTCTATCCTCAATAGAAATGTGATATGTTTGGATTTCCCCATCCAATGATTTGAAAAAGAGACAGATACAGTAAAAAAAAAATAAAATGGAAAAAAAAATCATATATCAAAGAAGCAGAGAGGATCTTATAGTTCATCAATTCTAATCCCTTCATTTTAAAGATGAGGAAATAAGACCTACAGAAGTATTCTGACTTACTGTAAGTAATATTATTTGTTGCTGTTCAGTTATTTTCAAAATAACTGTGATCCCATCTATGATTTTCTTGGCAAAGAAACTGGAGTGGTTTGGCATTTCCTTCTCCAACTTATATTACAGAAAAGGAAACTGAGGCAAATAAGATTAAGTGAGTTGCCCAGAGTCACACAGCGAGTGTCTGAGGCCAGATTTGAATTAAGCAAGATAAGTCTTCCTCACTCCAAGACTAGCACTTTATCTACTACATCACCTAGCTTTCCCAGGTATTAAACAGCAAAGATGGAATTCCAATTCCCTATCCATTATGCTATGCTTGCTCAGATAAGAGTACAAAATCACAATTTTCTGCTGGAAAGGGTACAATTTTAAAGCTATTCAGGTATCAATTTCCAAGTTTTTGCAAGGAAGGAAGAAGAGATGAGCCACTAGGAATGCACATATCTAGTTTCTGTTTTCTATAAATTCCTCATGGGAATAATCTAGGTATATTAAGTGTATCGAGAGTCAGGAAAATTCATCTTCCTGAATTCAAATGTGACTTCAAATATTTCTTAGTTGTGTGGTTCTAGATAAGACACTTAACCTTGTTTACCTTAGTTTCCTCATCTGTAAAATGGGCTGGAAAAGAAAATGGCAAATCACTCAAAAGCCTCAAATGGAGTCAGAAAGAATTGGACATGATTGAAAATAACTGAAAAACAAGTATTGAATATTACTATTTTATTCCAGGTATTTCTCTTGATGAATTAAAATAATCATGCCTAAATAAACTTAGCAGGTCCAAACAAACTATATTTCAGCACACTGAAAGAAGTGTTAGCTGTTGCTGCTGAAAGTCTCGTGGTAAAGGGAGTGAATGGGATCTGGTTCTATTATTTTGAGATGTCAGGATGACAGATATCCTACAGGACAAAAGCTGAACTATACCCACTATTAAAGAATCAATCAATCTATAAACATAGACTAAGTTCCTGCCATGGGGTAGACACTGTGCTAAGCATGGGGGTATAAAAAGAGACAAAAGGCAGTTCTTTCTTTCCAGGAGCTTACAATATAATGGGGGAGACAATGTGCAAACAAATACATACAAAGCAAGCTATAAACAGAACAAAGAAGAAATAATTAACAAATGAAAGGCATTGGAACTTGCAGAGGTTGAAAAAGGTTTCCTGAGTGGTAAAATCAGGGGATCATTGTACACAGCAACATCAAGATTATATGATGATCAATTCTGATGGACTTGGCTCTTTTCAACAGCAAGATGATTCAGACCAGTTCCAATGGTCTTGTGAGGAAGAGAGTCATTTGCACCCAGAAAGAGGACTGTGGGAACTTGTTATGGGCCAGAACTCTGAAACAGATTCTTATAAGATGTTAAATTAGTGGAATTGTTATCTAGTTTAGCATGGTGATTAATAATTCTCTAAGTTCAGTATGATTGATTTAATCTTACAACAAATAATGGTTTCCTAGTGATATAATGATTGGTTTATCCTCAGTGTATAGCATATAAGCTGAGACAAACTCAGCCAAAGGAGGCAGAGACAGATTCATTCCATCATCCACCTTTGTGGTAGCTGGAGGCTGAAGCACAAACCCTTGGGCTCAGACTCAATCCATCTCATACCACACTGGTGGCCTATCTTCCTGCATTTTCTCCACTGAAATCAAGTTCCCTCTGACCTCCACGAGAAAGCTAGCTGAGCACCAAGTGAAGGGAGACAAAAAAGACTTTTGGACTTTAACACCTGGCTATTGTCGTGGTGATTACTCTGCTGAAAGGAAGGCTGCCCAGAGACCTCAAGAAACCCTAACAAAGAACATTACAGGAACTGAGTGTAAATCACAATATAGCATTTTCACTTTTTGCTATTGTTGTTTGCTTGCATTTTGTTTTCTTTTTTTTCCCCTTTTTAATTGGATTTTTCTTGTGCAGCAAGATAATTGTGGAGATATGTACAGAAGAATTGCACATTTAATATATATTGGATTACTTGCTGTCTAAGGAAGGAGTGGGAGAAGGGAGGGGAAAAATTTGGAACACAAGGTTTTGTAAGGGTGAATGTTGAAAATCATCTGCACATATGTTTTGAAAATAAAAAGCTTTAATTAAAAAATAAAGAAAAAGGCTTTCTGTACCATTATTCATATCAGACTAAAGCTCATTTTTTTTTATGTGAGGATTACTAGACAAATAAGTATAACCCAAAGGACAGAATAAATTAGAATTTCATCATATCATTTTTCAAAATTTCTCATATCTTAGTGGACCAATATAATCAGATGTAGACAGAATTTCAACTCAGTTCATTTGTTTTAGAACTAATAGATTTACTTGTATTAGAGATAGGGATAGGGAGAGAAGGGATATGGGTCTTGAGTGGAATACTGCAAAGCTTTTTTCTTGCCTCAGTTATATTTACACATGGTTTAAATGAAGGTATATATAGGAAATTTATCAAATTTAGCAAATTATAGATGGAAATATGGATGTGAATTGTAATTGAATGAAATCTATTCAAGTTAGAGTGGTAGATTACATGTAACAAGTGAACTTCAGTAGGGATAAATGTGAAGTTTTGTTCATATTTAAAAGTTCTATAGGCTTAGAGGTTTTAATTGGGTTGGATGTTATTCTTAGTTATCAGTATTATAGGGGCAGATGAAAAGGCTAGCCTTGAACAAAGCCTCCATAAACTGGGATATAGTGCTCAGAACAATGTCACCATAGCACATTATTGGTCCATATATGTAATTTCTTGCCATTTCTTTTTCTATGACATTTCTTTCATTTAGCAGCTTCTATACACCGATGTTACTATTATCTTAGCTTAGTGCTTCATGATTTCTCTCATAGATTATTATAATGACCTCCTCATTGCTCTTTTCCCCTCAAGTCTTTCCTTTCAACAAGGAAATATTCTTCCAATTCTGTCTTCCAATTTGACAAAGCAATTTTCTTCACACACAAATCTGATCATGGAATTGTCCAACCCTATAAATGCAAGTGATTCCCTATTATCTCTAGAATCAAATATAAAACACTCTCTTTAACTTTTAAAGTCTTACACAAATTGATTCCAACTTAATTTTCCAACTTTATTGTACATTATTTTCTATTTAAGTGTGTGTGTGTGTGTGTGTGTGTGTGTGTGCATGTGTGTGTGTGTGTGTGTGTGTGTGTAGGGGGTGATTACTTTACCATTTACTTTCAGTCAGAACAGTATTTCTTAAGAAAGTTGGTTTACATACATCACATAACTGAATTGAGAATATTTCTTTTTCTTAATAGACATATAGCTCCTTGATTAAAACTCACTTGTTTTAGGGGAAATGGCATCTCCTCTGCCTTTCATAGTTCTTGAATGATATGCATGATATGGTTCTTGTAACAGGGAAGGTATGATATTATTTCCAATATTCAAAATTCTCCAAAATTCACTCCCTGGAAGTAGAGTAGCAACCAGCATCTCTGTTCCTATTTTCAGTGAATCAGTTAATTAGGCATGAGCTATGTGCTATATAATAAAGATATAGATACAACAAAAAGAAGTGATTCCTACTCACAAGATCCTAACATTCTAATGGAGTAAAGTACATGTAAAAGATATGCTGCATACATATAAAGCTAATATAACAGTAATAAGAGTTTAAAATCATGTTAAAATAGATGTAAGGAGGAAGTGATTTTAGTGTTTGTATGGGAGAATTAACTGATTTTTGAGGCAAATTGTGAAGTCTAGGTTAGCACCCTGGATACCTTAGAATCAGCCAGAGTCAGGATAAGCAAAAGTCCTTGCTCTTTATTCTTGGTCTTTAGAGGTAGAAGTGAAGGGAATGGACACAAGCTCTCTACAACCTCCCTTTTCCTCATCTGCTGCAAAAGTGACTCTGGCTTGTCTTACTCCACCCCCTAATCTCTCCTACAATTCTCTATATACACCAAAAGATTGAGCCAGCACAGAATAGTGGGAAGGACCATTTTCCAAGCATATGCTAATAGAGTATTGTCCAATCAGTAATTATCCTTAAGTGCTTGGTTGTTTGATTCCAGTGCACCTACTCAGAGTTTCAGCCCCTTTTCAGCAAATATCAGTTGATTACCATTTCTTGCTCCCTTCTGAGCAAATTTTATATTTGTTTAGTGGAATTCAGTCTTTTAATTATCTTATGATACATTGATGAAAGATCCCAAGTTACTACTTGTATTGAATGATGTTTAGAGACATACCCAAATCTTTTCTGAGAGTATATGTTGTCATGGAAAATCGTGGAGGATGCAAAAAAAAAAAAAATAGAATGAGCTAATGGACTCTCCTGAGAGACAGCAAGATCTTTATTTATAATATTGTTGCTGCTGCTATTGCTGCTACTAACTAGCATTGTGTAGTTTTTGAAACCAAGGTTGGAAATGGAATTTATACATTGGTTAAGAGTTGGACTAGATAGTTACAACTGATGTACTTTCTAATTCTGGAATTCTAACTCTAACTCAGAGTCTAGATATTTAAGATTAGTACAATGAGAGCAACTGGATGGCACAGGAGTAGAGCACTAGGCTTAGAATCAGAAAGGCTTATCTTCATGAGTTCATGAGCTCAAATATTACTTCAGACATTAGCTGTGTGCCTCTAGGCCAGTGGTCCTCCAAGTGTAGTCCAAAGAATTGTTGGGATCTCTGAAACCCTTTCAGAGGACCTACAAATTCAAAATTATTTTTTATTTCTAATATAGTAAATAGCTATAAATACAACCCATGTGAACAAAAACTCTTTGAACAGATCCTCGATATTTTTTAACAATATGAATATAGTGAGAACAAAGATTTGAGAACCACTGCATCTAAGCAAATGACTTTACCTTGTTTACCTTCAGATGTTTCCTCATCTGAAAAATAAGTTAGAGAAGGAAGTGGCAAACCATTCAAGTATCTTTGCCAAGAAAACCCCAAAATGATTGAAAAACAATATCATTTCCTGAGCAAAATAAAAAGAATGAAAAATATTAACTGGGATTATTTAAACAATAGAGTCCTAGAATTAAAGGAGCCTAGATTGAGAATTGTAACTTAAAAATCTTCATTTTAAAGATGAAGAAACTGAGAGACAAAGATGTTGTGAGTTGCTATGGGTCATATTTAAAGCCAAGTCTTTTTACTTAAAGTCCAGAATTCTATCCATTAATATACATGTCGTTTGCATTCACCTGTGTAAATAGCCTCAGTGAAGCTGAGGGAAAAAGTTTTTTTTTTTCAAAAAATGATTGTAGAACTAGTACAAAAGTTAAAAACATATAAACTGTTTCACTTGGCAGTTACTAAGCAATGTTTGCCTACTCCCTTGTAATTATACCAAGCGGGATGGATTGCATTCTTTGATTGAGACAAAAATAAGTGTGCATGTTTCAGTATGTCAGCACAGATTTAGATTCTAGCTTCTCAACTAATAAAGGTGTTTTGGCCCAATGTTGCTATTAACCTTGAAGGGAATATTTATCCTAAACATGCTGTTACCTGCATTATAAACAATAATTTCTTACATTTCCTGGTACTGCTTTCCAAGGGATAGATTATACAAGCATTCTGTAATCACAGTTTGAAATAAATAGCCTTGGTCAAAAGCTATCACTTTTCAAGGTAATTCCTAAGCATAAAGCTTAGCATAAGAGAAACCAAATCTAAAATATAAGTTACATGTCTGAATTGATGTTTTATACATGAAATCCACACGATTTCTCTTTTTCTCAGCCCCAGGTAAATTATAATGCCATTCACAGAAAATTTAGTAAAATACAGATAGCATTGTTCTTTACTCTTCTTCACCCCCAAACTCCATCAAGGTTTCCTATTGTAATATTGTTGACTGACTTTTTCTCTGCTTTCCCAACTCTATCATTAATTCTGTTCCTTAGGAGTTTTTTCTCCTGAAATCTTTTCCAGGAGACACTTAAACAATTGTGCAACTAAGTCTAATTAATTATTATTTTTGAGAAGAGAAAACTTTTGATAAAATTGAGAATTTTCATCTCAATCAAGAAGCACATGTCACAGCAAGACTTAGATTTCTACAGTAACAGAAAAAAAAATGATTGCATGTAAATAATCAAGGCTGTGCTTCGCTAACCAACCAAGTAGATAATTTAATTTGTCATTGAAAATGAAAAAGAATATGTATCTATTTGTGCATTTGTGCATGTATCTATATGTTGTAGGTGCTCATTGTTCCTTGAGTGAAAAACAACTCTTTGAGAACAATGGCCAAGATCAGGGAGGAAGGTATGAATCAGAGATTTTGTTGATGTTACCATTATGCAATAAGTAGCACAAAGGAACTACCCTGAGGATATCTTTCTCATGATTTGATATTTCGATCCAAATCTCTCAAAGGTCATATTGGAACCCTTCCAGCCAAACCATCCAATCACAAGTAAAATACTGTAACAAGAGAAACTTCTGATAAGATAAAACAGTAAAAGTTCAGACCCAAACCAATTCTCTTATAGAACCTTCATAATAATACAAAAAAAATGGGCCAAGTAAAATAAAAGATAACTAAAGGAGACTGAAAAAGAATGCCCATAATTAGTTTATGCTGAAAATGGAGAAAAAACAGTAAAGACTACAACTTCAGTTCTTCGTTTTGCTTAGACATCTTCCTCACTTGGCTCTATGCTCACTGTCCCTATTACAACTCTCATAGTGAAAGGAAATGGGGAAGGAAGATTAAGGATTTTGTTATGACTCCTGATCATTATCCCTAGTATAAGTCCTATACAGAGCAGTAGTGAGTTAATAAGCATTTATTAAATATTTACTATATTCCAGGTATTATATTAAATATTGATGATGCAAATAAAAGCAAAAGAAAATCAAGGTATATAGGTGAAAAATTTGAAATAATCACTAAGAATCAGGTGATAGCATTAAGGTGAATCATGGAAGGTTTCTTATAGAAGGCAAGATTTTAGCTAGGCCTTGAAGGAAATCAAAGAAGGAAGAAAGCAAAAAATGAAATGGGAGAGTATTTCACTTGTAAGGAAGGGGCAATGAAAATGTCTAGAGCCTATAGATGGATCGTCTTTTGTGAGAAACAAAAAGAAAGACAATGTCAGAGGAATTCAGAATAAATGGGGAACTGAAAAAGTAGGAGGGAGGTAAGTTGCAAAGCACTTTTAATGTAAATGGATTTCACATTTGATTCTGAAAGTAATAAGGACTCACTGGAGTTTATGAAGAAAGATAATAACATAGTTAGATCTAATTTTTTAAGGTAAGTTCATAGGACAGCTGAGTGGAGGATGGACTAGAGTAGGCAGAAATTTGTGGCAGGGAGACTGACCAGCAGCTTCTTGCAATAGTGTAGGCCTGAGGTCTTAAGGTTCTTTCATGTGGCTGGTGGCAACATCAGAGGAGGAGAGATGTATATCAGAGCTATTATCTTTATTAAAATAAAACTGAGAAGTATTTGTAAGAGAATAGATTCGGGTACTGAGAGAGATTGAAAATGGCATCTAAGCTAGAAGCCTAAGTGACTTAGAAGATGGTGGTGTCATTGAAGGAACAGGAAAACTTGTAAGGTGTGAAGGTTTGTGGAGAAAGATAATGAACTCAATTTTGAATATATTTACTTTAATATGAAACATCTAGTTTTAGATGTCTAATAGACATTTGGGGATGAGAGTCTAGAGGTTAGTTAGTATTAGGCACTAGGGGAAGGAAATACAAATATACACAGAAAAATAATCCTAACACTCAAAATTACATTCTAGTGGGAGGAGATCAAACATTTAAAAATGTTATGGAAGGCAGGGATAGGGAGTAAGGTACAAAAGCCAGAAATGTTATAAGAAAAGTAAGCACAGTTAGTCTGAGCAGTTTCTTCAATGGAGGCTCCAGAGGAAAATTCCCCAGATGGAAGAGAGGGGAAAGTCACAGAGAGCTACCTGTGGATGAGAAGGTTACTAAGGTGAAAGAGGAAATATTTGGATTCAGGAGCAGAAAATATTAGGCAACTTGTTCAGGTTCATGCATTCAGTGTGTATCAAAGGTGAATTTGAACCTTGCTTTTCTTGCTTCAAAGATAAGAACTCCATTTACTATTCTCATCAAGGAAGTCAATTAACTAGCAGGCTCTTGCAGCAGTCTAGCCAAGAGGTGAGGAGTGCTGGTGTACTACATGTTGTGCTAATTGCATCATGGTAGTGTCAGAGGAGAAAATGAGATCTTTGTAAAGGATGTTATGAAGGTGGAAATGACAGGATTTATTAGTTGAAAGAAAATGATAAACTGAGGATGACAGCTAGACTGAAAATCTGAGTGCCTAAGAAGATGGTGGTAGCCTTTATAATAACAGGGACTCAGAAAGAGGGGAAAACTTGGGCCAAAATACAGAGAGTTCTGGTTTTGGAAGAGTTGAGTTTAAAGATGTCTATAGGATACTTGATTTGGAATATCCAATAGGCAGTTGGGCAGGTGAGCCAGAAAGTCAAGAGAAATTTTAGGGTTAGACAAATAGATCTGAACGCCATTTACATAAAGATGACAAATGAATCAATGAAAGCTGATAAAATCACACAATTAAACAGTTTAGAGGAAGAAGAAAAGAAGGCCTGGAAGAAAATGCTGTTGCACACTCACAATTATTTGGCATAGCCTGGATGAACAATAAAGAGAAAATTCCAGAAGAGAACATGTAATGAAAATCCAAAGAGGATAGCATATGAAGAAGAGGGTGATTAAAAACCATAGACCAAGGGGGAAGAAGACAGAGAAAAGGCCTTAAATTTGGCAATTAAGAAATCATTGATAACTTTGGAGAGAGTAATTTCAATTGAATGATGAGGTCACAAGTCAGACTACAGAAAATTTAGAACAGAATCAGTGGAAAGGAATTGGAATTACTAATACAGATGGCCTTCTTGAGGAGTTTAGCTATGAAAGAAAGAAGAGATATAAGCTGATATCTGTCAGGGAATGGATGAATCAAATGAATGTTTTGTGAAAATAAGGAAATGTGTGTGTGTGTGTGTGTGTGTGTGTGTGTGTGTGTGTGTGTGTGAGAGAGAGAGAGAGAGAGAGAAAGAAAAAGAGAGAGAGAAAGAGAGAGAGAGAGAGAGAGACTGGGAAAAATAAGGAAAAATTAAAGATAGGTGAGAAAGTGGAAATGATAGAGGGGGACAACTGATCTGTTGGAGATGATAAGATAGAAAGTAGAGGGATTTACTTTAGCAAGAGTGGCCATATTATCAAAAAGAAGTCCTGGGTTAAAATACTGAATCTGCCACTTACTACCTGTATGGCCTTTGAAAACTTACAAACTTTGAAACTTGAACTTGAAAACTTACTGTCTTTAGACCTCAGCTTCTATCTCTATAAAATTAAGGGCAGTGAATTACATCAGTCAGTAACAGTACAACATTTTAAAGTACCCAGTATGTGTCAGGCAGTATACTAAGTATGGTGGTTACAAAAACATACAAAAGGTAGTATTTGTGCTCAAGGAGCTCATAATTTATTGGGGGAGACCCTATGCAAATAAATATGTACAAATGATCATGATATTCATCATGAAAGTTGATGTCTGGTATAGACATCAAAATTGTCTCTGGTATAGAACTAGCTAAAAGTAGAGACACCAAGACAGGAAAACTCTGAAAGCTTGAAAAGACTTTGTTTTTGTCCTATTAAGTACAGATGATAGATGTTCATTTCTCCTGATGTTAGTGCTAGGAGAGGGGAAGTGAACATCCTTACTCTATGCAAGTAAACAATTTCTAACTTGCTCTAAGCTCTGCATGGGAGGCACAAAACCTCTAAATAAGAATGCTCAAGGATTAGAGGAATGGGATCTCAGCCATACAGCTTTAAAGTGACAACTTGGTTAATGCTTGTAATATGCTATTGTATATTAATGAAAAATTTGGGATTTATGTGACACATTCCTTATCTAATACCTCTTAAAAATATGTATAGAGTGATTCAGTAATAATGGAACTGGTTTTCATTGAGGCTTTTGGAAAGAAAGACTGTAGGATCATAGAAGGAATTTGTGGTAATACATTTTTACTTGTAGCAAAAGCACTTTAAAGATCTTCCTTTTAGCCACTGTGGTAAATAAAGATGCATGTTATTTCATGTCTTGCTTAAAAGGCTTGGCTGCTATGTAATCTATAAAAAGTTTAGTTCTAAATGTTAGGTGAATATTAGTAACTCCCATTTATAGCATGCTTTTCTCCCAAGAATCCTGAGAGGTAAGCATTTTAATTGATCTAATCTCCATGAGATGAGGCATGAGATTACTAAATTCAGTTGACTTGTCTACCTATGTACCATCACTTAGCCATGAGTGATGGTGACAGTGAAGGTCTGCCAAAATAGAGGTATCCTACCAAGGCTTCTCATGCTTTCCTGAGTACTTGGATTTGAGTATTTTCTGTATCAATTGGCATGTAAAAAAGTTTTAAGATATTGAGACTTGTGAATTTGGGTTCTTAGGAAGGAAACTAATAACTAGACCTATTTCCAGATTCCTCCTTATTAGGGATCAATGAACCAGAGAACTGAGGTGTTTCCAAAATAGATCTGGGATCTACATCAGAGAAGGTTTTCTCCAATAGAGAGGATATATTTGCAAAAATGTTAAAGAAAGATTATCATATAATCAACTATTGCTTTTTCATTTGTGCTTGTGTTCATTTGTGTTTTACGGTGATACACCTCCTATAAAACACAATTTATGTAACTGAATACAGAATTCTGAGACAATTCAGAATTAGGAAGAACCTCAAACCTATACTTGATTCAAAATGCTTTCCACAATGATTGTGAGAAGTGACCATTCAGTACCCAGTTGAAAATTTTCCATTGGGGAAACCCATTATATCAAAGACAGTTTAACTCTAGGAGAACTCTAATTATTTAAATATCAGTGGTATAATACAAGATTTGAAGTGAGGAAGACTTCTGGTTTCAAATACCACTTCATACTCTGGCTAGTTTGTGGCAGGCAAATCTTTCTGAGCTTTATTTGTAAAGTGGGAATAGCAATAGCAAATAATTCATGGAGTTATTGTTATGTCAAAAAAGAGATAGCTAATTATGTAAAGGACTTTACAAACCATAAGATATTTATGGTCAAATTATAATTAAGCCTAAAGATTCCCAGTTCTTTTGTCATCTTCATTTTGCTCTGTATTGATTTTTTAGCTGCCATTAGAGTGTTGTCTCACTTTGAACTTATAGTTCAATGACAACAATAAGATTTTCACCTGAACTATACTGAAAACTTGTCAAAGTCCCCCAAATTTTCTCTTTCACGAACTTGCAAAGTTGATTTTTTAACTCCAATGTAGAGGTTTTTATTTATCTTTGTTAATTGAATCTTATTTTTTTTTCAATCCATCATTTTAGCTTGCTTTATCTGTCATTTCTTTTATGCATTATGTTCCTATCCATAATAATTTTGTGTTATCTATATATCTATATCTATATATTCTACATATATGTTGTCTATGCTTCCATCTAATCTATAGATAAACATGTTGAACAGCACAAATCCTGGAATACTTTATTAGCATGCTCCATTTAAGTTAATATCTTTTAATTCAGTTCAATAAATATTAATTGTTTACTAAATGCCAGAACATTATAACAAAAGGAAAATAACAATTCCCACCCTCAAAAAAACTTACATGGAAGTTTACAATGGAAGAGACAATATGCAAACATATATATATGTATATGCATAGACTTACATATGTATAAAACAAGCTACATATGGCATAAATAGGGGAAAATTAATAGAGAGGAGCTGGAATTAAGAGAATTTGAGGAAGACTTCTTCTAGGTGTGATCTTAATAGAGAATTAAAGCCAGGGAGGTCAGTAGTTGAGATGGAGGAGGGAAAGGGTTCAGGGATGGGGCACAGCCAAATAAAATATGCAGGACCAAGAAATAGAATGTTTTATTCATGAAATAGCTAGGAGGCCAGTGTCACAGAATCAAAGACTACACAAGGAAACAATATATATAAGAAAATTGTAGAGGTAGGAAGGGACATGTAGGAAAGAATTAGAATTCCAAACAGAACATTTTGTATTTTCTCCTGGAAGCAAAAGGAAACCAGTGGAGTTTATTGAGTCTGAGTATGGAAGGGGAAGGGGTGTTAAAAGATTTTTGTGAGGAATATAACTTTTAGGCTGATTGAAAGATAGTTTGAAATGAAGAAATATTTGAGGCAGGAAGACTTACCAGCAAACTGTTGTAATAGTGAGAGCTTGCAGTGGTGGGAGGAAAAGGGGGCATATTCAAAAATGTTTCAAAGGTAAAATCAGCAGGCTCTGGCAATCACTTTGATATGAGGAGGGGTAGGGGAAATAAGATGAGGAAGAGGAGGCCAGTGAAGATCCAGGATGATTTCTAGGTTGTGAGACTGAGGGACTATGTGAGTCATGCTGTTCTCTTCTACACTAATAGGGAAGACAGAAGGGGAGAAAGATGATGAGTTCTGTTTTTAAACATATTAAGATGCCTATCGAACAGTAAATTCAAGACATCTGAAAGGCAATGGGAAATGCAAGATTGGGGATTAGAAGAAAGAATTGGGCAGGAAAGGTATATTTTATTTCATGTTTATTCTTATTCTTCCATACCTGACCTTGTTCCCCTCATTTATATGTCTCTTTTAAAAATATGTTAGTCAGTGAGTTTCTATGGAAGCACATTTCTTTTATAAATGTCTCTCTAATACTCTCCTAACAAAAAAATAATGTCCATTTGTGTCCTCAGAATTTCAGAATTTCAGAATTGTGTCCTCAGATAGATGAGAACTATCATTCCTTTTTGACTGATTTCTCCTGAAAATTTTAAAAGACCAAATTCTATCTAAAAGCTGCCTAAATCATTTGAAATTCATTCTCTTGAGGTTTACAGCTAAATTCAGCTAAATGTCCCTGCTCTATTATATATTTTAAGATGAAGTGATTATTTGTTTCCAAGTTTCCATAAATCCCAGTGAGGTAGAATCAGTTTTTCTTGTTGGTTTCTTTGACCTGTGATGAATGAAATCATAGATTAGGCAAAAGATGAATTTGACAGTTACTCTGCTTTTGGAAGAAAGCAAAGTTCCAGTTGATGTTAGAATCATAAGACCTAGTTTCAATCTTGACCTTGGCCAAAATGTGCCCCTTTTCTACAATACAATTAATTTTGGGGGTTTAATTTTTGGCTTTGCTTATGATTAAGTCTAGCATTTAACTGAAATTCACTATGACACAATGTGTGAACTATCTTAGAACCAAAAGACCCTGTGTCACATTCTGTTTCTAACAACTGCTATGTATTTTACATTGGATAAAATCATTCCATTTGTTTGGGCCTCAGATTTTTATCAATACTATGAAAGATTTGGACAAAAACCTTTTTTTTTCAGATCTTAGATAGCTAAAATTCTCTATAATTATTATGTCATTTTTTTTTTGCCAGACTTGCAATGTTTCCCCAACTGTTTGCTAAGTTCCTCATTCTTTCTCTGAACTCTGTAGTTTGGTCCTAGGAGAATATAATATTTCTTCTTTCCAGCTCTCTCTAATCTTTATCCTTACCTAAACACTCTCCATCATGTTTTCTTTTTCCCCTTATATTTCTGGACTTCATATAACTAATTTTTAAAAAATATGTCATGCTATTCTTCTACTCTCTTCATATAATCAATGAGGTTTATAATTCTAGAATCACATTTCAAACATGAATCTTATACTATCAAGTTTTAGTGATATCTCATCAAAAATTCTTTATTTCAAGTTGTAATTAATTCTATTTTAAAAATCATGTATTATAGAACAATGTGGTTAATATTAAACATCAATGAAGCCAATTAAGCTGCTTTGCAATTCTTTATAATTAAATCAATTTTTGATGCATTGTCATAATTTTTCAACATTTCTAAGTCTCTATTAGGCTTCTTTTTAAAAAAATCTTTCTTTTTTATGTTGTAATAAATATGTATTCTGGTTTTAGTTTTTCATTTTGTGCAATTATCATAAGCATTCTTCTTTATGGCTTATAGTTCTTGAGCCCATACCTAACCTGTACCTAAAAGATAAGTCACATTCACATTATATGTAAGAAGGCAGGCTAACAACCCAGTCCTCTAGCATTGAAGATAGTCATGGATTACAAAAATAGTAACAAAATCAAATAGAAATGGGATCCTTGTCTACATAGAAAAGCACAAAATTAACATTATTTATGTTGAATTACATTTTTACTTGTTTTAACATTTTCCAGTTACATTTTAATCTAGTTAAGGTCGAATGTAGATGTTTTATAAGTTGCTTTCGGCCTATTGTGAGTTAAATATCTCTGAACTACACTATATTTTCTTTCAAATATGTTCCCATCATAAATTATTCTACTAGAAGGGAGATCCATGAATGTTACACATTACATGTTTTCAGACTTTCTCAATATACCAATCACTTATGTTGATGTTTTTTTTTTCTTCTCTGAAAATGAAACAAAAATCCTTGTCTTGTGGAAAGTCTCTCGGGGTGAGGGAGGGATACAGAGGATATATGGTGACATAAGAAACAACAAACATAAAGAAAAATTATCTAAAATTAAATCATGCTATAATAAAAATTCTAATCACATATTTGTTGGTTGTTTTCCTCTGCATTTCAACAACACTTTCAGGTTATAGTCTCTAAAATGTAAGAAAATATATATGTTTTTAAATTTGGAACTGTAAGATTGATCTTCAGAAAGATTCTAGTTATTTGCAATTTCATTAGCAAAGAATGATTGTTTCTGTTCTTCTGCAACCTCAACAGCATTGAGTTGTCTTGCTTTAGGTTTTGCTTTTAATAATTATTATTATTAGTTATTTTTCTTACCAATTTGATAGGTTTAATGTAGTGCTTCAAAATTGTATCAATTTGAATCTCTTGGATTTTTTTCTAAGATGTTGTGCATTTTTTAAGGTGATTATAAAAATTGCATTTCTCTCATAATTTTTTTTTGTTTAAGAAATATGTCTCTGAACACATCTATTGGGGACTGGGACTTTCATTTATAAATTTTAACACTTTTAAAATACATCATAGGTGACAAATTTTCAGCTATCATATCTGCCAAAATATGTTTCTGATTAATCATATTTAATTTTCCTTTTGTTGATATTGTCTTTGTTGCATAAATTTTATGTCAATATAATCAAGAACACCCGGCTTATCCCTAATAATCCTTACAATAGAAAAAAAAATCATCTACCCTTTATAACTGAGTTACTACATTATTCAGTTTACACAATTGTTTTGCCATGTTTATATATAAATTAGATCTAATTCACTGTCATATTATGTAAAATGTTAGTCAAAATCTGTTTCCAACAAGCTATGATAGAACACTCATCACATCTAGAGTCAAGAGAGGATCCAGGCAAAATCTAGCCTGGAATATTACTACTTGTGATCATTTAATTTCTGGAGATCTCAGTTTTCCCAACTGTAAAATATAGGGATATGATAGCATCTCAGGTCTTTTTTACTCTTTGCCCATAATACTACTGTATTAATACCAATTTTCTCAAGTAGGTATTAAAACAATGAAACTTTTCTCAAATGTTTGTCTTCCATAGAATTACTACAGACTAATCTTTATAAATGAAGAATCAGCCCTGAAGCAGGAAGATTCTCTATTTTGCCTCTGATACATGGCTCCTTATTATTTCAATGATAAAATACAAAATGCTCTGTTTGGCTTTAAGCCCCTTCATAACCTGTTCCCCCACTAACTTTTTTTTTCAATCTTTCTTCCCTCTATATACTGTGAGAACAAGTGACATTTTTTCCCCCTGTTTTTGTTTTACTACACTCTATCTACCAGCAATGCGTTTTTCACTGGCTGTTCTCCATGCTTGAAATGTTCTTTCTTTTTATCTCTGCTTCCCAGCGTTGCTGGCTCCTCTCAAATCTTAGATTCCCTCTGAAAATATCTCTATTTTATTCTCTATATAATGTATTTGCACATAGCTACTTGCAGGTTGTCTCCTTTACCCTCTGTAGTCCTTGAAACAGAGACTGTTTATTATTTCTTATTTATTTTTTGTTTTTACCCTTCTTTGTTAACTCAGAGTCTGGTGATAGTGCATGGTTAATAAATAAATGCAACGCTACTGACAGACTATGTTTCAAGTCGAAACTCCCATTGCCTCAGGCAGCTCTCTAAGATTAAATTACAGAGCAGTTAATAAACTGCATTATAAATGACCTGTTTTACTGAAAGTTCCCTATATATTTCCCTATGAAATCATAAATTTGTTTCAATATTGAAAATATTTCTATATCATGTGGTAAGATGTCTGTTATCTCTTTTGTGTTTCTTGATCTATTGCAGCATATTTTTAAAAATTATACTCTGATTACTAATTTGAAAATGATACAAAAATAAAAATAACTTCCTAAATTCAGAGATGGAAGAGACCTTAAGATCTCTAGCCTCGAGTCTAACTAACTAACTACATTGTACAAATAAGGAAGCTGAAGTCCTCAGAGTTTACATAGCTTGCTCAAGGTCATGCAGGTTATAAATTTAAGAGCCATAAACCAAATCCAGATTACTTGGTTTCCAATCCACCCCCTTCCATTATACAGCACTTTCTTCAAGCTAATTTTTCTCATATGTCCCTTGTTATTTTTGATAATTTGTTTTTCCATTTCAATACTTTATAACTGGATCCAATTCTGTCAAGAGATTCCTTTATATAATGCCAGTATTGCAATGAAAAAAACTACTTTGAAAGACTTAAGGACTTGAACTAATAGAACAGCTCCAGAACAGAGGAGTCAACCATGTTGTGGCCTTATGAGACTAATACTTTCTAATGCAGCTTCAACCATTTAAAGTGTGATTTTGAAATACAAACACAATAAACATAGATAATATTCCATTTAAAATTTTAATATGTAACTCATAGGAATACATATGTACAGATAAATGGATACCAATTCTATTTGCATTTGATACCACTGCTCCAAAGGATTAATGAGGAAAAATTCTAACCATTTCCTGACAGAGTGATGGATTCATGATGCAGAATGATCTCTGTCTTCCCTCCCATTCAATCTCTCTTGGTCTCTCTCTATCCTGTCTTCTTAGGACATAACCATTGTGTGGATTTGTTTTCCCTGGGGAGGCTTATTTGTTTTAGGAACTTTGATTTTTTGGCTTTTTTTCCACATGAGCTAGAAGATAAATTGGGATAAAGGCTGAAAGAACAAAATCAAAAGAATATCACTGGAATATTTGTAAATACATATGCACACATATACATACATACACATATTCAATTAAAGTACTAAAATGTCCTTTGACCAGAGATTCTACTGCTAGGCATATACTCCATAGAAAAAAAGAAAAAGAGAGGGACAGAGCCAAGATGGCATAAAGCAGACAGGTCTTTATCTAAGCTCTTCCTGATGTCCCTCAGATCAACACCAGATCAAGCCTCTGAAATGGTTTTGGAGTGACAAAACCCATAAATATTTGAAGTGTAACAAATTTCCAGCAGAAGATATTTTAGAAGAACTTCAGAAAAGGTCTGTTTTAATCAAGCATGGAGGGAGGTGGCCAGTTCAAGTATATTGCAGAGATCCAGGGTGATGTGGTATCCACAGACCAGGGAATCTACCAGGAAACTCTTAACCAGTATCCTAGTTCAGAAGCCAATGGGCCAGTAATTTAGCTGTGAGACATCCAATGCAAATCCAAATCCAAATAATGAGACTTTGAACCCCAGAATAATATAGCGCTTAGTCATACCCATCTATCACTGGAAGGAAGCCAGCATCATTGGCCCCAGGGTAGCAAAAGCCACTATCTCCTGTATAGGAAGCTTGGGACAATTTTCCCTTTGCTCTAAGAGTAGAACCTCAACATTTAAAAAAAGAGCAAAAAAGCAAAAAGAACTCTGATGACACATGGCTTTTATGAAGACAGGAAACAGACCTCAAACCCTGAGGAACTAAAGGCAAATTGTCCCCATATGAAAGGTTGACATGAGTTAGTCCCCATCTCAGAAGGCTTTCTTGGAAGAATTCAAAAAGGAGCTTTAAAAAGAGTTAGAAGAAAATTGGGGAAAAGAAATGAGAATTTTGCAGGAGAGTTTGGAAAAGGAAACAGACATTATGTGAAGAAAATTTAAAAATAGATTTAGTGAAATGGAAAAATCATATAACTCCTTAAAAATAGATTTCATGAAATGGAAAAAACATGTAATTCCTTAAAAATGAATTTGAAAAAGTAATTCACTCATTAAAAAACAGAATTTCTGAAATGAAAAAAAAATCCAATGAACAAGACACTTCATTTAAAAAGTTCAGTTGGCCAAATGCAAAAGGAGATAAAAGAACTAATTGAAGAAATGATTCACTAAAAATTAGAACTGAACAAATGGAAGTGAATGACTCAATGAGACATCAAGAATCAGTCAAGAAACCAAAACATGAAAAAAGTAGAAGAAAATGTAAAATACCTCATTGGAAAAACAACTGACCTAGAAAATAGACTCAGGAAAAAGAATTATTGGACTACCTGAAAACCATGATAAAACAAAGAGCCTCAACATCATCTTTCAGGAAATCATCAAGGAAAATTGCCCTAATGTTCTAGAACCAAAAGATAAGAATTCACTGATCATCTTCTGAAAGAGACCCCAAATTAAAACGTCAAGGAATAGCATAGCTAAATTTCAGAATTATAAGATCAAGGAGAAAATATTTCAAGCAGCCAAAAAGAAACAATTCAAATACTGGGAGCCATAATCAGGATTACCTAGGACCTAGAAGCTTTCACTTTAAAGGTAAAAAAGGCCTGGAAGCTGATATTCCGAAAGGAAAAGAAACCTGGATTGCAGCCAAGAACCAACTATCCAGCAAAATTAAGCATTCTCTTTCAGGGAAATGGATGGATATTCAGTGAAACAGGTGAATTTCATTTATTTCTGATGAAAAGCCCAGAGCTAAACAGAAATTTGATCTTTAAATACAGAACTCAAGAGAAGCATAAAAAGGTGAAAAGAAAAGGAAAAAAAAAGTTTCTTTTAAAGATTAAAACATTTACATTCTTCTATGGGAAGATGATATGGTTTGCTCTGATGACTGTATCTCTGTTATAAGTATACTTAGAGGTTGCAGATATAATTTGATTTTATTGTGATGATATAAAAAAGAAACTAGAGGTGGGAAAAAAGATTGTACTAGAAGAAGAGAAAAATGGAGTTAAAATGGGGTAAATTATAACCCATGAAGAGGCAAAAAAAGGCCTTCTACAATTGAGAGAAAGAAGGGAGGGTGATGAGTATTGTGTAAATGTTACTCTCATAAGATTTGGCTCAAAGAGAGAATATCAGATATATTTAGCTTCACAGAGAAATTTGTCTCACTTTATAGAGAAGTAGGAGGGGAAAGGGGAAAGAAAGTGGAAAGGCTAATAGAAGGGAGAACAGAAGTAGAAGGGGAAAGGTATAAAAAAGGGGAGGGGCTGTAAAAGGGAAGGGCTGTTTGAGGGAGGTGGTGGTCAGAAGCAAAATACTGGGGAGATGGGAAAGAGAAAAGTATAACTTGGAGAAAAAAAGACAATGGGAAATGCAGCATGCAATTTTAACTGCTAATGTGAATGTGATGGACTCTCCCATGAAAGAGAAATGGATAGCAGACTGGATTAAAATCCAGAATCCCACAATATATTATTTGTAAGAAACACATTTAAAGCAGAGTGATACATACAGAATAAAGTAAAAGGCTGGAACAGAATCTATTATACTTCAGCTAAAATTTAAAAAAAAAGCAAAGGTAGCAATACTGATCTCAGATCAAGCAAAAGTAAAAACAGATTTAATTAAAAGACATAAGGAAAGGAAATTAAATTGAGTACTATAGATAATGAAGTAATATTAATAGTAACCATAAGTACACCAAGTGATATAGCATCCATCTTCCTAGAGGAGAAATAAAAAGAACTGAAAGAAAAATTATACAACAAAACTACACTAATGGGGGAATCTCAGTCTTGCTCTCTCAGAAATAGATAAATCAAAACACAAAATAAATAAAAAGAAGTTAAGGAGGAAAACAGAATTTTAGAAAAGTTAGGTATGATAGAGCTTTGAAGAAAACTGAATGGAGACAGAAAGGAATATCCTTTTTTTCTAAGTAGTACATGAAACCTATAGACAAATTGAGTATGTATTAGGACATGAAAACCTCACAATCAAATGCAAAAAGGCAGAAATAGTAGATGCATTTTTTTTCAGATCATGATGCAATAAAAATTACATGCAATAAAAAGTCAGGTGAAAATAGATCAAAAATTAATTGGAAACTAAATAATCTAAATCTAAAGACTGAGTGGAGGAAACAATAAATCCTAGACACAATCAATAGTTTCATCCAAGAGAATGGCAATAATGAGACAACATACTAAAATGTATGAAATGTAGCCAAAGTAATTCTTAGGGGATAGTTCTAGATGCTGACTTGCATATAAAAGAGAAAAAGAAGATCAATGAATTGGGCATGCAACTGAAAAGCTAAGGAAAAAAAGTTAAAACCCCCAATTAAATACCAAGTTTGAAATTCTGAAAATAAGAGATTAATTAAATTGAAAGAAAGAAAACTATTAAATTAATAAGTGTTGGTTTTATGAGAAAACTAAAAAAAAAGCTAAACCTTTAGTTAATTTGATTATTAGAAAAAAGAAAGAAGAAAATCAAATTGTATCAAAAATGAAAAAGGAGAACTTCCCACCAATGAGGAGGAAATTAGAACAATAATTTGGAGCTATTTTGTCTAACTATATGTCAATAAATCTGATAATGTAAATGAAATGGAGGAATACTTGCAAAAATATAGATTGTCCAGATTAACAGAAGAGGAAATAAATTACTTAAATAGTTCCATTTTAGAAAAAGAAATTGATCAAGCTACTAATCAGCTCCCCAAGAGATGGATTTACATATGAATTCTATCAAACATTTAAAAACAATTAATTCCAATACAATGCACATTATTTGGAAAAATAGGGAAAAAAAGGAGTCTTGCCAAATTTGTTTTATGGTGCTGAAACCTAAATTAGGGTCAAAACAGAGAAAGGAAATTATCCAATTTTCCTTGCGAATCTTGATGCAAACATCTTAAAGAAATGATTAGCAAAGGGATTACAGAAAGCTACCACCAGGATAATACACCATAACCAAGTAGGATTTATACCAAGAATAGAGGACTGATCCAATATTAGGAAAGTTATTAGCATAATTGACTATATCAATAACCAAATTAACAAAAATTTTATGATTATGTCAATAGATGCAGAAAAAGCATTTGACAAATCCAACACCCATTCCTATTTAAAATACTAGATAGTATAAGAATAAATGGAACTTAAAAAAAATGATTGATAGCATCTATTTAAAACCATTAGCAAGCAGCTATGTAATGAGGATAAACTAGAACCATTTCCAGTAAGATCATGGGTGCCCACTATCACCAATACTATTCAGTATTGTATTAGAAATGTTATTTTTGGCAATAAGAGAAGAAAAAAGAAATTAAAGGAATTAGAGTAGGTAATGAGGAAATCAAATTTTCACTCTTTTCAGAAGATATGATGGTATCCTTAGAGAACCCTAGAAAATTAACTAAAAAACTACTAGAAACAATTCACAACTTTAGCAAAATTGCAGGATACAAAATAAATCCACATAAATCATCAGCATTTTTATATATTACCAATAAAGTCCAGCAGCAAGAGATATAAAGAGAAATTCCATTTAAAATAACTGTCTATGATATAAAATATTTGGAAATCTATCTGCCAAGGGAAAGTCAGGAACTATATGAACACAACTACAAAACATTTTTCACACAAATAAATCAGGTCTAATCAATTGGAAAAACATCAAGTGCTCATGGGTAGACTGAATGGATTTAGTACCATACCAATCAAACTCACCCAAAAATATTTCACAGATGTAGAAAAATAATAACAAACTTCATCTGGAAGAACAAAAGGTCAAGAATTTCAATGGAATTAATGAAAAAAAATGCCAATGAAGGTGCCCGATCTAAAATTATATTATAAAGCAGCAGTCATCAAAACCATTTGGTACTGGCTAAAAATAGAGTAATCAATCAGTGAAATTGGTTAGGTTCCTAAGACACAGTAGCCACTGGCTATATTAAACTAGTATGTGATTAAAAACTCAAAACACCAGCTTTTAAATTTAAAAGAATCAGTATGGTCACAAAGAAAATTGGAAATTAGTAAAGCAGAAACAAGGCATTGACCTACATCTAACACCCTATAACAAAATAAGTTAGTTTGAAATAAGTTCATGATCTAAACATAAAGAGTGATATTATAAGCAAAGTAGAAGAACAAAGGATAGTTTACTTCTCAGATCTGTGAAAAAGGAAGGAATTTGTGGCCAAAGAACAACCAGAGTACATTATTGAATACAAAATGGATAATTTTGATTATATTAAGTTAAGTTTTTGTACAACAAAAACCAATGCACACAAGTTTAGAAGGGGAGCAACAAACTGAGAAATTTTTTTTACATTCAAGAGTTCTAATAAAGGCCTCATTTCTTTTTTTTTAATAACTTTTTATTGATAGAATCCATGCCAGGGTAATTTTTTACAACATTATCCCTTGCACTCACTTCTGTTCTGACTTTTCACCTTACTCCCTTCACCCTCTCCCCCAAATGGCAAGCAGTCCTATACATGTTAAATATGTCATAGTATATCTTAGATACAGAAGATAGAAATAACTTGGGAAGAAAAACAAAAGTGCAAACAGTTTACATTCATTTCCCAGTGTTTTTTTTTTGGGTGTAGCTGCTTCTGTCCATCACTGATCAATTGAAACTGAGTTAGAGCACTTTGTCAAAGAAATCCACTTCCATCAGAATATATCCTCATGCAGTATCATTGTTGAAGTATATAATGGTCTCTTGGTTCTGCTCATTTCACTTAAGCATCAGTTCATGTAAGTCTCTCCAAGCCTCTCTGTATTCATCTTGATGGTCATTTCTTACAAAACCATAATATTCCATAGCATTCATATATCACAATTTACCCAACCATTCTCCAATTGATGGACATTCATTCATTTTCCAGTTTCTAGGCACTACAAACAGGGCTGCCACAAACATTTTGGCAATACAGGTCCCTTTCCCTTCTTTAGTATCTCTTTGGGGTATAAGCCCAGTAATATCACTGCTGGATCAAAAGTATGCACAGATTGATAACTTTTTGGGCATAATTCCAGATTGCTCTCCAGAATGGTTGGATTCGTTCACAACTCCACCAACAATGCATCAGTGTCTCAATTTTCCTGCATCCCTTCCAATATTCATCATTATTTTTTCCTCTCATCTTAGCCAATCTGACAGGTGTGTAGTGGTATCTCAGAGTTGTCTTAATTTGCATTTCTCTGATCAATAGTGATTTGAAACACTCTTTCATATGAGTGGAAATAGTTTCAATTTCATCATCTGAAAATTGTCTATTCATTTCCTTTGACCATTTATCAGTTGGAGAATGGTTTGATTTCTTATAAATTAGAGTCAATTTTCTATATATTTTGGAAATGAGGCCTTTATCAAAACCTTTAACTGTGAAGATGTTATCCCAGTTTGTTGCTTCTGTTCTAATCTTGTTTGCATTAGTTTTGTTTGTACAAAGGTTTTTAAATTTGATGTAATCAAAATTTTCTATTTTGTGATCAATAATGGTCTCTAGTTCATTTTTGCTCACAAATGTCTTCCTCCTCCACAAATCTGAGAGATAAACTATCCTCTGTTCCTCTAATTTATTTATAATCTCTTTCTTTATGTAAAGGCCTCATTTCTAAAATATATAGAATGTTAACTCAAATTTATAAAAGTTCAAGCTATTCTTCAGCTGATAAATAGTCAAAGGATTTGACTAGACAATTTTCAGATGAAGAAATTGAAACCATTTCAAGTCATATCAAAAGGTGCTCCAAATCTGTTACTGATCAGAGAAATGCAAATTAAGACAACTCTGAGGTACCACTACCCATCTCTCAAATTGGCTAAAATGATAGAAAAAGATAATGATGAATATTGGAAGACATGTGGGAAAACTGGGACACTAATACATTGATGATAAGGAAGGAAGGAAGGAAGAAGGAAGGAAGGAAGGAAGGAAGGAAAGAAAGAGGAAGAGAGAGAAAGAGAGAGAGGAAAGAAGGAAGAAAGGAGGAAAGGAGGAAGAAAAGGGAAGGAGGGAGAGAGAGAGGAAGAGAGGAAGCCAGGGAGGGAGAGAGGGACGAGGAGGGGAGGGAAGGAAGGGAAGAAGGGAGAGAGGGAAGGAGGAAGGAAAAGAGGGAAGGAAGGAAGGAGAGAGGGAGGAAAGGAAGGAAGGAAAGGAAAGATAGAGGGAGGGAAGGAGGAAGGCAAAGAAGGAGGAAGAAAGAAAGAAAAAGGGAAGGAGAAAGGGAGGGATGAAGGGAGGAACAAGGGAAGAAAAGAGGGAGGAAGGGAAGAAGGAAAGGTTACATAAATATCAGAATGTTTAAAACTATAGTTTGGCAGTGGCAAAGAACTAGACACAAAATAGATTTCCATTGATGAAAGTAGAGTCAAACAAATCATGGTACCTGAATGTAAGGGAATATTACTATGTTTCAAGAAATAATGATATAATAGATACACAAAGGCAAAGAAAGATTTTAGTGAAGTGATACAAATTGAAATAATCAGAGATAGGAAAATGAGATACATAGTAGAAAGTAATATAAATGCTATACAAATGGAAATAAGAACAACTACAAAACAATAAGAAACAAATTTTCCAAAATTAAAAAGAACTAATATGGTCACAAAGAAGAGAAATGAAAAGTATTTCCTCCCATTTATCTTTTTGGAGTTAGAGAAACAGGAAACATTGTTAGAACATCAGATTTTTTAAGACTGCTGATTAATTTTCTGATTTCTTTTTTTCCCCTTCTTCCTTTTAAAAAAAGTGTAATAAGGAATGTCTTTATAGAAGGTTTTAGCAAGATGGAGGTAGGTAAAATTTTAACACAAAATATTAATTTATATCTTCTATTGTAAGATAAATATCCTAGTTGGAAAGGGTAATGTGGATATTTCAACATAAAGTAAATGTATCAAATTAATTCTCAATAGTCCTAGTAATATAACAGAAGATTAAAATGGAAGGGGACACACAAATGACACATTTGCTCCAAGAAGGAAAAAAGTATAAAGGTCTGATCTGATTTAAGTATTTGAATGGAGGCTACTCAGAAATGAGTTCTGAAGATGTGCAGAAGTAGAGGGACAACACTGTCAGCTCAAATGACACCCTGTAATAGGTCTTTCCTGGTTCTCTTGGCCACTTGAGTCTTTGTTTCTAAGGTTATCTTCTTCTATTCTGCACACATATTGTAGGGTAGCTACTTATTGGCTTGATGATTCTCCCATTAGAATATAAACTCTTCAAGGAAAAGGACTGATTTTTTGCCTTTTTTTGTATTCCCAATACTTACCATTAGGTCTGGTCTATAGTAAGAGCTTAATAAATATTTATTGGACAGTCATCTAGACAAGGGTGGACTATGACTACTGAACAATTTTATCTAAAGGGTTTGTATCAATTAAATAAGAATTTTGTTTGTTTTGCTAAATGTGAAGTAGTATTCTAGGCATGGGGAATACAAAAATGAATGCCAAAAGAGACCCTAACCTTGAAAAGCTATCATTCTATCAGAAGAGAAAACATATACATATTTAATTATGTACAAAAACACATGTAACATGAATGCAAGGCAATTTTAAGATAAGTAAAAGCTTCATGCAGAAGCTGCTCTTAAAGCTGAATTTTGAAAAAGACTAGACTTTTGAAGAATTTAATTATAGGTATGAGGGTCAATCCATGCAAAGTCATGGAGGCAAGAGATGTAATGTTGTGTATACACACACACACACACACACACACACACATACAATAAGAAGGCAAATTTGACTGGACCATAGAGTTTTAATGAAGGGGAATGATATGAAATGTGTGGAAGACATGGGACAGCTGAGAAGACTGATGCCCAAGGAGATACAATAATGTGTGCAATGTAATAAGTAGCAGAATTCAGATTGAACTCAGGTTTATCTTATTCCAAATCTACTGCTTTTTTACTATATCACATTGCTTCAGATACTTGCCTGCTTTTCCATATTACTTTATAAAACAATGGAAACCTCTATATTTAGAAAAGAATCTCTAAGGCATATATATTTGAGCTAAGTTTGGCATTGTTGTATGTCCAGACATAGCATACGTACACACACACACACACACACACACACACACAGAGAGAGAGAGAGAGAGAGAGAGAGAGAGAGAGAGAGAGACAGAAACAGAGAGAGAGAGAGAGAGAAATCCTCCTTCTTATATTGCAGTCTTTTCCATTCTGAGAAAATGATATTGGCATCTACGAAAGTTAAAAAATCTTTGAAATAAGAAGGTAATTCTACTCAGATGTCTAAAGTTTTGGAAAAAGTTGGGGAACTAAGTTCTTCCCTTCACCTCCAACAGTTTTTGCAAAAAACTATAAAATTGTATTTGCTAATGTATATACAAAATGATAAATGAAATATTATCACATAAATGTTTGCAAAGGATGAGATTGTAGACAACAGTATAGTTTTCTTTTTAAAATTAAGTCTTGGCAGTCAGGTGGCACAGTAAATAGAGTGCTGGGCTTGGAGTCAAGAAGACCTGTCTTTCATTTTTTTTTAAATCAGATTTACTAAGGGTTTGTCTATTTTGTTGGTTTTTTCATAGAACCAACTCTTAGTTTTATTAATTAATTCAATAGTTTTTTTACTTTCAATTTTATTGATCTCTCCTTTTATTTTTAGAATTTCAAGTTTAGTGTTTGACTGGGGGTTTTTAATTTGTTCCTTTTCTAGCATTTTTAGTTGCAAACCCAATTCATTGACCTTCTCTTTCTCTATTTTATACAAATAGGCCTCTAGAGATATGAAATTTCCCCTTATTACCGCTTTGGCTGCATCCCATACATTTTGGTATGATGTCTCATTATTATCATTTTCTTGGGTGAAGTTATTAATTATGTCTATGATTTGCTGTTTCACCCAATCATTCTTTAGTATGAGATTATTTAGTTTCCAATTATTTTTTGGTCTACTTCCCCCTGGTTTTTTGTTGAATGTAATTTTCATTGCATCATGGTCTGAAAAGGATGCATTTACTATTTCTGCCTTACTGCATTTGAGTTTGAGGTTTTTATGTCCTAATATATGGTCAATTTTTGTATAGGTTCCATGAACTGCTGAAAAGAAAGTGTATTCCTTTCTGTCTCCATTACATTTTCTCCAGAGATCTATCATATCTAACTTTTCTAATATTCTATTTACCTCTTTGACTTCTTTCTTATTTATTTTGTGGCTTGATTTATCTAATTCTGAGAGTGCAAGATTAAGATCTCCCACTATTATAGTTTTACTGTCTATTTCTTCTTGCAACTCTCTTAATTTCTCTTTTAAGAATTTAGATGCTACACCACTTGGTGCATATATGTTTAATATAGATAGTGCTTCATTATCCATGCTACCCTTTAGCAAGATATAGTGCCCTTCCTTATCTCTTTTAATTAGATCAATTTTTGCTTTAGCTTGATCTGAGATCAGGATGGCTACCCCTGCTTTTTTGACTTCACCTGAAGCATAGTAGATTTTGCTCCAACCTTTTACCTTTAACCTACATGTATCTCCCCGCTTCAGGTGTGTTTCCTGTAAACAACATATTGTAGGATTCTGGCTTTTAATCCATTCTGCTAACCGCTTCCTCTTTATGGGGGAGTTTACCCCGTTCACGTTTATGGTTAGAATGACCAATTCTGTATTACTTGCCATCTTGTTAACCCCAGTTTATGCTTTTCTCCCTTCTTTCTCCTTTCCCCCCTTCCCAGTATTAAGCTTGTGAGCACCACTTGCTTCTCACAGCTCTCCCTTTTTAGTATCCCTCCCCCCGCCTTAGAGTTCCTCCCCCTATCTTACCCCTTTCCCTCCCAGTTCCCGTATTCCCTTCCGCTTAGCTTATTCCTTCCCTTTTCACTTTTCCCTTCTCACTTTTCAATGAGGTGGGAGAAGTTTCACCATAGATTGAATATGTCTTAAGATTTTTCACTTAAAGCCAATTCTGAAGGCAGTAAGATACCCACTATATTCATCCCCCTCCATTCTTTCTCTCAGATAGAATAGGTTTCCTATGCCTCTTCATGAGATGTACTACCCCCACTTTACCCTTTTTCTGGCACACTGTCCTTTCCACATCAATTTCTAGAACAAGGTATACATGTATTCTTTATACATCTATATAGTCAAAATATAGTTCCCAAGATTAATCTTTACCTTTTTAGATTTCTCTTGAGTTCTATATTTGTAGATCAAACTTTTTGTTAAGTTCTGGCTTTTTCATCAGAAATAGGTGAAATTTGCTTACTTTGTTGAATGTCCATCTTCTTCCCTGGAAAAAGATGCTCATTCTCGCTGGGTAAGTTATTTTTGGTTGCATACCAAGTTCCTTAGCCTTTTGGAATATCATATTCCAGGCCCTTCGATCTTTTAATGTGGATGCTGCCAGATCCTGGGTGATCCTTATTGTGGCTCCTTGATACTTGAATTGGGTTTTTCTAGCCGCTTGCAATATTTTTTCCTTCATCTGAGGGTTCTGGCATTTGGCCACTATATTCCTTGGTGTTTTGATTTTAGGATCCCTTTCAGTGGGTGATCGATGAATCCTTTCAATGTTTATTTTTTCCTCTGTTCCTATGACTTCTGGGCAGTTCTCTTTGATAATTTTCTGGAAAATAGTGTCCAGGCTCTTTTTTTCATCATGTTTTTCTGGAAGTCCAATGATTCTCAGATTGTCTCTCCTGGATCTGTTTTCCAGGTCTGTTGTCTTCCCCAGAAGGTATTTCACATTTTTCTCCATTGTTTGATTTTTTTGGATTTGCTTGACTGATTCTTCTTGTCTCCTCGAGTCATTCAATTCCACTTGTTCAATTCTGATTTTCAGTGAAGTATTCTCTTCACTCACTTTTTTAAAATCTTTTTCTAATTGTCCAATTGAGTTCTTTTGTTCTGTGGAATTTTTTTCCATTTCGCCAATTTTGTTTTTTAGAGAGCTGTTTTCTGTTTCCAGTTCACTAATCCTATTTTTCAAGGATTTTACTTCTTTATTCACTCTCTCTTTCACTTTCTCCAGGCTCTTTTGCCAAGCCTCCCTCTCCTTTTCCCAAGCTTCCCTCTCCTTTTGCCAAGCCTCACTCTGCTTTCCCCATTTTTCTTCTAGCTCCCTTGTGAGAGCCTTTTTAATCACTTCTATGAGGTTCATCTGTGCTGAGGAACAGATGATCTCCTCCTTTGGGGATTAACCTGGGGACTGCCTGTTTTTAGTCTCCTCAGGATTTAGAGTCTGCTCTCTATCTGTATAGAAGCTGTCAAGGGTTAAAGTCCTCTTCAGCTTCTTGCTCATTCTGTCTAATAATCAAAGACAAACTACCAAAGAAAAAACAGAAAAAACTGGAGTCTTTCTTTGGGGGAGGTTCTGGGTGTGTTACCGAGCTTCCTCTACAGACTGCAGGGGGCAGCAGTGAGGCACTAGCAGGACTGTGTTGCGCATGCGCTCTGAGATCCCAGAGCGTGCTGAGTCACTGTGGGGGGGAAAGAGGGGGGCGGCCAGGTCCCGAGAGACTCCAGCTGTTTGGGGTTGTATTCTTCAGCCCCGGTGTTTTTAGCTTCTCTGCTGGGCTGCTGACTTGCTGCCAGAGCAAAGTATCCAGTCCTGTAGCGAAGCTCTCCCCGCAGAGACAGCTGCAATCACTCCCCACCCCCTCTCCAGTCTGCTCCTGTGCTCTCACTGCCGCTGCCCGCCGCCTGCGCCCGATCTAAAACCGTCCCAGCCCTCCAGTAAAGACAGACCTTTCTTGGCGAATCTCAAGGATGGCTTCTCTTGGTAACTATTTGTGGGTTTTTTTTCAGTCAAGCATTAATTCAGAGGCTTGTAATGAAATGGATAGTGAGAGAAAGCGTGGAGCTTATGCAGCTGTGTGCCTCCTCTCTGCCATCTTAACCGGAAGTCCCCAAGTCAAGAAGACCTGAGTTCCAATCCAGTCTCACATATATACTGGTTTGTAACTCTGGGCAAGTTACTTAACCTTTTCCTTCCCTTTCCTCATCTGTAAAACGGTTTGGAGAAAGAAATATCAGATTATTCCATTATCTTTGACAAGAAAATCTCAAATGGAGTCACAAAGATTTGGACACGACTGAGATGACTGAACAACAATATGCATGGGTGGGGTGGAGACCCTTTAGATTAACACAGATTTTACTGAAAACCTTTCAAAGCTAATATAAGTAAAAACTTGGATAAATTTGAATTCACTTATAGATTAGCCTTTAAATTATTTTGAACAATGCTAAATAAGCAAATAATATAATGATGGTTTCCCATCAGAATTATATGACTATTAAACTTGATATCTCTATTTCTTATGTGGGGGACACTTAACATTAATGTTTATTCTTGCCAAA
The DNA here is from genome assembly GCF_016432865.1 of Antechinus flavipes. NCBI lineage: Eukaryota > Metazoa > Chordata > Mammalia > Dasyuromorphia > Dasyuridae > Antechinus > Antechinus flavipes. The sequence continues at coordinate 222,906,955 of NC_067400.1, forward strand.
TTGGATTTTTTTTCAGAATAAACTATAGATTTGGCTTCTTTTTCAGTCAAATTTTAGCACCCTTGTTATTATGGTCCCTTTATTTGATTGTATGTTAAAGGTCCTTAGAAAGCACTTTAATGAGAGAATATTTTTGTTTGTGGAAAAGGATACTTGGAAATTTTCCAGCAACAAAAAGCTTTCCCTGTCCTACATATTTTTGGAAGCAATGTGATATACATATAAATCCATCAAATTGATACAAGGTACAAATAAGTTATTTACATGGCATGAAAAATTTGCATTTTAACACCATGATCCAAATCACATTAGGCCTTAGCCTTTACTTTTCAGACCAGTGACATCATCTTTTGGAAAGCTCAAAATGCAGATGTATGTCCATAAGGCACATAGGAAAATGGAAACATCCCTTATGGATTATAAACCTTGTAGAATCCTAGCAATACTCTTGTATTAATAACTGATGAGTATATGATTAAATCCCAGGCAAGGAAATATTTTCCTCTTTCCAAGAATTGCAGTTTTTTAATGTGTGGCAGAAATACATGAATGAAAGCCAAATGCTATTAGCTATTATTAAAAAAGCACATATATCACATATACATATATATGCATATATGCATTACCTAATACATACATATATATATATATATATATATATACACATACCCACATGCATTTATATACACACATACTAATTATTAATCAACATGAAAAATTTACCATGTACTACTCTTTATGCAATCTATGTTCATTTTTTCCTGAAATTTCTTTATTTGGACATTATAGAAGTAATGTTATATAGTAACAGAAGACACATATAATAACCTCAGACTTTGAGCTTATCCATATGCAAAATTTGGAAAAGAGAATAATACCTACTTCTTATCTCATTCAGAGGCTTCTATTTGGTATTAGTATGTGTATGTAATAAATATAGGTCATATAAGCACAGATGTATTTAATGACTTAGTTGTCCTGGTCAGACTAGGGTGAAAGTACTTAAAGTTGTTCACTCGAAAGATTATAAAATATAACATGATTTAGAGTAAGCGCAAGTTGACATCTGCATTAGCATACTTGTGGATGGAATAAACTATGCTGTCTATAAGCCTTCTATATTTGTTAAATGAACTTTCTGGACATGGACTCTTATTACACATCTGCCTTTCAGAAAACTAATTGGATAAACAAAAATAAAGATTTGTTCTGGATCTGACTTCACATGTTAGGATCTTGATGTGAGTCAGCTCCAATTTTAACCGAAGACAAGAAGTCCCTAATAAACAGAGGTTAATATGTAATCCTTCTCAAGAACTGTGATGATCTCCATCCTGAGCATAACAAAAATTTAGATGAGGCAGCATAAACACCATCTGAAAGAAGTAACATCTAGATTTTGCAGTTCCTACTTGGAATATGTTGTTATTCAGCATTTAAAACAGATGTGGCAAAGAGCATGGGTTCATCCCTAGGGTAACCTTGGTAAAAGGCAAGAAGAAGTGCATATTGTAGAAGAAACCATCTTTCTTTCCATCCACAGTAGTTTTGGAAGTTAGGAAACATTTAGAATGCACCAATTTCTCCAAACAAGACCAGGCAGATTCTTTTTATTTCTAGAAGCTATAGCAGAGTTTATAGCTAAGAAAGACAAATAGAGCTTCCTCTTCATCCTGAAGTAGTTCAATTTTCATATTAATAGATCATTTACCAAATTCACAGATTCATAGAATTCTAGAAGTCCAATATATATTCACATACTATCTCCTTCATAATATATCCAAATTATCCTCAAACCTTGGCTAGAAGTCACTTATCCCATATTAAGGAAGTACACAATACCTCTCAAATTATAGTCATTATCTAACTCTTTTTGATCCCATTGGGGAGGGGCAGGCATAGAACTAGTGTCAGAGGCCAGATTTGAACTCAGAAAGATCATTCTTCCTGAATGCCTGATCTGGTACTCTATCCATTATGACACCTAGTTGTCTCCTAACACCTCCCAAAGGAATTCCAATTTTGGATAGCTCTAATCATTTGGAGGTTTGTTTTTCCCTGAAGTCAAGTCTAAATAATTTTGTCCACTGCTCTGAGGTCAAATTGAACAAATCTAAATGATTTGCAAAATAGTAGACTTTTACTATATGAGAAAAGCTATCATGTCTCTATTGATTCACCTCTTTTTCAAACTATATGCCTCCCAGTCCCTTCAATCAGTTTTCATATCACATGGACTCAAGGTTTTTCATATTCTTGATATCCCTCCTTTAAATACTTTCTAGTTTATCAGTTTTTTATTAAATTGGGCTTCTCAGGACTGAACACAGTACTTGAGATGTGATTTGATTAGGATGGAATAACGAGGGAGCATTATCTCCTTATACATAGAAACTATGCTTTTCAATTTATTTCAAGGTCCTGTAAGGATTTTAGAAGCACAAAGATTTAACTTCATCTTATTCTTAATATGATTTCCTCATTCTAGTCAAGTCAACCTACTCCATTACATCAATTAAAATCAATATTAGCTTATTATAAGATTTCATAAACATTTTAGGGGCTATAGAGTTCTTTGTCAGCCTAGTAAAAGCTTTGGACTTTGTTCATAGAATAATGTTTTAAAATACAGAAACTGAAATACATAGGGTTACAAAGGAAACCAATCATATTGAAATATAATTATCAAAATATTTCTTAAAAACAAATTTATATAATCCATGTTAAGAACTTCTGATTTGGCACTTACTTGGCACAAAGCATTCTACTAGGATCTAGAGTTGTAAAAGTGTAAAATGGTATAGTTCCTGTTTTCAAAGTATTGAAAGTATAGTGGTTTCAATACAAGATTTTGTAATTCTCTTCTCCATGATTTTCTTCAATTATTATGTTTCTTTTCCAGCTACCCCCATTCTCCAATTGTAATGTCGTCTTCCATTTTCAAGCCAATTATATAATTTTACTTACTAACTTCAGCTAACTTTTGTTGAAATTATTCCCTTGAAAACTGGAAAATAGTGTGGCAGAAACTAGGCAGTGACCAATACCTAACACTCTATAAACAAGATAAGATAAAAATGGGTTCATGATTTAGATATAAAGGCTATATGCAAATTTAAAAAACAAAGGATAGTTTATCTTTCAGATTTGTGGAGAATGAAGGAACTTATGGCCAAAGAAGAACTAAAATATAAAATGAAATGCAAAATAGATCATTTTGATTATATATAATTAAAAAGCTTTTGAACAAAAAAAAATGCAGGAAGATTAGAAGGGAAGCAGAAAGTTGGGAAAAAGGGTTTTGATAAAGGCTTCATTTCTAAAATATATAGAGAATTGACTCAAATTTATAAGAATACAAGCCATACTCCAATTGATAAATGGTCAAAGGATATGAACCGACAATTTTCAGATGAAGAAAATAAAACCATTTATAATAAAAAAAATCATATAAAAAACGTTCTAAATCGCTGTTGACATGTTGAGAAATGCAAATTACAACAACTCAGGTACTACTACACACTTCTCAGATTGGCTAAGATGACAGGAAAAGATAATGAAAAATGTTAGCAGGGATGTGGGAAAACTGGGACACTAATACACTGTTAGTGGAGCTATGAAATGATCCAACTATTCTGGAGAGCAATTTGGAATTATGCTCAAAGGTCTATCAAACTGTGCATACCCTTTGATCCAGCAGTGTCTCTTTTGGCCAAAGAGATCTCCCAAATAAGTTATGGTGTATGAATGTTATGGAATATTATTGTTCTGTAAGAAACAATCAGCAGGATGATTTCAGAAAGGCCTGGAGAGACTTACATGAACTGATGCTACTGGAGTGAGTAGAACTAAGAAAATATTTTGCACAGCAATATCAAGATTATGTGATGATCAATTCTGATGGACATGGCTCTTTTCAACAGCTAGATGATTCAGGCCAATTCTAATATACTTGTAATGGAGAAAGTCAGAGACACTCAGAGAGAGGACTATAGGGACTGAATGTGGATCTCAACATTGTATTTTCACCTTTTTTATTGTTTGGTTGCTTTTTGCTTTCTTTCTCAAGAAAGATTTTTCTTGTGCAGCATGATAAATATGGGAATATATATGGAAGAATGTTTAACATATACTTAATTACTTGCTGTCTAGGGAAGAGATGGGGGAAAGGAGGGAGAAAAAATTTGGAACAAAACCTTAGCATACATTTTGCTAAAAAAAAAAGTCTATTTTTTAAAATTGCACATATTTAACCTAAAAAAGAAAAGAAACTATCTCACATTTTTCTGTTATGGGATCAAAGTCTTTATTGAAAAAAAAAGCTTATTCTGGAGTGCTTAGGATGAAATATGGTATCCATATTCATAGAAAAAATTGATGGAGTCCTCATTTATTTTTCTTGCATTTTTGGTATCATGGCTAATATGGAAATATGTTTTGCATGATTTCACACATATAATTGACATCACATTTCTTGCCTTCTCAATTGATAAGCAAAAGTTGGGAGATAATTCAAAACTCAGAATTTTAAAAAATGGATGCCACAAAATAATCAATTAAAAGAGATCATCTTACATGGATTCTATCTATATTATTGTTTGTCCTTTGTTTTCAAAGAGGACCAGTGCTATCACTTGATAATATCTTGATTTGTGTGTAAATTGTTTTTATGTGAGACAGAGATGCACAAAGTTATTTATCACCATTCTCTGATGAGTAGCCCTGAAAAGGGCTTGATAAGTCCTCATACCAAATATCCTAGTCTTTCTATCTCATGTATTCTTACTCACATTAAACAATTAAATAAACTATAAAAAATTTTAAAAATTGTTTCATTGCTTTTTTCTTTTTACATCATATTCATTTTTTAAAACATAATGTTCTAGTGAACTAACCCTTGTAAGAGAATAAAATAGAAAGAAGGGGCAGGGGAGTAGCTAATGAACAAATCAATCAATTCTGACCTACTGTGCAATGTCCTACCCTATTGCCCCCCCACTTATTCAAATAATAAGTGGTGTTTTTTTTTTTCTCATTTCTGCTCAGTGCTCAGTCAAATTTGGTCATTGTTATTACATAGAATTCAGTTGTGTTTTGTTTTATTTTCTATTTATATTGTTATAGTCATAATATACATTGTTTTACCAGTTCTGTTGACATTCATATGAATCTTGCTATGATTCTCTGAATTGACAGTTATTCTTAGTTTGTAGTTGTTTTCTGTTTATATATGCCTTATGTCACTTTGCATCTTTTGTAGGTGCTTAATATAATTATTAAGTATATCAATAAATGAGTCTGTTCTGGTAGGGCCTCCCATGAAGTTTTAAGATGTAATAGAAAGAAAAATTGACTCTATGACAGAAAACTTAGTATTGTCATTTACATTTTCTGGGACTGTTTATCTGTAAAATGGAATAAAAATATTTGAACTATATAGTTCAAAGGATTATTATAGATTTCAACTCAGATAAAAATATGATATTATATAATATATATGCATACGTGTATATGTAAACATATATGAATGGTCTGTGTATATGAGTGTGTATGTATATATATTTTATACACACACACAAACACACATATATATATACATATATATAATATAAAAAAATCCTTTATTTTGTGGACCTCCTTGGGAGTCATTAAACATATGTACAATTGTATTCCTGTTTTAGACATGCCCTTGCCTACTGCTTAGTACTCTTGCTTATCTCTTTATGGAAAGGACAAACTAGGAAGAATGGTTTCCTGGAGGGAGTGATGAGAATGTGCCAAGTTCTGGGGAAAGTTAAAGATGATGAATCTCTTCTAGGCCCTGTCTTGGTCTAAAAAGCATCAAATTCAAGTTTTCAGGGCAGAACATAATATCCAATAATTTTGACTGAATTTGCAGGTCAAGTGGTGTCTTATTTGGGGATTTATAATTTTCTATATCTAGGTTAATATTTGCCTGTAATACTTCTCCATTATTTTTAGCATCACAAGTCACTTTAATCCTTCTGTGACAGTTTCTTAATTTCAAAGTGTCTAAAAAGAATTGGAACAGTGTGTGTGTGTGTGTGTGTGTGTGTGTGTGTGTGTGTGCACATGCATGGGTATGCAATTGTGTGTATGTGGTTTTTAAACTTTAGAGCACAACACAATATATTACTGTTATTTCTATTGACCTTTATAGATTCTTAGATTGCAAATTAAATAGATCTTTGTGTTTCACATAGGACAAATCACTACTTATCTTGTACAAAAGGATATTGTAAGAGCATCTAAGCAACAATCTGAATTTAAAGAGATAAAATAAAATAGTCTTATACAAACTAACAAAAATTTAGAACAAGAAGAGCCTTAGGGATTATGTAGGTCAGGGATTCCTAATCTTTTTTGCAATATGACCCCCTTCGGCAATCTTGTGAAGCTGATGGACCTCTTTCCAAAGAATAATGTTTTAAAATGTACCTTCCCACACACACCTCAACACATAAAGGAAACATATTACAACACAATTACACACACAAATATATGTATTCATGTGCACATGTACATATATGCATGTATATATAATTGTACACCTGCTTGGCAATGTTTACCATTAACTTAATTAGGTTATGATCAATGCAAATGATTATTTCATAGTGAGAGAAGTGAAATGTTCCATCACAATTGGGAGGAAGAACATTATCAGAATACTAACATATCTTTCATTTCCCATATTTCCTCTTCTTACATGGTAACCTTCTCTTTATCTGTTCATATTTTTATTGATATATCTCTGTGTGTATTTTTATATATCTTTAAAGCTCATGGATCCAAAGTTCAGAATCATTTATTTAGTTTATAGCTCGACACTTTAGAAATGAGGAATCTAAAGTTAAGAGCTGAGTTATTAAATAATCCAAGTTTGTGGCAGAGTCCAGGATGACTTAAAAGCTGGACCTTTTTCCAAGGTATCACTCAGCTACCAAGAAAAGTGTTATGGCTCTATTTCAATTAGTTAAGTATATGGATATAAAGAAACGAATGAATGAATGAATGAGTGAGTGAATTAATGAACAAACATGTACCAGGTACTTCCCAATAATTCTGAAGCTGCACATTCACAAGCAAACTTAAAACCTTTGTTAAGGTAAAGTGCCATATTCATTGCATATTTTCACTTGCAGTAGGATCTCTGAGCAGAGAAAGGCTGCTCTCTACCACTTTCTTTTTTCTGGCATGCCCTTTAATGAGTCCTGGAATGGAGTTTTGGCCAACTTTCTTGTGTATATGAGGGGAGGACACAGAGCTCACAGCAGTTTTGCATCCAAGGGAATAGCCACTATTTATTGTAGCTTTCATGAATTTCTTTATCCTTTAACATGTTTTTATAAGGTTTCCATTTTTTTTCCTACATATCACTGACAAAGTTTTTGAGTGATGTGCCCTTCATTCCATTTTCCCCACAAGCTCTGTGGGTTTTATTACACAATTATGTATAGCATAAAGCTTTTTGGGAACATATATTTTATTATAGCAGAATTTTTAACCTCTTTTTCTTTAAATGTTATTTATTCCTTTGGCAATCTGGTGAAGATTATGGACTCCTTCATTAAATAATATTTTAAACTGTATAACACTAAAAAAAATCATAGGATTACATAGGAAACCAATCAAACTGATATATAGTTATCAATATAGACATGTATATTTACATATTTTTAAAAGTTCACACCCCACATTAAGAATCCCTGCTAAAGAACTCCTATTTCTTGACTACTAGGAGCTCATAATGCATATAAATATACACAGAGATGTTTATATACAAAGGGAATGCAGAAAAGTAAACAAAACTGAATATCTCAAAGCCCCTCTTCCAAATGGGCCAATATTCATGCCCACTCACTTTTGGCTTCTAGCAAATTGCTTCCAAAATGTCAAAATCTTTTCAACACATAGTACTACTGTTTGTTAGCCTTGGGATATCTTTGGCTTTGCATAATTTTCTCCTAACTTTTATTCCATCTGCTCAAGTGGATTCCCATAACATTCTATGCACTTCTGTTATAGACTCTCGAAGCAATTTAGTAAACTTTGGCTTGGGTGAAAAGGTTGTGTCTAGTACATGACTGCAAAGGGTTGCAATGTTTAGGACTCATTTCCTTCCCCCACCCAATTCCCTTATGAAGCTAAGCTCATGTTTACATTGTGTTTTCTATTTTTCAAGTTTGTTTTTGCCAAGATTACAAAAGATGCACTGGAAACTATTTGCTTCTAACTGATTTCTTTTGAGCAGAAATTGGGGTGGGCAGTGCTCTGTAATTGTTTACACCTGTTTGGATTGGGCCAACCCTGCTACTTGTTGTTGCCCCAAGATGAACAGGGAGGCTTGAAGGGTCTGTGTTTTATTATAATTGTGGGTGCTTTCTCTAGAAGAGAAAAAAAAATTATAGTTTTGACATTTGGTTAGTTTAAATCTGCCAAAAGCCTAATGACTTTGGGCACTCTGGTTCACTAGTTCTTCAATTCAAGGTTGGACTTTAATCCTAGTTCAAAATAACCCCCACCTAAAATTTGAGTCTTTTTGTTCCTCAAATATAACTTGGGGGCTGTCTCATAGGTTTACTCATGTGTTACATTTTAATAAACATGTGTTTGAATGTCTCTATTTGCTGTGGCAAAGAAGATCACATTTTTCTCAGCTTAACCAGCCCAGAAAGAATGTGCATATTCATATTTATCATTTAAATTATTTACACGTGCATCTTCTTGCTATTCTCAAATATAAAACTAGCATTTCAGTTAAGCGATCCACAGACAGAGGTAGGAGTCACCAAAAAGCTCAAGAAAATTATTCATAACCTGAGAAAGGCTGGAGCAAAGTTGAATGAGAGTTATGATTCTGAATTCCAGTCTCAACTTTAACATCAACTATATGACTTTTGGGAAATTATATAAAATTTCTGGGCCTGTTTCATCATCTATAAAAAGGGCAGTAGGATGGGGAGTATATACTGTAGCTTATTTTAAAAAAATGTTTCTAATGTTGTCTTTTGTGCTTTACATTACTAAAGCTTCTCTCATTTAGAAGACGCCACAAGTCTTTTAGCTGTAGGTTTTTCCTAACAATTTGTCTTGTAGTTCAGTTAACATTTCCTTTATGAATTTGAAGACTGAGGCATTTGGCTAATATGTTGCTACTGATATTGGTTTACTTTCCATGTTTCCTTTCAGTATAATGCAGTTTCCCTATTTATCTTTTCTCAGGTTTTGAATGTTTATTTCTTGCTTTGTGTGATAGTAAGAACATTTGTTCAGCCTTTTGAAGTCCTGCTTCAGGACATGGTGGGTGATTGGATAGGTACTACATGAATATTATGGGTTAAAATTATAATCTTTTCCTGTTAGTTCATTGCCGATTTACCTTGTTTGGCTTCTTGATGACCTAGATTGTGCACACAATTCTTATGTTGGAGAAGTTTTGAGAGGTCATTAGATCCTCAGAAAAATGACAAAAAGTGTAGTTCTACATCTTGTTGATTATATGACCCAGGAATACATCTTACTTTTATATAGCACTTTTAACTTACCTAAATACTTTATGCATTTGATCTTTACATTAATCCTGTTATAAGGAAACCAGCTCAGAGAACCTAAATGGCTTGACCATAAACAGAAAACCTAGGAGCGTTGGAGGCAGAATTTGCCATTATTTCTTCCTGTTGCTGAGGCCAGTGGTCTAAGCTACTATAATGAACTAGTGGATTTTTCCAGCTCTAAAATTCTATACCATCTTACATGATCATCACCATCATCAAAAATATTTATTTTGAGCCTAAATCATTCTAAATAAAGTTAAGTGATGATATTATATATGTGTGTATATGCATATACAAATATACACATGTGTGTGGAGCATGTATTTGTGTGTGTTTATCTGCATGTGTGTATGTATTAATGCTGGAAAAGGACGATCCAGCATAGTGTGCCTGAATCAAAGAAGGGTCTCTGCTCCATAAGCAAAGCAGAATTGCAGTAGCTCAAAAGAAATATGAGATGCATAAATTTGGAGATGTCTCCACTCCAAATGTTCATATGAATAATTGTGCCCAACTTGTGCCAGAACTTTCTAAGCTCATATTGGTCTGATCAGCCACAGTTGGACACACTGTATCTTGATTTCAATATAATTATGTCATTTTCGCCTTTGACACATATAAAATATAATATATACCCACATATATATGCATACACACATGTAATACAGAGTACTATGTGACAAATACTTTATAATTATCATAATATCTAGTTCTCAAAACAAATCTGGGAAGTAGACATTGTTATTATTATCCCTATTTTTTAAATTTAAAAAAAAAAAACAGAGGATCAAAAATTGAATAATTACTAGCCCAAGCTTCTATTAGTCATTGTTTAGATTTTGAGGACTAAGAGTGAATATAAATAGCATTTTTTTCTGGTCAGAGAAACCATGGGTCTTCTGTTCCTGATATGATTTTTTTTTTGGGGGGGGGAGATAGGCAAACAAGGTCATGTTTTGCTTCATCTCTTACATAATCTTAAATCACTGAATGGGTGCTACTTCAGATAGACTAAGTAAGACCTGGGAAAGACCTTGAAAGGAATACAAAATTATTTAAATGGAACTCTGGAATCCAAGCATTGATGAAGCCATTAAGATTCATAGAGAGGTGTAGAGGGCTGCAATTCTGAACAGCAGAGTACTTAAGGCTAATTATCTACTCTCTGTAAGATAATGGTTCTATATGCATATATTTAGATGAGATGGTAATGTGATGGCTCTCCTCACCTTTGCTGCTTCCTGAATGTGTGGTGGTGAGGTAATCATAGGCAAAGATTGGAAGGCTGAGGGAGAGAATCAGAGTCACTTTGCCAAAGGATGAGCAGGAGAGAGAATTCAGGCTCCAGACTCCAGAGTCCAGGATTCATCCTTGGCAAGCCAAGTGGCAGCTTGTCTGCCTCCTTCACTTCTCCTCCTAAAAGATCAAGGACTTTGACTGATCCTGACTCTGAATGATCCTGAGGCCCTCGAGAGAGCTAGACTGCACATTATAAAGAGGTTCTTGACTTTTCCTTAAATCCAAATCACTCTGGCTTCTCCTTGATTGGCCAAAAATGATCCCAAAGCAAATTTCATTTGGTCAATTTTTTTTTTTTGAACTGAATTATTTGGGGTTAAATGACTTGCCCAGGTCACACAGCTAGAAGTGTTGTGTCTGAGACTGGATTTGAACTCAGTTCTTCCTGACTTCAGAGCTGGTGTTCTATCCATTATGCCATCTATCTGCCCCTATTTGGTCATTGTTAAAGTTTTTTTTGACTCAGAGGTAGTGTAAGTAGAGGTCTGGCCAAAAATTCTAAAGGTCTTCCCCTCCACTATTGATTTTGGGGTTTATGTTTGTTTCTTTGTTTTGAGTAGGTAAAATAAGCCATTTGTTAAGCCTCCTTTCTTATCTAGTCTCAATCATTAAAGAGGTATTACCTGTGACAAACTGGGATCTTGGAAAAAGCTTAAAAAGCTTAAAAAGGCCAAGTTCTCATGGGCCAATTCTGATAGAACTTACCGCTGCACCCAGACGACTCTAGAGGAAAGAGTGAGGCTGGTGATTTTGCACAACCCTTCCTCAATTAAGTTCTATTCAAGATTTTACCCTCCTGATGCAATTGATCCTCTTTGGCAAAGAAAGACAAACAGTCTGAGGTTGGATTTAAATTCAGGTTTTTCTGACTCCAGACTCAGTACCCTAACTACATTGCTTCCTAGCTCTCTCATATATATGTTTATGTGCTGTGTGTGAATCCATAATGAAATCAAAAGAAGAAGGAGGGATTGGACTTATTTTTAAAATTTCCTTTTCAATGACTAAATGAACATATTATAAGGAAATTTTTAACAAAATCCCACATGTCCATTGTATGTTTTATTACACACAAATACCATCTCTTCTACTTGGGCAAATCATTTAACTTTTTCTGTACTGTAATGTCTTCATGTATAAAAAGAATTGGATAAGATAACCTAAAAATCTGAGATCTGAATCTATGATCCTGTGACATTTACTGTGCTATCTCTTTTATAATGATTTTAAAAGAAATTATGTTAGAATGAAGGAAGAGGCTAGTCTCTATTCTACTTTTAGAATAAATTATTTTGCTGCTAAATACATATCTTTCATAGGAGAAATATGTTTTAAGAGAATTGTTTTTCAAATTAAATTCAACTTACAATTTACCAAGCAAGTGAAGTAATTAGGGAAAGTATTACACCCAGAAGGCAGAGATATAAAGACAAAAACAATCCCAGCCTTTCCCTAAAGCAAAATAAAACACAACCTATATTCCTCTTGGGACACACAAGGTATATTCAATCAATTTAGGCAAAATAATTCCAAAAAGGGAGAGGAATAAAAATTGAGAACATTGGCAAAAGTATATTGTAGAAATTGATACTCAATCTGTGGTTAAGAGGGAGGTAGGACTTCTTGAAAGCAGAAGAGGGAATGCATTCCTAGAATGAGGCACTCCTTTTCCAAAGGAATAGAAGAATGAGATGGAATTTTACATATTGGGGATAGCTGCCCTGCCAACTTGACTTAATAAAAATTGTGCACCTAGTTCATACTGAAATGCTCTCTTCCATATTAGAACTCCTTTAAATGAAATCTTAGACACACTCTTAAGTGAGAATCAAGAAGACCTTCCCTCATACCAAATTCTTGTTCTTTATCGTTCATTTTCCAAGAAGACCAAGAGAAATAAGACATCGTGAAGTGAAATCTTAACTTGCTCATGAATTTGATTGAAGGGAGACAAAAGCTGTACAAAGGCATTAGTTTCACTCTAAAAAGTTAAGATGCTTGGCAATGGCTCAGGATGCAATGGACGATTTTGGTGTCTTCAATGTCTGGCCAAACTCTAAACAGGATACAATTTCTGATTCAGCTACATTTTTGGTCATTGGAACAAATTGTTCTCATCTACCCATTCTGCTAGGCAAAGTCTTTACATGCTTGAGATAGACACCCCTTCCCCAATTCACTGACAGGTTTGAGACCCATCAGTTTCACTCAGTCTGATTTAGACAAATGCCAAGACAGTTTGCCAGGGTGTAATCATTGCATATGCTATGCCTTTTTAGAATTACAGGTGAAAGCTGGGGGACAAGTAAACACTAAAGATAGATGAAAAGGTCCCAAAAAAGGGTTGGCAAACTCTCACATCAGTGATGCTACTTTTCTCTGAATCACCCTCATATCCCTTTATATTCTACTATATATTTTAAAACTGCAGTATAGGCAAGTTAACAAGTCTCTGTCTGTAAAGAAGTAATCATAATAGCTACAATATAATAAACTACATAAATATACATGGGATGATTACAGTAATAACTAAATTTAAAACCACAGAAATTATAATGCCATAATCAGCAATGTGAGATATTTTCCTAGAAATAGTACAGTCTTTCAAGCTCTTAAGAGGACTTTGTAGTTTCACATTCTCATTTAAGAATTAATATCTACTGATATTATAATGTAATCTCCATGGGGAAAATTCATGGCATTAATCAGAAGAATTTCATTTTGTATTCCTATAGGATTTTTTTCTTAAAATCCCATTTCTACCAGGATTTCTACTCTTAAAGCTTTGGCATTCTCCCCACTACTGATAATCTTAATGGCTGTCTTTTCACCTGAGATTTCCCAGTATTTGGTTGCCAATCATGTCATTTTCATTTTCTATTTTTGCTCTAATTCTCTTCTGGTTTTTCCACATGACCTCAAAAGTAGTAAAAGTTTGACCTGGAATTTCTCACTTTTATTACTAGATCTCCCTCCCTCATCCCCCTTTGCATCTTAGCAGCAGCCAAGAAATCTCTACTTCAAATTTTTATGCTCTCTTTCATGTCACCCCATACTTCAAATGGAAGAATTGAGACAAACACTAATAGTCCAGTTAGGTTACTACATTGTTATCAGTTTTCATTCTTTTCTTATATGAATCCACCTAAAATAAAATAAAAATTTACAAACAATTGAATGTCACACAAATGAAAAAATAATGTAGTATAAATAGATGCACCCACTTTTGTTGTGTATTCTATTTCTTTTTTCTCCCACATATTAAATCAAGCATTATTCCCCCTATGTACACACAATTCTCATCTTTACTTCAAAATTCATCTCGTCCATTCAGTGAAAGGTTGCCTGTTTCCCTACCTTATTTTGTTTTCATTGCTAATAGATCTTCTTTCTTTATTGACTGAATAATCACAGAGCTTTAAAAATAACATATTAAATTCTAACAACTTCTTAACATTGTCCTTTCTTCTGAATCTTTCTGTTAACAAAAACAGATTAGAAGCATTTATAAATTTGGTTCAACATTCCAATCTGTTTCAATAATCCTTTCTGACTTTTCTCAAGTAAGCAAGAGATTTCTAAGTGTTTCCAGGCCTGCATTTTGTCTCCTGAGAATATCAAGAGGGAGATGTTGAATCTTCTGTAGGTTTTCCCCAAAACCCTTGATTCTCCAAAATGTACTTTCTGTTTGTCATGTGTGATAAATTCACCCCTGTGAATTCCTGAGAGAAATATTAGGTATACTTATGCAAAGTCCTTGGTCCCTGAAATTATTTCCTTCATCAGTCTCTTGGCTCCATATCAGATTGTTCGTGAAACAGTGAATTTTAAATGAGAATTGGCAGAAAGCTTGATCTGATCTTTTTCCTTACCAGTTACATTACATTCCAACACTCTCATCTTAAAAGCCATCTGGACCAAATGAATTTTGTTCTAACACTCCTCCCTCCTTTTCTCTTTCTCTTTCCTAATCCCAGTCAATTCCCACCTTTGGAAAGCTACTTAGTGAATTAAAAATATATCATTGTAAGTAAAATATCTTTATCAAGTAACAAAGAGAAGAATTTTTTACTCACCAAGACCGGTTTTCATATATTTAACAACTGATGGAATATTGAACAAAGAAAATTGTTTATATTTCTAAGCTAAAAAGTATATTCGTTCTGTGGTATGTGGGCATATATGATGAGTAAAATTTGAATCCAAACTTGATGCTATCAATGTGGCATAGTGCCTAGATTACTTAGGGCCTATTAGCTAATACTTCAGCTCTGAGACTACTTCTCGGCTGCATTACCTAAAAATCCATTGTTGGAGCCTCAGGGAAAAAAATGATCCCTGTGGGTGTTTTCTGGATCACATGACATAACTACATCTGGTTAGTATTTAAGACTAGACATTTTCATGTCCTTGATAGCAGCTGTTATTTTCACAAGGATAAAATTCTCTATAATTTTCTGTGAATTTAAAAGTCAGTACATACCCTTTAGATACTGAATGTCCCTACTTGCACTGATTTACAGATGTGGTATTAAGAAAACTGGAAAACTGCGGAGGTAACAAAGAGTTCCTCTATTATCTGTATGCGTACAGAGGATAGGAAGCTGGTATCCTAATTAAAGAACAATGTGCTTATTCCTTTTCCAAAATGTCCATCTGATGCTACATGGTCAAAAGTTATAGCAAAGAAGAATAGGGCTTCTTTCCCAGAAAGTGCCAAAGCTGCCACAATCAGAATTTCCTTCTATATCTGGCTGTCAATTTAGCTTAATTCTTAAGTGTTAGTGAATGGGGAAAATTCTTTTGAAAACATATAATTCCCACTAGTCCTCTAGTAGTTGTCAAATGATTTGTAGACCAAATAAGCTTAGAAATCACAAGATCACAGTTGTTAGATTTTCACCCTCCTCATAAATTTAGAGTGGTAAGAAATCTGTTATAACTGTTGAGTCATTTTCCAGTCATGTCTGACTCTTTATGACCCCCACTTTGGGAATCTTAAATGTTACCTAAACCAATCTCCTCGTTATATAGATGCAGCAACAGGCTGAGAAAGATTAAATGACTTGTCCAATATGGCCTGCATCAGAAGTTGCAGAGCTGAGATTTGAACTCAGTATCTCTGATTCCAAAGCCAAGATTCTTTCCCCTTCACCATGATGAGGATTCTAGAAAAAAAAATAGATTAAAGAAAGATGATTGGATCATGCAATTAGAGAGGAAGGCTCTTTGGGTTCATCTAGTTTAAACAGCTCATTTCATGGTTACAGAAACTGGTTAGAGAGTCTAACTGATTTGCTTGAGATCACACAGATAGCAAGTTAGAGAGCTAGAATTTGAGTAATTTTTTTTTCTATTACATAGCATTGAATATTCCAAGGATAATGAATTCAAAATTTTTATATAAGCAGAACATACCAAATTTGGCAATAAAATATTTAGGTGTTTTTAGACCTTCTAATTGCTAATTCAGTAACACAAATGGTCCAATTGATTACCTTCATTGGTGGCCATTGGAGATGCTTAAATAAATATTAATTTCGTGAGTTGTTCTTACAGCAGGTTTTTCAATATACTACAATTTAATTCCTATAAAGTTCTACTACAGTTTCATTCCTTTTGCATTTTTATTTTAATTTTCAATATAGTTTGTTTTGTAACCCAAGTATTTTATACATTTAAAAACATTCTGATAAGAGACCCATTACATGCAAGATAAATATAAAATTTTCTATTTGACTTCCTTTCCCCCCACAATAGAATTTTATTTTTCTAACTATATGTAAAAATAGTTTTCAACATTATTTTTGTAAGATTTGAAGTTCCAATTTTTTTCTGTTCTCCCTTACTTTCCTCACCTCCCTCAAGACAGCAAGTAATCTAAGATATATATATATATATATATATATATATATATATGTATGTATACACACACACACACACACATACATAATTATTTTAAACATATTTCTATATTAGTCATGTTGTGGGAGAAAAATCAGAATAAAAGGGAAAAATCTGAGGAACAAAAGCAAACAAAAATGTGGAAATAAAATGCTTTGATTGACATTGTTTCTATAGTTCTCTCTCTGGAAGTGTAAATGGTATTTTCCATCCCAATTGTAATGGAATTGTCTTGGATCATTGTATTGCTGAGAAGAATGTTGCTGTTACTATGTATGATGCTCTTCTGTTTTTGCTCATTATTGCTTTTTTTAGTAAGAAATTATATCTCATCATCTATTAATCACCTAAAGTTTTAGAAACTTTTTATTTGTTTGTTTTTATGTTTATTATAGTTTTTATATACAAAATATATGCATGAGTAATTTTTCAACATTGACCTTTGCAATACCTCATGTTCCAACTTTTCCCCTCCTTCCTCCCACCCCCTCCCCTAGATGTAGTCCCATACATGTTCAATATGTTATATATGTTTACAATATATGCTACATATTTATACAGTTATCTTGTTGCATAGGAAAGATTAGATTTAGAAAGAAGGTAAAAAATAACCTGAGGAAAAAAAAATTCAAGCAAACAGTAACAGAAAGAGTGAAAATGTTATGTTGTGGTCCATACTCATTTCCCAGTGTAGAAACTTTTTTCAAGTCTAAAATTCTTTAATTTCACACCTTTGGTTTTAATTTAGCATAGAAATAGTAAAGTTTTAACTAGCTAAAATATAGTGCCAAAGTGAGCAATATTCACTATGAGGAATCAAAATATATGATCAAAGTAGAATGTTGTTAGAATTCTTACAAAGCACTAAGTTGGTTGTCTGATTTCAGCATCATGCTTAGCAGTTCTCTGGTTCATTAATGTATTTAGTATTCATTGGAGCTCTACAAGATTCACAAGTCCAGGAGATTCACAAGTTCAGTGGAGGAGATTCACAAGTCACAACTCCCATAATCCCACTCTTGGAGGAGTCAACCTTTGAGTTCACACCTCTAAAAGAGCATATAAAAGGACAAGCACTAGAGACTTTGAGAGATTGAGAAGCCAGGATTCAGTTGGGCAGAAGGAAGGATTCGGGAGAAGAGAGGCTGAAGCTAAAAGAGGCAAAGGAGTAGCAACAGGAGCTCTTGAAATGAAGGAGAAAGACAAGCCTCTAAGAAAACTAACCAGGCTATTTTGGAAGAGACAATAAAAGATCTGAAGTTTTTAACAGCTGGCTGCATTTGAGATGATTATTACTTGGAACTGAAACTAAGGCTGCCTCCAGAAGCTCCCCAATAAATCTGCTCCCAGAGAACATTATATATTAGAAAAGAGAACACTATAGAATATGATTCAAATTATTACTGAATAAGGCCTTTGATTCCTTTTTATTAATTCATGTGCCTGGTGCCAGGAGAGGATGTTAATATTGTTAACCCTAAGCCAAATAGATGCTTAGGACAAATGATCCATATATTGGTTGATGAAAATAGTCTCAGTCTAGAGGTACTTTTTTCCAGAGAGAAAAATTCTAGTTTATATATTGAGCTGAAGTTGTTGCCTTGTGGCCCCAAAGAAATAAAACCTAAAGAAGCTAATAGTAGAGAGAATTATCCAGCAGGCATTAAAAAGTCAGTAAAATAATAAAGTCATCAAAAAGCAGAGCAACCCACAAGCCAATAAAAGGAGAGGGAAAGAGACAAAGCACTCAGTAAGAGTAGAGAAATAAAATAACCTTCAGGTGCATGTCTAGCAGAAAGCATTGTCTCCAAAGTGCATCAGAATTACATCATTAGAAGATACTGACAGTCCTGTAGTCCTCAGAAGCACAAGAAGCACAAGAACCTCCTCTCCCATGTCAATTATGCCTTGGACACATGTTTTCAATTGGTATGCCCTTTATATATGATATATAGTTAAGATTACTCTTCCCAGTGATGGAATATGTTTTAGAGCATAGCTCCTTGCTATTTTTATATAACTGTTTCATTAAATATCTTTGCTTTGAGATATTTTTTCTTCCAATTAGGTATTTTTAAAGTTCCAAACAAAACACATTGCTGGGGGGACTCATAAGTTATGGTAAAGAGTGAACTCAGCTCTTCCTGACTCCAGGGTAGATGCTCTATCTACTGTTCACCTTAAAAGACTTTTTAAAGAGAAAGAAACTTAGACTGGATAATACATTATAGTTACTAAAGGATCCCTATCTGAATGTATATTATGGTGGAGATAGGAAATGAAATGTAGTACTAAAATGACAATTATTCATAATCACACCTTTAATTAATTTGTAAATCCAAAGTAAGTCTAATGCTAATAAGAATAACTTATTCTCCCCTATCCAGGGGAGAACATAAAGTTGATTACTTCATGTTGAACTGACTTGCAAATATTTTAAACCTATTCAGTGCTTGATGTGTTGAAATGTGAATATATTCAGAATTGTAACTAGGGTGGCACAATAAAGTCCTTGTCCAAGTTCTAATAATCAGATAAAGTGCTTTTCCCCTTTGACAATTTCTTGATTTCAATTTCTGCCTTTTTGGTTCTCCAACAGCCTGTATTTTCATACTGTTTAGGCAGTATGTTTGAGGATGAGAGTGAGCAGATAGGTGGGTGGTAGGGAAAGGACTGACCTCTGTTTAAGCACAACTTCCCCCACAGACAAGAAACACATTGGTTTCTGGTACCCCATGGATTTTGTTCTGCCTACTCACTTGATGGAGTTGAAATGCTGTGTCTTCCTTGGTTAAAAGAAACAATTTCCCCTGCCTCTAAAAGTCTGATTCTTAGCCTATCATTAGAAAGACTGAGGTGTTCACAAAAGTATGACTGGCCCCTATTCTCCAAGTAATCCAATTTATGCCTCTGAAAATTCCAAACTACAAAATATCTTCTCTCTGCTTACATGTCCTGATCTGTAGTAGCATTTACTAACCTGAATATCTCCTTTGCACTTTTTAATTTTTCCTTCTATTACAAGTTTTGAGTATCCATTTTCTTCATATTCAAACAAGTTATTTGATAGTGTGCCTGAACTTTATTAATGTTTGTATCCTAAGTGCTCATAATACTTTCTTAAAAATAGTAAGGGTTTAATAAATGTTGAATTCAAACTAAATAAGGTAATTGACGAGTTCTGGGGGATGGTAAACACTGAACAAAAATTGAAATATGTATTGTTTTAAACAAATCTGAAAAAGGGAAAAACAAAACAAAACAAAAATAAAGACATTAATTCTCTCATTATTACTTAGAGAAGTTTAACCAAAGCTAAATAATCACCATGACATGGGATTAGGAAAAAACAAACAAACAAGAAATTGCTTTAATCAATAAGAAGTTAGTAATCACTGCTATGTGTCAGGCATTGTACTAAGTTCTGGAGAAAGATATGAAGAAAGGTAAAAGACAGTTTCTACCCTCAAAGAGCTCACAATTAAAAGTGGTCTAAGGCCCTCAACCCAATGCATTCATCTCCTTGCCAATGGAGATATTTGCCAGGCAAGAGCAATGTCACAATCTCTTTAACTGTAATATGACATGATTGGATTAGATTGCATCTTGATTTAAGAGGTATCATCAGGTTTCAAGCTGATCAGAGGAGAACCCATATGATAATTTTATTTGAGAAAATGTATTATCAATGTATTTTAGTTTTTCATGTCATGATCTATTCTTAATTATGAATAATAATCAGAGCAGCCACACATTTAATAAAGAACCAAAACAACTTAAACAAACAAAAAAATCAACTTCAGTTGAGAGATTATGCATCTCTCTGGTTTTATATATATATATATATATATTATATATATATATATATATATATATATATATATATATATATATTATATGTATATATACACATATATATGTATATACATATATATATACATATATACATATCACTTTCTATTGAGAAGTAATTGTGCTTCAGAATTGATTCTTTGGGACAAAAATTGGTCATTGTATTTGATTGAATTGTAGAATATTTATATCATTTTAGTTTTTGTATATATTATTTTTCTGGTGTTTTTTCTCATAGCTCTGATCAAGTTCATACAGATATTTTTATTTTTTTAAATTCCATAAAATGATAATTCCTTATGATGTAATACTTTATAATAGTCATGTACTGATAGTTTTTTGCTTTGTGCATGAGTGTGAAAATTATACATTCATATATGTTATTATGTATAGTCATACATAGATTTATATATTCACATCTGAATGTATTAGATAGATAGATAGATAGACATAGATTAGATTTTTCTGTATGAGTAAATACTTTCACTTTGTCCAGGGATCAAATTTTAGTTGAACATTAAAAGAGCACAATGACAGGAAAATTAAATTCACCCAGTGTTCAGGTGTTAGGATTCAGCTTCTGTGTAAATTTGGATGGCATCTAGCCACAGTTTTTTATTCCTGTATAATTGAAATGCTAACCATTCCATAGATAATGTTTTCAGATTTGGAAGAAAAGACACTCTCAAGACAACAAAGCATTTTTTCCTGGCCTAGATTTATAGGTATTGCATAATTGTTGCTGCTTGAGGATAAAAGGAGGCTTTTTGATCTCCCTTTGCCAAGGCTCCATTTCCAAAAGAAAGTCAGGAAATGAGGTAGCTTTCTGGCTAATACTATCAGAAATACTGATCTTGTTTATATAATTTATGGAGGGGAAGGAAAGTATATATATTTTTTTAACCTTTCATAAGTAACCGCCCCTTTACTATGGTAGCTAGGACTATACCCATATCTGTAATAAAAATAGCACTCCCAATTAGGTAACACATTTCAAAGCCACATTTTTCTGACCCATTCATTTCAAGTTTTATCTCAACTCTCCCTTACTTCATTACCCTCCATTTCTTTAGTTCAGTTTGGAAATGATATCACTTTGTAAACAGTAAGATTTTTTAAACATTATTATTAAATCATATTATGTAAAATCAACTATCCTGTAGCTGCATATTCATTAATGATACATTGTTTTGCAGTTTACTCTATTTTTATTATGGATTATCTTGGCTCACCTTTCTGGCAGCTGCTGTCACTCAGTTATGCTACTTAGGTGGCCAGAAATGCTATAAGGCTTTGTTATGTGACTTAATTTTTTGTTTATTTTTTTTCTTTTGGCAGAAGTGAGGGATAGGGGTAGGATGTATGTTTATGACAAGTTCAGAAACAAGCTAAGATAACATTCAAAATATATTATTAAACAACAACCATAGTATCTAGAATTTAAAGGCAACTTAGGAATTATTCACCTCTTCATCCCAACCAACCCAACACTATTGCATATGAGTGATTTTTTAAAGGTTAAACTTGTAGTAAACAACAAAACTGAGATTCTGGCCAAATTCTTCTAAATCCTAAACCCAGATTTCCTTTTATAACATCACCACTTTTTTTGTTTCTCAATAATTTTTAGTCATGTTCAATTCTTTGTGATCCCATTTGTGGTTTTCTTGGCAGAGTAGAGTGGTTTGCCATTTCCTTCTCTAGCTCATTTTATAGATGGAGAAACTGAGGTAAATAGGGTGATTTGGCTTGTCCACCAGAGTCATATAGCTAGTGTTTGAGGCCAGATTTGAATTCAGGAAGATGAGTCTCCCCTGACTTCAGATCTGATACTCTATCCATTGTGCTAATTAGTTCCCTCTACAACCCAACTGCCTCCTACAATATTCTTGTGGGAAGTTGAATAGGATATTAATATATATGTATATTTCCACAATTTAATTTTTTCATCTTTAAATTTTGTTAAAGACAATCTAGTTCTCTTATTTTCTATTATATTCTGGGATGAACTCATTGTCCATTTGCCATGTCTGTCTCAATGGATAAGCTCTAAAGGTTGCCTATCCAACTGCATATCATAATCTGGATGATAGGCACTCCTTCATTTACTTACTTTTTCTGGGTGATTAGTTTGGCCAAATTATTTTGAGAGACTATGTATATCTGATTTATGATACTTCAGTATGCCAGTATATGATGCAATCAACATAAGATGACCTGGTAAATAAACTTCAAATAATTTATGGCAAAACTTGATTTTAACTTAAAATTAAAGTACTACTAAGAAAGAAAGGGTTTTTTGGGGGGTCTAAATTTCTTGGATATGTGATTTAATTTAGCTTTGTTATGCCTATTTTTCCTCAATATATTAACATTTAAGAACCTACCATGATTCATTCATGGGGAATGGAAAAACAGAAGGATCTCTACACTCAAGGAGTTTATATTCTATCTGGGGAGATATCACACACACACACACACACACACACACACACACACACATACACACACACACACACACACACACACACACACACATATACATATATATATATATATATATATATATATATATATATATATATATATAAATTCAAGGTGATTTGCAGGAGGGAGAGACACTAGTACCTGGGGAGAGGGAGGAGGGGAAGTATCAAGAAGGTCTGGTATAGAAGAGGCTGCTTGAGCTAAGCTTTTAAGAAATTAAGAATTGGAGGTGAGAAATTGCCTCTTTCCAGAGGCATAAGGGGCATTCCCTATGAACATAGATGAGAGGTGAAATTGTGGAAATATACATATATATATTAATATCCTATTCAACTTCCCACAAGAATATTGTAGGAGGCAGTTGTGTTGTAGAGGGAACTAATTAGCACAATGGATAGAGTATCAGATCTGAAGTCAGGGGAAACTCATCTTCCTGAATTCAAATCTGGCCTCAAACACTAGCTATATGACTCTGGTGGACAAGCCACATCACCCTATTTACCTCAGTTTCTCCATCTATAAAATGAACTAGAGAAGGAAATGGCAAACCACTCTACTCTGCCAAGAAAACCACAAATGGGATCACAAAGAATTGAACATGACTAAAAATTATTGAGAAACAAAAAAAGTGGTGATGTTATAAAAGGAAATCTGGGTTTAGGATTTAGAAGAATTTGGTCAAATGAAAAAGTGCTCTAAATCATTATTGATTAGAGAAATACAAATTAAACAACTTTGAAGTGCCATCTCACACCTCTCAGACCAGCTAAGATGACATGAAAAGATAATGATAAATGTTGCGAAGGATGTGGGAAAACTGGAACACTAATACACTCCTGGCGGAGTTGTGAAATGATCCAACCATTCTGGAAAGCAATTTGAAACTATACCCAAAGGGCTGTCAAACTGTATGTAACCTTTGATCCAGCAATGGAT
This sequence comes from Antechinus flavipes, assembly GCF_016432865.1. NCBI lineage: Eukaryota > Metazoa > Chordata > Mammalia > Dasyuromorphia > Dasyuridae > Antechinus > Antechinus flavipes. The sequence continues at coordinate 222,931,008 of NC_067400.1, forward strand.
CTGGGTCTATATCCCAAGGAAATCATAAAGAAAGTAAAAGGACCCACATGTGCAAAAATATTTGTAGCAGTTCTTTTTGTGGTAGTAAAGAATTGGAAAATGGAAAATGGAAAAATTTCCCATAAACTGGAGAATGGTTGAATAAGTCATGGTATTTGAAAGAAGGGAATATTATTGTTCTATAAAAACTGATTAACAAGCTGATTTTAGAAAGGCCTGGAAAGATTTATGCGAACTGATGCTGAGTGAACAAGCAGAACCAGGAATACATTGTACACAGCAACAGCAAGATTGTGTGTTGATCAACTATGAAAGATTTTGTTCTTCTTAGTGCTTCAGTGATCCAAGGCGATCCCAACAAACTTTGGTTGGAAAACTACTATGAGAGAGAAATCTCTAGATTTCTAGAGAGAGAAATATAGAGACTGAACATACATAAATCAATACATACTATGTTCACTTTTTTTCTTCTGTTTTTTTTTTTTCTCTCATGGTTTTTCCCTTTTGTTCTGATTGTTCTCTACCAACATGATTCATAAGGAAATGTGTTTTTTAAAAAATGAATGTATGTATATAACCAGAAAAAAATTAAAAAGATAAAAAAATGTATTTGAGGTTAAAAAATTTCAGAGTGCTTTTAATGACTCCAAACTTTTGCTGAAACAAATAATCTTCTTTAATTTACATTATTTTAATTGGGATTGCTCTATGTTTCATATCATGATATACAACAGTTTCAAGTTATTAAAGTTTTAAATCATTCAAAGGTCAATATAGAGACAAGTCATGAGTGGGAATGACTTGGGCTGTAACATATTATCAACCAAAGGAATTGGTGGAAGATATGTTATTGAAGACATCTGATAGAGACCATGGGAACTTGACAGCCATGTATTTGATTGGTAGCCACAATATGCCAAAAGACTTAGGAAAAAATTTACAGTTCCACAGGATGGATTACCTCCAAATGTTTTATGAGAGGGCATTAAAAAGATTCTTAAAGATTTTAAAAAGTGGTGAATAAATGACTTGCAATATTAAACACAGAAGGAAGAAATAACAATGATGAGGTCACAGATCTATGAAATATATAAACACTACCTTTTTTTCCTCTTTTACATTTTTATGGAAATCTGATCTCCCTTATTTCTACCTATGCTTTCTACTCTTAAGGTGCTAAATCACCTATTAGAATACTAGGGTGTAAATGACAGTTAAACTTAATTGCTTAATTCATTAAATATTAATTGACAAGCTTATAAGAAAACAGAGCCATTAAAATATAGGACTGTAATTATATATTACCCTGTCTTTTATTATTTAATAATGAGAAAACAAAGAGGGAAAACAATTTTAATAACATATTCTAGGTAACATTTTACTATTTTTCTACCATGTACTTCAATGTAAAAGTAGCATCTAAATTAAAAATTCTAATGAAAAGACTCACAACTTTAAAAAATGAACTTTTTATCAATAACTTCTCTGAAATATGCTAAAGCAATAAGCATATAATTTAATCTTCTTGGTTAAAGTTAGAATAATTCATTTTGGCTTTTTTCCCTTTCCTGTATGAAAAAGATAACTTAATTAAATCATCCTCATACAGAGAGCCTTAATCTCCATTGTTTTTGATGTTCAATGGAACAATATTTGTTCTGCAGCTGAATAAATAACCTCTACAGGTAGTGAATATGTTAAATACATTTCAGACTCAGAGTACAAAAGGAACAAATTCAAAAAAAGGTTTTGTAATAGCCCATATACAATCAACATAATTCCCCATCCTTGTGTACTTATTCTTTGAAATACATCTCAATTTAGAAAATTATAGCTACACTCAATCATGAATCATAGTAAGAGATGACTGCTTAAAGTTATTGGATTTGAGAATGGTTATTTTTTATGTTAGAATGTGTGGCACACTTGGCGTTAGATGTCTAATCTATATGTGAACAAAACTGGCCCTTGGCAAAATTGTGCCATAGTCAAAGTTCATTTTCATGTCCCCAGCTTTCCTTCTTTGTTTTTCTCCCTTATGTAACTTGCAGGTGTCCACTATTATTTCTCTTTATCCTCTAGCTCCAAAGTGAAGAAACTAGTTCTTAAGAAAGGAACATTTACATTCAGTATAAAGTCAATGATTATTGCTTCCAGGATTATTCATAGTTTAAGAAATTATCTTCAATTGCTGGATGTGAGGGTGTATGGGCTATTTTACCTCTGTTGAAGGAATTTGGGGAATAATAATGACAACAACCATGGCAAAAGTGATATAGTACTTTAAAATTTGCAAAACATTTTATATCTGTTATCATATTTGATCCTCCAAGAACTTGATGAGGTTAGTATTGTTATTATCCCTATATTATAAGAAATCTGAGAGACTAACCAACTTGCCCAGAGTCACAAAGACATTGAAGCAAATTTTGTTAACGTAAAATCCAGTTTAGTGAGTATCAGTGAATAGACAGGGGAGTTATTAATGTCCCTGAAGGATAAATATCTCTTGAAAACATAACAAAAACAACAACAATAATATTATTAGTAACTGTTTATAGTATAGCTATATATCCTTTTATTTGATTGTTACAATAGTTCCATGGGATTTTTTGTACTACAGGTATAATAGAATTGTACAAATATTACTGTTTTAATAATAATAATGCCATTTTACATATAAAAAAACTAAGACCAAAAGAGATCAGGTCACTTATCCATTATCTGAATTTGAGAAAGAACTCAAGGAAGTACCTAAATCTAAGCTCATTACTCTATTTACTGTGGCATCCTGCCTCTCAACATTTACTAGCTTTGGAGCCCTGGACAATTCATTTAACTTCTATTTCAGTTTCTTCTTCTGTAAAATAGATGGAAGAATGTGACTGATCTCCAAGGATTGTCATGAGGGTGAAATGACATAATATGTGCAAAGTGCTTTGTGAATCATATCATTATATAAATGCTAGCTATTATTACTTATATCACTACAAAAATTACTACCTATTACTATTGTGAATACTACTTACTACTACAACTACTACTATCACCACTTCCTTCTTCTTATTATTTCTTACTTCTACTACTTACTTTTTCTGAAAGATGCTAGGGTGCCACAATGCAAACATCTGTTGAAAAAAGTAATGTAGGAGAATCATTAACTTTTCTTAGTCTTTAAATCATTGTATAGAAAACTAAAGCAATAAGTTGTAATAGTTAATAATTAGAGGGTATTTAACAAATTATCATCATGGATCATGAATAATTTATGCAAAGGGATATGACTATAAGATAACCTGCAAAAAATATTATCCCATGAATTGTCACTGAAAGTATCACATAGCAAGAAAGACAATGAATAGAACATTGGCATTACATATTTGGACCACAAATGCCTGATCTAAAAGTCTAAAATGCATTAAGTTGAACCAGTGGCAAGCTTTTTTGGTCAAGCACAGAAAGGCAAAACTTAGTTCACTGAGTTAGTAGAACTGAACTTCATAGTGTTGAACAAGGATAAATCCAAATGAAAGAATGGCCTTGATGATGATAACAAGAATCACCAGGATATAAAATTGACTTTTATTTAATGGCAAACAGCTGTTCTGAATTGGCTGCAGCCAGAATACCTCCTTCAATTTAATTCAACATTAAGCATTCAATTCAATAAACATTTATTAAACCCTTAACTATTTGTAAGGTTGAGCAATTGGTAGTGACCTGGTCCAGATTCCATACCAAATTAGACCTTTTTTTCTCTACTCCTTATCATAATATAGGGAAGCTAAAATGAAAGCAGAAAGTACAAAAAAAATTTTGTAAAGTAAAATAGCATAAACAAAAAATAATTTCCCCTTCCATTAAGAATGTGTGTTTTATACTATATGATGATCAATTCTGATAGACATGGCCATCTTCAGCAATGAGATGAACCGAATCAGTTCCAATAGAGCAGTAATGAATTGAACCAGCTACACCCAGCGAAAGAACTCTGGGAGATGACTATGAACCACTACATAGAATTCCCAATCCCTATATTTTTGTCCGCCTGCATTTTTGATTTCCTTCACAGGCTAATTGTACACTATTTCAAAGTCCGATTCTTTTTGTACAGCAAAATAACTGTTTGGACATGTATTCTTATATTGTATTTAATTTATACTTTAACATATTTAACATGTATTGGTCAACCTGCCATCTGGAGGAGGGAGTGGGAGGAAGGAGGGGAAAAATTGGAACAAAAGGTTTGGCAATTGTCAATGCTGTAAAATCACCCATGCATATTACTTGTAAATAAAAAGCTATAATAATAATTTTTAAAAAAAGTGTGTGTTTTGAACTTAAACTCTTCTTAGTCAATTTGTTGTGACCTTTGGTACATTGAAAATATCTCTTCAAAATTGTCTAAATAAATAAATATGGCTTTGCCTAGGAGTCCAGTGGCACTATCAGGGGCAAGACATGGAGCAGTTATGTGGTTTGGTAACTAAAAGTCTTCTATGATATTGGTTTATGAGAGATATGGTCAGCAATGGGAAGAGTAATCATGCTCAGTCAGTAAAGAGTCATAGATTAAGAGCTTTTCTATAGGCCATAAAAGGGAACTGAAACTTGATTTCCGATACACAGCAGCACATTTATGCAGCATAACAAGGGACAAAGTTTAGAGGTAGAAACAGAGTCTGTAGGCTAGGACCAAAATAAATGTCAGCAAATCCAAGTACAAGGCAAATGAAATGAGTTTGTGCAAAGAACTTATTGAAATGTTCAATTCTTAGTGAGCTTAGAAAGTTTAGACTCTTAAAGATGAATTTTCTCTACCAGGATCACTCACCTGATATCTCTAAAAGAACACATCTCTAAGAGACTTCAGCTCATCTTCAGAATCACCTGAATGTTGATCTTTTTATGGCTACCTCCATACTAATTAATCAAATCTTACTTTCTTTTATTTTTCATCTAAAGAGTGAAAAAGGGGGAAATTAGGACTGGACCTAGAATTTCATTAGAAGTAATTTACAGATGAGGAAACTCCATCTGCCACTTTAAGAATCAGCAACTCATAGTTTCAGAGGACTGCTTAAAGTACTTAGAAATTAAATGGTTTTTTATAGTTATATTGTCAGTTTGTCTTAGAGGCAGGACATGAACTCAAATATTCTTGGTTTTCTACTGGGCTATGCTGGCTTTCAATCTAGAAGAACTGTTACTCTAGAATTTAAAACAAAAACAAAAGCAATCACAAAAATATTGAGGAAACAAGAAAATTCAGGACACCAGTTTGAAATCAGAGAAGAAAATAAAAAGCAATAAAAATAAATTAAATCATATTAATACATGACATGCCATCAATGAGATGATAAGCATTACTAAATAGCAATTAGTTGCATTGAATTCTCCCTCCCCCACACAACCAAAAAAAAAAAAACGCAACTTAGAAATTTTGTCCAATTGCTTCTCTAAATGAGGTCAATGGAATTTCTTTTGGCTTGGTTTAATCAGATTTTGGGGATAAATTACTTGGCAGTGCCTTCACTTGGTCTGTGTTTCATCATTGTTCTTTCAATATGATATTTATTTAAAAATTCTTTGCAAATTTGAAGGCACTGTTAAAGTTCACATAAGGTAAAGCAAACAAATTGGTAAAGGCTCTCACCTGAGAATGTCTTTCTGGTAAGAATTTGAGGTTAAAAAGTTCTTCTTCAGTACGTTTGACTAGTGGTGCAATGGAAAGAGGGCAAAACCTAATCTTTGTTCTTTCTCTTACTCTAGCTATGTGACTTTGCACAGTTAATATATTTTTCTCATGAATAAAAAAAGGGGATAAATAAAATGCCTTCAGATATCCCTTCTAGCCTCAACTATCTGATTCCATGATACAATTTAGCTCCAGAAGTAGTTCATTGTAACTTTACTCTTAAGCAATATGTCTCCATTATCTATTCTTAGTCATTCATTCAACCAATAAACATTTATTAAGCAGCAACTATATGTGCCAGGCACTGTGCTAAAAATGGAGATATAAAAACAATCAAAAGATGACCTCTGTTCTCAAGGAGCTTATAATCTAATGAGGGAGACAACATGCAAAGAAATATATACAAAGCAAGCTATGTGTGGGACAAATAGGAAATAAAAGAAAGAAGACACTGGAATTTGAAGGGGTTGGGCAAGGCTTCCTGTAGAAAGTGGAATTTTAATTGGGACTTAAATGAAGCCAGGAAAATCAGTAGTCAGAACAGAAGAGGAAGGAATATTCCAGGCTTGGGAAAGCCAGAGAGGATGCCCAGGGCAGAAAGATAGAGTATCTTGTTTGTAAAACAATCAGAAGTCAGTGTTACTGGATTAAATAGTTCATGCTAGGGAATAGGATATAAGGAGACTGAAAGATATCTCTATTGTTCATCTCTAGTAATGAGAAAGAAGACAGCATGCTAATAGAAGTCTCCAGAAATGCTTCAAAACAATGTAATCAAACTTCCATTTTTTCCATTCCTCTCCCTCACCCAAACTATTCTCTTTATTTGTTTGTTTGGTATTTATTTATTTATTTTCTGAGGCAATTTGGGTTAAGTGACTTGTCTGTTATCATACAGCCAGACCAAACTGTTTTCTTATATGAAGTTAGACCTGACGGTGAAATCTGCTGCTTAAAGAGTTTCCAATATTAATTTTGAAAGGATTTTATCCATAGCACATCAATCTTTACAATACCTTTGTATTGTAAATGTAACAAACAATTAGTTATATTTTGACTAGACTCTACTTAGAGCTCCATAAAATAATTGATAGTTGAAATACTTTGTGATATTATAAGGCACTGCTAAAGGAAACAATGGAATCTTGATTTTTTTATTATTATAGCTTTTTATTTACAAGATATATGCATAGGTAAGTTTTCAGCATTGACAGTTGCAAATCCTTTTGTTCTAACTTTTTCCCTCCTTCCTCCCACCCTTTCCTCCAAATGGCAGGTTGACCAATATGTGTTAAATATGTTAAAGTATAAGTTAAATATAATCTCTCTCTCTCTCTCTCTCTCTCTCTCTCTCTCTCTCTATATATATATATATATATATATATATACACACACACACACACACACACACACACACACACACACGTCCAAACAGTTATTTTGCTGTACAAAAAAAGAGTCAGACTTAAAATAGTGTACAATTAGCCTGTGAAGGAAATTAAAAATGCAGGCGGACAAAAATATAGGGATTGGGAATTCTATGTAGTGGTTCATAGTCATCTCTCAAAGTTCTTTCCCTGGGTGTAGCTAGTTAAGTTCATTACTGCTCTATTGGAACTGATTTGGTTCATCTCATTGTTGAAGATGGCCACGTCCATCAGAATTGATCATCATATAGTATTGTTGTTGAAGTATATAATGATCTTCTGGTCCTGCTCATTTCAATCAGCATCAGTTCATGTAAGTCTCTCCAGGCTTTTCTGAAATCATCCTGTTGGTCATTTCTTACAGAATAATAATATTCCATAATATTCATATACCACAATTTATTCATTCATTCTCCAATTGATGGGCATCCACTAAGTTTCCAGTTTCTGGCCACTACAAAGAGGGCTGCCACAAACATTCTTGCACATATAGGTCCCTTTCCTTTCTTTAAAATCTCTTTGGGATATAAACCCAGTGGTAACACTGCTGGGTCAAAGGGTATGCACAGTTTGATAGCTTTCTGAGCATAGTTCCAAATTGCTCTCCAGAATGGCTGGATGTATTAACAATTCCACCAACAATGTATCAGTGTCCCAGTTTTCCCACATCCTCTCCAGCATGGAATCTTGATTTTTAAAATTATTTTCCAAAATAATGATGAATGTTGGAGGGATATGGGAAAACTGGGACATTGTGGATGAAGTTGTGAACTGATACAACCATTCTGTAGACAATATGGAACTATGCCCAAAGGGCTATCAAACTGTGCATACCCTTTGATCCAGCACTATCTCTACTAGATTTTTGTCCCAAAGAGATCATAAAAAAGGGAATAGGACCCAGATATGCAAAAATGTTTGTAGCAGCCCTTTTTGTAGTGTCAAGGAAGTAAAAACTGATTGGATGCCCATCAGTTGGAGAATGGTTGAATAAGTTATGATATATGAATATTATGGAATATTACTGTTCTATAAGAAATTATCAGCAGGATGATTTCAGAGAGCCCTGGAAAGACTTACCTGAAATGATGCTAAGTGAAGTGAGTAGAACCAAGAGAACATTGCACAGAGCAACAACACGATTATGTGATGATCAATTCTGATAGATATGGTTCTTTTCAATATCGATATGATTCAGGCCAGTTTCAATGGTCTTGTGATGGAAAGAGCCATCTGCACCCAGAGACAGGACTGTGGGAACTGAGTGTGGATCACAAAATAGTATTTTCATTTTTGTTGTTGTTGTTTGCTTGCATTTTGTTTTCTTTCTCATTTTTTTTTCCTTTTTGTTCTATACTGTTGTACATCATTACTTGCTGTTTTTGTGGTGAAAAAGAAGGGAGAAAAATTTGGAATAAAAGGTTTTGTAAGGTGAATGCTGAAAATTATCTATGCATATGTTTTGAAAATAAAAAGCTGTAAATAAAAATTATGTTTCCAAAGATGTTCTCTTTCTGAGATTCTATTCAATTAAATAAACATTTATTAAATATTTCTTTTGGAGTAAGCACTAAGCTAAGTGTTGGAAAAAGACATTTCTTGCCTTCAAAAAACTTACAATATAATGGAGGAAGACAATACATAAATAGAAACTGGAAGGAATGTATAATAGAGTGTATGGAGGGAGAGGAGACAAATCAGGCAGAGCTGCAAATGTGAAATGGAGTAAGCTGGAATTCCAATTTTTTCCTTCTATAACAGAAGGCTTGGGAGGAGTTCAGTACTCCACCTCTAGTGCTATAATTGGAGAAGAGAAGTGATTGAGGGTGATGGTATCCAAACTAATTCAAGTTTGATGGTATCCAAACTAATTCAAGAAGGATGCTGAGGTTAGACGTGATGAACTTATCCTGTGCAGGGCATCTTGTTCTGCGGAGCTAAAACCAGGGGGAGCTGCAATTATCAGATAAACATGCAATAAATAACCCAGTGATCACTTCCCCATTGCAGAGTATTGGGTCTGGAAGTCAGATTAAAATTCAGTTCAAATTTAGACTCTGACATTTAGGAATTCTGTAACCCTGATTAAATCACTTAACTCCTTTGGACTTAATGAATGTCATGATCTGTAAAATGATTGGTCTAAAAAGTGGGCTGGACTAGGTTACAGCTGAAGAATCTTCTGATGCCAAATCTGTGATCTTAAGCTTCTTGATATCAATGAATTTGATATTCTCTAAAATTGTACACCTTGGACTGATGGAATATATGAAATAAATTCTGTCCCACAGAAACTGCCAAAAAGTTATGTATGTCAGTATTTCCAAAATTTCTCCAATATATCTATCTTCAGAGCCTTTTTGACTATTTTGAAGGGCTGTGATTACTCTGAAAGGGAGAGAAATTAGGAAACTGCATAACTTACTCAAGCTATTGTCTGAATTGATGAAATTTAGGGCTACTTAATATGTCCAATTTGTTCCAGATTTATGCTAGAACAACCCTGTCCTAGAGCCTTCCTAGAATGAATAACTGCTAGAGAATCTGCTTTTGCTTGAATATATTTTTGTGTTTTTTCAGAAAAAATCATGGACCCCAAAATTAAGCTTCATTTAAAGAATTTCAGGATGTTTAGAGAAAATATAAATAACCTTTAGAAGAGCAGTGCAATTTGTGGATATTTACCACACTCTCATCTCATATTTTGAATGGAATTATTTTTTATTTTAATTCTATAGCCATAAAATTTGAATAGATTTCCAACTTGGAAGTTATTCAGCCTAACCTTGAATGTGAATACAGGAATCTATTCTCAAATATTCCTAGTAATGGGGAAATTGTCACTTCAGTTTTGGATAAAAATTTCTTAGAAATTAGCACTTTGAATAGTTTAGGTGGTTAGAGAATCAGGACAGGATTCAAGAAGATCTGGATTCAAGATTTGTCTCTGATATATATTTGCCTACTGTGTATCTTAAATAAACCACTCAAACTCTTTTTGCCTTAGGCAATCTATAATTGCCAGTCTGTATGAGTTAAAGGGATTTCCAAACTGAGTCCCTATGCTGATAAAATCAATGCCTTATTTCTCTCTCCCTCCCTCCCTCCCTCCTCCTCTTCCTCCTCCTCCTCCTCTTCCTCCTTCTCTTCTTCCTTCTCTCTCTCTCTCTCTCTCTCTCTCTCTCTCTCTCTCTCTCTCTCTCATTCATTTATTTTTACAGATAAGAAAAATAAAATCCAAAGAACCTATTACTTGCCCAAGATCAAAAGGGTAGGAAATTACCAAGCCACAACAGAAATCCTATTCTTATGATAACAACTTCAGGGTTTCTTTGTTTTGTTTTGACCAACACCCCAATTACATATACAATAGTGTACATTATACATAAATGGAAAAAAAATTTTTAGTATAGATATATTTATATATGTGTACATGTGTATATACACATTTCTATTTATCTATCTAAACATACACCTACATATGTACACACATATGTGCATATATACATATATACACAAATACACACACATATTTGTTTTGCTTAAAAAGAATCAGTAAAATACAAACTTCTTGAAGGATCTTATTTTTCACTCTCATTTTTTACTTTATATATCCAGTGCTAGTAAACCAATTGGCACAGAGCAAGTAAATGCTAATAAATGCTTCTTTAATTAAGTGGATCATCTTTCTACCAGATTTCTGAAGTGCTGTCATTACCCATTATACACACACACACACACACACACATACACACACACACACATACACACACACACAATCAGATAAGGAAGCTCAGTGTCCTCTTTCCATATAACTTCATCAGAGCCTTTTATAAAATCTTTGATTCATGTTACATGTGTTATGCTGTAAGAAGCTATATGTTAGATATTCTAGGCTCACAAAGGTTAGGTGACTTGCCTATGGAAATGCTGTATCTATCAAAGTCAGGATTCAAACTCAGATTTTTTCAGTTCCAAGTCCAATATACTATGTACTATCATGCTTCCTCTCTACAGTGAACTATAAATTATATATAATAGCAGGCCAAAATGTTTCCTTTCCTCAAAATATTTGTTTTTGTTTCACAAATCTCAAATATAAGTGAGAGATAATACTGTTATTAAATAATTTTTAATAATCAGTGAAAGGAGTAGTATCATCAGGGTCTTCTTTAATCCCTGAAATCACATCTTCATTTTCTGCCAGGTCATTCTGTCTGGGTAGCATAGTTATTTATTGTTTGAGCTAAGATCTGCTGACAGTGTTCTTCTGACCATAAACTATGGCTTAGTTCTAAATAAAGGGTAACATGGGAGTAATATTGAAATTAAAGATGGAGTTTGGAAGGCTTCAAAAGTACACAAAGCTATGATAAAAGTCATCACAATTATATTGTAGCAAGAAAATAGATTGAATTATTCTCTTTAAAGCCAAAAAAAAAAAAAGAGAATTGAAGTAATGCAGAAATTATAGTTGGAATAAGGACGGGTAAAAGAATCTATTTAGAACTAGTTATGTACTCCATTTTCTCTTTTCATTATTCCTATCATTTTCCCTTTAGGCTCAAAAAGGAGTAAGTCAGCCCATTTTCAAGCACAGGATAAATTTGGTTGTCATCATTCCTGTTAATATATTGTCATCTTCACAATCTGCTAGATGCCCTCCAAAATTGAACTAAATACTGAACAGAATATTGAACATTATCAGTGTTTAATAATGTAGTCTACTTTGAATCCAAATCTATTATATAAAAAGAAAAATATTTATTGTTTGATAATCGGTCTTTCCCAAAGGGAGAAGCAGGATTATAAAAGGATTCACTAGTTTGTCTGCAACCATCGAGCAAATCATTAAAATTTTTCTGACAGAGCATTTTCAAAAAATATTTGTTTGGTCAAATGTTCCTATTGTGCTAATTAGCAAGTAGTGATTTAATTGTAATTTGACATCCATCAAATCATTCGTAAAAGGCCTTCTTTCTTTGATATTTTGCATGCATAAAAAATTCCACATGACATAATTTACATAAAAATTACCAAAGTAAAACTGACAACTCATGGGATGTATTGTTTTACCCCAGAAATGTCAAAATAGAACTAATGTTGCAATGTTGCTGGAATTTCAAAATGAATCTTTTAACTTAGATTTAAAATAAATATCAAAAGAAAAAATTTAAAGGGGAAATAGATGAATAAAAAACAATGGAGATCAATGGGTCTATGGTTCAGGGATCAATAATTTTAATTCAATCTGAATCATAGGTATGAAATGGATTTATTTCAATTCAATTAATGGAATCAATTCAATTCAATTCAGGTTCTCCAACTTCATTTAATTATTTAATAAAATATTTTATTTTATAAATAAATATAAATAATATATAAACAAAATACTTAATAAAATAATTTAATAATAATTAAAATATAATTATTTTAATAAAAATAAAATAAAATTTAATTATTTAATAAAAAAATAAAATGTTTAATAAAATAATAAAATAAATGCCAGATTTTGATGTGAAAGCTACATAACGAAAGTGACCAATGGCATGCTAAGTAACATGTTAAAGAAAACTTAAAAAGTGAGTTGAAAGCTTTTTCCAAATGAACAAACATCATTACTAGCCTTAGCTTATGTGTCTGATCACAAAACAACAGATATAATATATTGCTGGGTTTTTTTTTTTTTTTTTCAGTTTTGTTCAATTTTTTATGACCCCATTTGGGGATTTCTTGGTAAAGATGTTGGCATGATATGCCATTTCCTTCTCTAGCTCATTGTACAAAAGAGGAAAGTGAAGCAAATGGGGTTAAATGACTTGCCTAGGTCACACAACTAATACATGTCTGAGGCCAGATTGAATTCAGGAATAGGTGTTTACAAATCAGGCCTGGCTTTCTGTCCACTATACCTCTTACCTGCCCTTGATGTATTGTCATGTTAACTTAATTCAGTCAATAATTTTGAATGCATGCTATGGTTCAGATCAAATAGATACAAAAAGATTTATAATATTCAGTAAGATTATATAGATTCAAAAAAGACTTATAATATTAGATAATATATTATAAATGTCATTGTTATTTATCCTTTAGAAAATTAAAAGGTATTACATTAAAAAATAGGAAGAAAAAGTTCATTACTAAAAGAACTTAAGTAGGTATTGGAGGAAAGGGTGTTTAAGTTGAGGGTTACTAATAATGTTATTTGTGCCATGTTGATTCACATTGGCACAAATGACAATGCCAGAAGGTACCTAAAATATTGTCAAGGATAGCAAAACCTTGGATAAAAAATTGAAAAGTATTTGGGGCAGGTTGTGTTTTTCTTACTTATTGAACACAAGGAGTATAGAGGAGACACATTTGTTTACTATGAAGATAGAATGTGTGATTAAATTTTGAATTTTTGCATTATGGATTAAAATAAATTGACAACTTCTAGGTATGGAAGACTAATAATGTCTGGTATAAATATATTTGAGAGGGAAATCTTCTCAAGATGACTGAGTGGAAGGAAGCAGGAGAACACAGATATCTCCCACAATTACTCCAACAATGATTAAATAAACAAAACAAAACAAGAGGAAAAAAGCACCAGAACATGCAATTATTGAGAAATTCAAGGAAAAATTGTGACAAGTGCATTTTTTATAACTGAAGTCTTCACATGGAAGTATCCAAAACAGTGGGTACTAAATAAAGGAAATAGCCAGAAAAGATTGACAGTGTAAAAAAGCTTTTATGTGCTTTGGGACTCGGTGGGAAAGCTTAGACTGTGCAGCTGGAGAGATCTGGAGCTAAGGAGATAGAAGTATGGACATCTGGAATCTGCTGCTTTTATTCTGACTCCAAATTAGAGGTTAGAAGTCTGTAGAATCTATACTAGGAGGCAATGATTAGATTGAAATTATTACTGAAACCTGTTTCTGGTGTAGGACAACCTAGAGACTCTTGAAGAACAGCATTTAATAACTGCTGGAGGAAGTAATAGCAATGTCCCAGACAAGATAAAGAACCAAATCAGGCTTTGCTACTTCTTCCAGAAGTTACCTTGGGCCCAGATTTTTCTGGCTATTGTTTGACATTGGGGGGAGGGGGGTAATACACACACACACACACACACACACACACACACACACACACACATATATATATATATATATAAAACTGATTTTTAAAAAATAATTATCAAGATGATGTGTGTGATGAATATTCTAATAATTTAAATATCTCAGAGCTGCATTTTCTGACTTAGGAGTCAGAGTTTTAAATGCAGCTTGAAATGAAATCAATTGTTAGCAGCCTTCTCCTATATATGTTAAGTGAAGTGAATCAAAAATTGTAGAACTTATTCTATCCCAACACTCTGGTTCTTCCCCTACCAAGAAACAACTCCCATGATTTGAAACAATCACTTTTGAACTGTTCCCACAGGACTGGAGAACATACATATCGTTCTGCATTCATGGGCTTGTCTTGGGAAACCACCTAGGCCCTGAAAATGATTATTAAAGTAATTTAATTTCATTTAATTAAAAAAAATTAATTCCAAATAATTGATGAATCAAAGAACAAATTGTAGAAAAATAATTTCCTTTAAGATAATGAAAATTTTGGGAATGTAATCAAAGTTCACTATGAGCAAGTTTGTGATGCCAAATATTTTCACTAAGAAAAGAGAGAAAGAATGGATTAATGAATTGAGTATATAATTTAAAAACAAATTCCTAGAAAACTAATAAATTTTAAAAATTTGGCACCAAAATATAAACCATGAAAATCAAAACAGAGATTAGTAAATTGTAGATTTGTGGAAAAAGTAAATAAGTAAACAACTACCTTATTTGATTTTTAAAGAGAAATGAAAACCAAGTTGTAGTGCCTAACATATAAAAGAATTCAGAGTCAAGATAGTGAAGTAAACAGTGGATCACTGTAACTCTCTCATGTTCATCTCTGAACAGTCATAAAATAGTGCTCCAATAGCTGGAGTGCTGGAAGCAGTAAGGAGGTGGAGTGAAATAATTTGTTAGTCCAGGAAACTTGGAGGGGTTTATCTTACTCAGGTAACTGGAAGTAGACAGTTCAGGACAGAAAGCTTCCTAAGGGAGCTGGCTGAAAGCCTCACTTCAGCAAACCAGCAAGAAATCCTGGGCTCCAGTTTGGTGGAAGAGGCAAATGCCAATATCAGGACCTTCCCATCCCCCCAGTGCTTTGGCATAGCCAGGGGAGCTAGTAAGCTCCATGTAACTCCAGGGAGAGTAAGTATCCTCAGAGGTCAGACCACATGGGGCTATGGCACAGAGCCCAGCTAGCAGGTGTTCTTCAGCTTCCAAACTACCAAGTACTTCTATATAGCCCTGGGGAAATGCAGTACATTGCCCAATTGGGGCTTATTATATGCCAGTCATCACTACTAAGACTCCAGCTCAGCACGAGGTAAGCTGCTAGCTACCCACAGCCTCCAACAGAATTTGCCACCTCCACCCCTCAGAGCAGCACCATGTATGAGGGTGCCCCCTGGGCCTCAGGGCAACATCAGTGCAGCAACAGGTAAACACACAGGACCTGCAGCCAGTGGCATAAGAAACCTAATAGTATTCCTTCCTCCTGGGGAGTAGAGATCAATCTTAAAAGAAAGGAAAAAAGGAAAAAAAATAGCAAAAATCAAATGAAAAGGAACCTGACAATGGAAAGTAATAATAGTGTCATGGAAGACCAAGACTACTCAGAAGAGGACAACAATATCAAAACACCCATGAGAAATAAAGCCAAATAGAAAGTAGTCTCAAGCCCAGAAAGAATGCATGGAAGAGCTAAAAAAAAAGTTTAAAAACCATATAAGAGAGGTAGAAGAAAATTGGGGGGGAAAATGAGAAAATGAGAGTGATGCAAGAGAATTACTAAAAAAAAAAAAAAGAATCAACGACTTAGAAAACTGCTTAAAAAGTAGAATTGAATACCGGGAAATCTATTGTAGAAAACAGGTTCTTACAGAGTACAATTCATCAAATGGAGAAAAAAAAAAGTACCAAACCTAATTAAAAGATAGAATTCAACAAGTTGGGGGCAGCTAGCTGGGGTAGCGGATAAGAGCACCAGCCCTGAAGTCAGTAGGGCCTGAATTCAAATCTAGTCTGACACTTAACACTTCCTGGCTGTGTGATCCTGGGCAAGTCACTTAACCCCAATTGCCTCAGGGTGGGAAAAAGAATTCAACAAGTAGTAGCTAATGACTCTGTTAGACAATAAGAATCAATTGAACAAAAACAAATGAAATACAAAGGATGGAAATGTAAAATACCTCATGGGAAAACCAAATGACATGGAAAATAGATTGAGGAAAGACATTATCAGTATCATTGGGCTACCTGAAAGCCATAATCAAAAGGAGGCTCTACATAGTATATTTCAAGAAATTATATTAAAATCCCATGCTATTCTGATATCCTAGAACTGGAGGGCAAAATATTTATTAAAAGAATACATCAGTCACTTTGGGAAAGTGTTTCCAAAATAAAAACTTCAAGGAATATTATAGCCAAATTTCAGTACTATGTGTTCAAGTAAAAATATACTACAAGTGGCCAGAAAGAAATATTTCAAATATCAGGCAGTCACAATTGGGATTGCACAGAACTTAGAAGCTGTAATATTAAAGAACTGGATGTGATGGAACATGATATTACATAAGACAAAGGAGCTAGAATTACAACCAAGAATCACTTACCCAACAAAATTAAGCATAATACATCAAGGAAAAAAAATAGTCATTTGATGAAATAAAATTATTTCAAGTGTTCATAAAGAGAAGATCAGAAGTAAGCCAAAAATTTGATCTCTAATCTCAAGATCCAAGGAAAAAAGTAAGGGACTAAATAGAGTTTATAAAGTTGATACTTATAATTCTTAAAAATTGTATCACTAATAGTATCTACAAGGAATATATATAGACAGAGGATATAAGTATAAGGTAAATTTGAGGGAATGACATAAAAAATTAAATGATGAGAAAGAGGAGTATACTGGATGCAGAAGAAAGGAATAGATAGAATGATATAAATAGAATGAAAAGGAGTGAAAGACCTATTATCTCTGAGGTGAAGACAGAAGAGTGAGGATAAGGAGCATTGCTTGAATCTTCCTCTCACTGGTGTTAGCTAAAAGAAGGAATAATATATATATAAGCACTTGAATATAAAAATCTATCTTACTGGAAAGGGAAGTTGGAGAGCAGAATTTTGGGTAAAGGGGGTTGTAGAGGGTGGGAACTCTGGAGAAGTATACTTGAAACAACGTATTAACTCAATGGAATTGAGGAGATGATGGTTCTCTAGTTCACATATATACTTAGTACTTAATATGGTGATGTAATGGTTCTCTAGTTCACACATATTCAGTATGCTGTACTGATGTAATTGTACTAAGGTATATAAGGGCTGAGAAGGACTGGAAATGATTCATTCCATATTTGTCTAGCCTCCTCTGTGGTGGCTGTTCTGCCTCCTTCATTCCTCCACTGACACCAAGGACTAAGGGTGATCTGGAGTTTCTCCAGAAAGGTAGCCCAAACATTACATTTTGGTGCCTGAATGTAGGGCACTGAAAGAAGCACACTACATTTTGAGGCTCTGGACATAAGGACCCACACTTAGCAGTTTGACTGACATGATAGTAAGTTCAGTAGAGAAGTTCCTGTGACCAGGAAATAGAGTTAGTAAACTAGTCACTTTCGTTTTTCAACAAAAGTGGGGCAAATACTAAGAAAAGAGTTGTCCCCACTCCAAGGGAAGTGAGTAGCAAGCATAGTTAGGTTAATAAAGGAGCAAGGTTTGTTGGTAACTTGGGAGCAAATCCCACTCTTAGATACATTAGAATACAAGTCTCCTTGGTTCTCTAAGGAAGAAAAATTAGAGTCTGATAAGTGGAAACTAGTGGGAGAGCAACTTACATGTTACATATTACAACTTAAATATTACATTAATAATGTTCCTAATTCAATTCCTAAGGAAACTTTCTATATATACAACATAATATAAGTGGCTTTAAGGAATCTCACAAGTTTTAACATAAGGAAAAGGAGAAAGAGCAGGAGGGGGATGGTATTGACAAAGTAGCTGAAAAGCACGAAGAATTGGACAAGAAAGGAGGTAAGTACAGTGCTGATGAAATTAAGGAGTGTGGTGCTTCTCAGTCAGCACCACCAATGTATCAGCTTTCTCCATCCCCTATGACAGGATTACAAAGGGCATTAATTAAAGCTAAAAATGAAGGACAGGATACATGTTATTTAGAGATAGATGCATGCTCTGTGATTGAAGAGTTTGAATTTTCAGGTCAAGTAAAAAGAAAATACACTCTGTTTAATTTGGAAATTATCAAAGATCTGAAAAATGCTTGCACTCTTTATGGGTCTGTATGGTCTTATGTTAGTTAAGATGTTATTAGACAATTTGTCTTTTGAAGTTTTAACCCCTAATGATTGGAAATCTATAGCAAGGACATGTTTAGAACCTGGACAAAACTTATTATGGCTTTCTGAATATAGTGAACTCTGTAGAATACAAGCCTAATGAAATAGGCAAACTGGCATTAATATACCAGTAATCTTTGATCAACTAGCAGGTTTAAGTCTTTATGCAGACACTTTAGCACAGATTAATTACCTTATAGCAACATATGAGAAAATTGCTGCTGTTGCTATCAAAGCATGGCACATCCTCCCAGGAAGACAAGATAGAGGGGAAGCCTTCACAAAAATAGACCAAGTTCCAAATGAACCCTTTGCTGATTCCATGGGATATCTGCAGACAGCTATCATACAAACTATTGATGAAAATGTAACAACAGAAATTATGATAAGACAACTTGCTAAGGAAAATGCTAATAATGTTTGTGGAAGAATTATACTAAGACTACACAAAGATGCTCCTTTAGATGAGATCATAAGATGCTGTGCCACAGTGGGCACAAACACCTTTTATACCCAAGCCATGATGCAGACTTTTTAAAATTGGAACATGGGAAGACAGGATCCCTTTTGGCAAGG
Organism: Antechinus flavipes; assembly: GCF_016432865.1. Lineage (NCBI taxonomy): Eukaryota > Metazoa > Chordata > Mammalia > Dasyuromorphia > Dasyuridae > Antechinus > Antechinus flavipes. Next base: position 222,950,185 of record NC_067400.1, read on the forward strand.
GACTTCCAGAGAGACTTGTCAATGCTTTCATTGTGGTAAAGTAGGGCATTTGAAAGCTCAATGTTGGCAGAGAAGACAGAGTAGAAAAACAAGACCCTAAACCCTATATCCAAAATAGAACAGAGGCTTCCATTGGGCATCAGAATGTAGAATGATTCAGGGAAATGGGAAGCAGGGCCCAGCTCCAGGACCTCAGACAAAAAACACTTAGAGCATGATGGCAGCTGACATTACATCCGGAGAGTCTTTAGAAGTTCAGTACTCCAACATGATCAATCATCTGAGAAGGAACCTGATAGGGGAAAGAGATTACAATTGGGGATAATAGAGTTGTATGCAGCTGGAACAACTAAGATACCCCCTGGAGAGATGAAATCTGTCCCTGTCCAGCCAATGGATCCTTTGCCTCCAGGCACAGTAGGCTTGACTATTTCACCTCTTGAGAATACTTACAAAACAGTGTCCATCCATACTTTGATTTGGGAAACTGGGGAATGTGTAGTTAATATCCCAGTCACTAATGCAGGTAGAAAATGTGTGACTTATCATTCAGGAGAAATAGTAGCATCAGGTATACTGATACACACTTCTTTTAGGAAATTTGGTGATATTTACCCAGATTTTGACTCCTAGTAACAGAATCCAGGAATATTTAAGACTGCAGCTGTTACAGCTGACTGTCCTATGCTATCTGTGTAAATGGTATACCATTGGAAGGGTTGATAGACACGGGTACAGATAGTACAGTCATTAGAGGTAACAATTGACCCAGTCATTGGCTAAAGATTAAGGCAAACACCGATATGTCTGGCATAGGAGGATCAATAGCAACTGAAATTAGTGCTAACCCTTTGAAATGGACATTTGAAGGTGAAACAGAGGTTTTTACTCCTTTTGTAGTAAATAAAATCCCCATTAATCTATGGGGAAGAGACATCTTATAATAGTTAGGATTACAATTGAGTACTTTGGCTTTTTAGGCAGGGCTGCTATTGAAGGTTTGCCTGCACTCTCACCTGTTGCTATTCAGTAGAAAACGGATACACCAGTGTGAGTAGAACAGAAAACCTTATCAAGTGATAAATTTCAGGCCTTATTAGATATAGTACAGGAGCAACTTGACTAAGGACAGTTACAACCATCTCTAATGTATTTATTCCCCTGTATTTATTGTAAGAAAGAAATCTGGGAAATGTAGTATGTTGAATGATGAAAGTAAATGAACAGAAGGAAACTATGGTAACTTTTCAGCCTGGACTTCCATCTCCTACTCAATTGCCTAGAGAATGGCCTCTTTGGGTTATAAACATTAAGGATTGTTTCTATCCTATCTCTCTGCATAAGGAGGGTATGAAAAGATTTGCCTTTTCAGTACCCAGCGTTAATTTAGCTGAGCCTTATAAAAGGTATGAGTGGGCAGTTTTTCCTCAGGGAATGAAAAATAGCCCTACTATGTGTCAAATGTTTATGGATGTTCCATTAAGAAAAGCATTTCCAAAAGTTATGTTGTTACATTACTGGATGATATTTTGGGGTGTGCACCTGGGGAGCAAATATTAGAAGCATGTCTGCAAAAGATGCTAGAAACACTAAGAAACTAGAAATTGCACATAGCTTCAGAAAAAATTCAAAGGCATGCACCTTTTCAATATTCAAGGTATGAAGTATATCCTAAGATGCTTACATTACAAATACTTTCTTTAAGAACACAGAAGTTGAACACCTTAAATGATTTTCAAAAATTGATAGGAGATATCCAATGGATGTATCCAGTATTAGGCTTAACTACCTATCAATTACAACCATCATATGACATTTTAAGGGGAGATAGGGCTTTAAACTCACCACTCCAGCTTACAAAAGAAGCTCAAGAGGCTTTGAGAGAGGTGAACTGACTTTATCCAATGTGGTTGAAAGAGTCACTCAAAAAATCTTGGAAGTATCAGTTTTTGCTACAAAAGAGGTACCTTCAGCAGTCCTTCATCAAGGAGATAGTGTGATAGAGAGGGTGAACCTCCCAGTACAACCAGAACAAAGCCTTACTCCTTCCCCAGTGCCTGTGGCTAGAATTTTATTAAAGGCTATTGAGTAGTACAATTATCTGGGATAAGACCTGACAAGATACCTTTTATACCAATGCACAAATTAATATATGCTGTGAAACCATCTCAGAGTGGCAAATTTTATTGGCCACAGCTCCAAATTTTACACACAGGTCTCCATTAAAGATATCCTGGCTCTTACATATTTGGCAATGGATTTTTGAAGAAAAGGTTTCTAAGATTCCTCTTAAAGAACCAACTATCTTTATAAATATCCAAACATAACATTTGTGCTGTATACTCTCATGATTTCACTATAAAGAGAGTAGTTAGAACTTCTTTTCAATCCACTCAGCAGAATGAATTGTATGCAATCATTCTAGCTCTTACTTATTGTCCAGTAGATGTAAATATATTATCTGATTCAGCTTATTCAGTAGGTGTGGTACAAAGAATTGCCACAGCCCAAATAAAATTTGTACCTTCTAATATATATCAGCTACTTAAGGAACTTCAAGAGCAAGTGAGAAAGTATCCAGGTAGGATTGACATTTGCATGTCCGTTCTCATAGTGGACTTCCAAGTCTTATTTTTCAAAATTCAAAGTCAGATCACCTTGTAACCAAGTTAGCTAATACTCCTTTATTTCAGGCAGCCCAAGAATCTTATTCTATGTGTCATCAGGCTTTACCTTTGCAATTAGAGGAAGCTAGAAACATAGTAAAAGGCTGTACAGCTTGCCTTCCTTTCTATGCTCCTATGTTCCCTCCAGGGAAAAATCCTCATGGTTTGAGACCCAATGGAATTTGGCAAATGGATTTGACCCAATGAAGTTGGGCAAATGGATGTGACCCATTATAAATCTTTTGGTCATCTGTCTTTTATCCATGTTGCAGTAGACACCTTTTCAGGATTCACTTTTGCAATACGCAGCAAAAGAGACAGCCCAAGTAATCCCTGAATTCCTTATACAAGCTCTTGCAATCATAGTATGCCACAAGCAATAAAAACAGGTAATGGACCTGCATATACTTGTAAACATTTTGCACACTTTTGTGCACAGTATCAGATTTTATACACCACTGGCATGCCTTTTAATCCTCAAGGACAGGCAATAGTAGAGAGGAGAAACAGAAACATCAAGACGCTACTCCAAAAACAAAAGAAAGGGGGGTCACAAATAATCCTAGAGAACTTAAATTTAGCTCTTTACACTATCAATTTTTTGATTTTTGATAAAGATGCTCTGGCTCTGGCAGATAAGTTTTATAATCTACCAGAAGGGCAGTGTCCAGTGTGAGCAGCTCCACTATCTTTAGATAATCACTAGGTGATGTGGAAAGATCCAGAAAGTGGTGAATGGAAGGGACCAGATAAGTTAACTGCTTGGGGAAATGGGTTTGCTTGTATCTCTCCAGATGGAGAAGAAATTAGATGGGTGCCAACAAACCAAAGTTGCCTTGTCTATAGGAGAGAGACAGAGAAAAACCTTGAAACAAAGGAGAAGACCCAAGAAACATCAGATGGTTCCATTTCTGACAATGTGTGCCACTGAAGAAGCATGATTGTTAACCCAACTCATGAACATCAAAAATTGTCAATGAAACTGATACAGGACTTCAAAATCTACAGTAATCATTGGATTCCCTGGCACATGAAATAATGGACAATAAATTGGTTTTGGACTATCTCTAGGACTTATGGACATATATAATTCCTCATGGTGATTCATGTTGTTTGTTACATCACTACTGGCCTGTGTTATATTGCTATGTGCTTGTGTAATACCTCCCATGCTGATAGATTTACATATACCTTTTTCAAGTAACACTCTTCAATCCAGAGGAAACCTGCTAATAGTATCTGGTTTAGTGTTCTACTTCCCTGAAAAGTCAGGGAGGGCACAATCACCTCTTTTTTGGTGTTTTCACCTCTCTTTCTGAGAAATCAGGGAGGATGTGACCACTTGTGTTCTAAAACAAAAGAAAGCAGGAGATGTAGAGGGTGAGAACTCTGGAGAAGTATACTTGAAACAACATATTAACTCAATGGAATTGAGGAGATGATGGTTCTCTAGTTCCCATATATACTTAGTACTTAGTGTAGTGATGTAATGGTTCTCTAATTCACACATATTCAGTATGTTGTAATGATATAATTGTACAAAGGTGTATAAGGGCTAAGAAGGACTGGAACTGATTCATTCCATTTTTTTCCCAGCCTCCTTTGTGGTGGCTGTCCTACCTCTTTCACTCCTCCACTAAGACCAAGGACTTGGGCTGATCTAGAGGTCCTCTAGAAAGCTAGTCTGAACATTACAGGGGGTGTTGGGGATTGACAGAAGTTTTCAGATGAAGAAATTAAAGGTATCTATAGGCATATGAACAAGTACTCTAAATCACTTTTGATTGGAGAAATGCAAATTAAAACAATTCTGTTATACCACTTTACACTTATAAGATTGGCCAATATGACAAAAAAGGAAAATAATGAATATTGGAGAAGATGTGGGAAAATTGGTACAATAATGCATTGTTGGTGGAGTTGTGAACTGATCCAAAGATTCTAGAGAACACTTTGGAACTATGCCCAAAGAGCAACCAAACTTTGCATACTTATAGTATACCAAAGAGGTCATAAAAAGGGAAAAAGTCCTCCATGTACAAAAATATTTATAGCAGCCCTTTTTATGGTGGCAAAGTATTGGAAATTGAGGGGAGGCCTATCATCTGGGTAATGGCTAAACAAGCAGTGATATGTGGATATAATGATCCACATATTGCACAGTGAGAAATGATAAACAGGCAGATTTCAGAAAAACTCATAAAGCCTTATATGAACTGACATAAAGTGAAATGAGCAGAACCAGGAAAACATTGTACACACTATCAGCAATTCTGAGTAATCACCCACTATGAAAAACTTAGCTCTTTTCAGCAACACCATGACAAGTACCATGGCAAGTACAAAGGACTCATGAAGAAAAATGCTATTCAAAGTCAGATAAAGAACTAATGGACTCTGAATACAGATTAAAATGTATTTTTTTCACTTGCCTTATTCTTTTATGTATTTTTTCTCTTTTGATTTGTTTATTTTTTTTCAACTGTGACTATTATGGAAATAGGTTTTACATTTATAAATTTTCCACATTTTCAGAAGAGAGGAGGGAAGAAAATGCATACATCCTTAAAAATGTAAAATTCATAAATTCACAACAGAAAATTTACACAACAATCCTAGAAAATGAAATTGAACAAATCATAAATGAAATTGCAAAGAAAGAATTCTGAAGCATATTTACAAATAAATTTTATCAGATATTTTATGAATAATTAATGTCAATAGTATAAACTGTTTGCAAAATAAGGAAAAGAAGATATGCTACCAAATTCCTGCAGCAGTGTATGTAATATGGAGAAATTTGATGTCTTTTCTATAAAATCAGAGTGAAAGGAATGAGGTTATTTGTCACCACTATTATTTGATATAGTGCTAGGAATGTTAACTACAGAAATAAGACATGAAAAAGAAATTGAGGGAATAAACAGGGAACTCAATTCCATGTTATTTAATATTTCTATCAATGACTTAGACTAAGACATATTTATCAATTTTTCATGCCATATTTAGCAAGTCAACATATGAATCATAGACTGTCTAAAAATATATTTTAAAAAACACACTGAATATAATTAGATGAATAGTCGTAGAGTTAAATACAAAATCTTATATTTGAGAGGAAAAAGCAAGTTCAAAAGTATAAGATGAAAGAACCTTGGCTAGATAGAACAAAAGGTATGGGTTTACTTGGTTGCAAAATCCATGTAAGTCAGCAAATGTGTTTGACAGAAAATAAAAAAAGATAGTGATCTTGGAGTTCTTTAAGACAGGCATTTCCAGGAATAAGGACATAATAGCATCTTGTAATCCTGACCTGTCAGACAACATTTAGAATATCAAGATTAGTTCTGGCACTAGAGATTATGAAGGAAAATGATTTGAGCAGGACAAACAGGAACTGAGATTATCTTATATGAACATCAGCTAAAGAATTATGGAAACATTCTATCTGTAGAAGAGAAGATTAAGGGGAGTAAGGAAGAAAGAAATAATAGCTATGCTCAGTGATTTAATGGGTGTTACGTGAAGAATGGCAAGACAATCTATTTAACTGCATATATGTTTACAAATACATATAATACAAAGTGAAACAGAACAAAGAAGATAGTCAAACAGACATATAAAGCATTAATTAAATCCTTATTATCTGTCATGCTAGGTGCTAAGCCCTTGGAATTTGAGTGCAGTTTAGCTATAATGTAACATTTGAGTTCCCAAAAAGTACTATATTATACAAAATTGAGCAATTAAAAATCACAGACTTTATGGGGGAATGGGGTTAAGGATGCTTAAAAACTTCATCACTGACATATAAAAAAATAAAAACCTAAAAAAATGGTAATATATGTTAAATGATTAAGAAATATAAATTTTTTTTCATGTTTTATTCCCATTTGGGTCTTGTCTTCTTTCACAATGTGACTAATAGAGTAATATATTTTATGATTAAACATGTGTAACTTATCTAATTGCTTACTGTATGAGAGAGGGGGAAAATGAGAGAGGGGAAGAAAAAGTTGAAACTCAAAATTAAAAAAATATATATTTAAAATTGTTTTTATATGGAACTGGGAAAATAAAATATTATTTAAAAAATAAATACTTCAATAAATGAAGGCTTATTATGCAACTTTGGGCTGCTACTTGGCCCAAATACCATCCAAAATAAGTTTGCCAGGTAGAAACACTCCTGGTTAAGGATGTGGAGGAAGGGGGTCTTTTGGGAAAGGGGTCATGCCAATGCTTGACTCATATCTACTACTGCATCAGAGGCTATACAATAAATATGGCCACTTTTGGAGACAAAGGTTCTTATGAAGAGATACAGAAGGAGAAAATCAGAGTAAAAACAAAATTAAGGAGTCAAAAAATGTTCTGGAGTGTATTCAATCCAATTTCTCTGTAGCTAGATTTTGGAGAAGGAAGCCTAAGTATGTCAGGTCAAGTCCTGTCTCTCACAATTGAAAAGACATTTAACTTCTCAGTGTAGCAATCTGTATTGGTAAAGGGATTTCTTCACCTCATCAAGGTGCTCCCTACGCTAAGGAAATCACAGATTCAGAAAGACATTCACTCTTCCTTTCACATAATAATTGATAGAGCATATGAAAGTGAGTAATGGAAGAAAACACTTGAAAGTTATATTGGGTTCTAATTGTGGAAGATCTTTGAATATACATAAGAAATTAATGGAATGGAAATTAAAGACTTGAGGAATGACTAAAAATGGTGTGGTACATGATTGTGATGAATAGAATGGAATACTCTTGTGCTGGAAAAGAGCTGTGAAGAAAGTTAGTCAAGGACTTTCTGGGGTCGGATTCAAGATGGCATAAAGGACACACATTTCTTTCTGACCTTCTCCTACAACCCTCAGACAAATTAGCAAATCCAGTCTCTGCATTAGCTCTAGAGCAGCAGAATCCACAAGTATTGGGAGTGCAACAAATTACCAGCAGAAGATAATTTTGAAGATTTCCAGAAGCCCGTTTCAATCAGAAAAGGGAGGGAGGCAGTCAAGCACAAGTAGGCTGAGCACAGACAGCTCAGAGTCCAAGGGCAGTATGGACTCTGTGGGGCAGAGAATCTACAGGAAGGAATCTACAGCAATACTGGCTACTCTGCTCTGGTTGATCAGGAGAGAAGTTATAAAACATCCAACATAAACACAAAATAGTTTCAATAGTTTTGGGGGAAAAAACGTTTCAATAGTTTGGAAAAAGCATATAACTCATTAAAAGATAGATTTGATAAAAGGGAAAAAGAAAACAACTCCCAGAACTTGTGAAATGGAAAAAGAAAATAACTCCTTAAAAATAGAATTTGTGAAATGGAAAAAAAAATTCCATAGAACAAGATAACTCATTTAAAAATTCAATTACAAAATTCATTTAAAACTCATTTAAACTCATTTAAAAACACATTTAAAAATTCAAATACAAAAAGAACTAAAAAGTAAATGAAGAAAATAATTCACTAAAATTTAGAACTGAACAAATGGAAATGAATGACTTGATGAGACAACAAAAATCAGTCAAGCAAAACCAAAAAAAAAAAAAAAAAGAAAGAAAGAAAGAAAGAAAAAAATGGAAAATATCTAATTGGGAAAACAACTGACCTGGAAAATAGATCAAGGAGAGACAATCTAAGGATTGTTGGACTCTCTGAAATCCATGATGAAAAAAAAGAGCCTAGATACTGTTTTTCAGGAAATCATCAAAAAGAACTGCACAGATGTCATAGAATCAGAAAGTAAAATGACCATTGAAAGAATTGACTGAACACTTCCTGAAACAGACCCCCAAATTAAAAGTCCAAGTAATATTGTGGCTAAATTTTGGAACTATCAGACCAAGGAAATAATATTACAAGCAGCCAGAAAGAAACAATTCAAATATTGAGGAGCCACAATAAGGATTACTCAGGACCTAGCAGCTTCCACTTTAAAGGATCAAAGGTCCTGGAATCTGATAATCTGAAAGGTGAAGGAACTTAAAATGAAGCCAAGAATAAATGACCCTGCTAAACTGAGCATTTTCTTTCAGGGAAGAAGATAGACATTCAATGAAACTGGTGAATTCCATTTATTTCTGATGAAAAGACCAGAGTTAAAAAATTAATTTGACCTCCAAATATAGAACTCAAGAGAAACATAAAAAGGTAAAAAGAAAATACCTTATGAGATCTATATTTCTGTTATGGATAGAGAGTACATGTATAATCTGATTTTACTGTTATAATATAAAAAAAGAAACTAGAGGTGAAAAGGGGATTGTAACAGGAAAAAAAAGGGGGGGTAAAGTAGAGATAAAATGAGGGAAAGTACATCTCAGGAAGAGACAAAGAAAACCTATTATAATTGAGGGAAAGAAGAGAGGGTGATGAATGTTGTGTGAATCTTACTCTCATCAGATTTGCACCAAAGAAAGAATATTAGATATTTTTGGTTTCACTGAGAAACTTCTTTCACCTTATAGAAAAGTGGGAGGGGAAAGAGGAAGAGGACAGGGGTTGCCTAAATAGAAGGGAAAACAGGAATAGAAGGGGAAAGATATAAGAAAGGGGGAGGGTCTCTAAAGGGGGAGGACTGCTTGAGGCAAATAGTGCTCATAAGTAAAATATTGGGGAGTAGGGAAAGGGGAAAAGGAAAAATAAAATTATAATTTGGGGTTAATAAGATGGCAGGAAATACAGAATTAGTAATTTTAACTGTAAATGTGAATGGGGTGAACTCTCCCATAAAGTATAAGTGGATAGTAGACTGGATTAAAATTTAGAATCCTACAATATGTTGTTTAAAAGAAACTAATTTAAAGCAGAGTAATACATGCAGAGTAAAGATAAAAGATTGGAACAGAATCTATTTTGCTTCAGGTGAAGTAAAAAAAGCAGGGGTAGCAATTCTGATCTCAGATCAAGCAAAAGGAAAAATTGATCTAATTAAAAGAAATAAGGAAGGAAACTATACATTGCTAAAGGGTACCAAAAATAATGAAACAATATCAATATTAAACATATATACTACAATAGTGTAGCATCTAAATCTCTAAAGAAGTAAGGAGAGTTGCAAGAAGAAAAAGATAGCAAAACTATAACAGTGGGAGATCTCAACTTTGTTTTTTCATAACTAGATTAGTCAAACCACATAATAAATAAGAAAGAAGTTAAAGAGGTAACGAGAATACTAGAAAAGCTAAATATGATAGATTTTTGGTGAAAATTGAATGGAGACTAAAAGGAGTATACTTTCTTCTCAGCAGTTCATGGAAACTATACAAAAACTGATTATGTATTAGGTCATAAAGACCTCAAAATCAAATGCAGAAAGGCAAAAATAATAAATGCATTTTTCAGATCATGATGCAATAAAAATTACATTCAATAAAAGTCCAGGGGAAAATAGACCAAAAAGAAATTGGATATTAAATAATCTCATCCTAAAGAATGAATGGGTGAAACAGCAGATCCTAGACACAATCAATAATTTCATCCAAGAGAATGACAATAATGAGAGAACATACCAAAATTTGTGGGATGCAGCCAAAGTGATAATAAGGGAAATTTTATATTTCTAGACACTTACTTGCATAAAATAGAAAAATAGAAGATCAATGAATTGGGCTTGCAACTAAAAAAGCTAGAAAAAGAACAAATTAAAACCCCCTAATCAAATACCAAACTTGAAATTCTAAAAATAAGAGATCAATAAAATTGAAAGAAAAAAAAAAAACTATTGAATTAATAAATAAAACTGAATTGGTTTTATGAAAAAACCAAATAGATAAATCTTTAGTTAATTTGATTAGAAAAAGGAAAGAGGAAAATCAAATTAAGTCTCAAAAATGAAAAGGGAGAACTTTCCACCAATGAAAAGGACATTAGAGTAATAATTAGAAGTTACTTTGCCCAATTTTATGCCAAAACCTTTGACAACCTAAATGAAATGGAGGAATACCTACCAAAATATAGACTGCCCAGATTAATAGAAAAGGAAATAAATTATGTAAATAGTCCCATTTTAGAAAAAAGAAATAGAACAAGCTATTAATTAACTCCCTAAAAAAATTCCCCAGACCCAGATGGATTTACATGTGAATTCTACCAAACATTTAAAGAACAGTTAACTCCAATACTATATAAACTATTTGAAAAAATAGGGAATGAAGGATTCCTACCAAACACTTTTTATGACATACACATGGTACTGATACCTAAACCAGGTAGGATGTAAACAGAGAAAAAAATATAGACCAATCTCCCTAATGACTATTGATGTAAAAATCTTAAATAAAATATTAGCAAATAGATTACAAAAAATCATCCCCAGGATAATACACAATGACCAAGTAGGATTTATACCAAAAATGGAGGGCTGGGTTTAATATTAGGAAAACTATTAGTATAATTAACTATATCAATAACCAAACTAACAAAAGTCATATGATTATGTCAAAAGATGCAGAAAAGGCTTTTGATAAAATCCAACATCCATTTCTACTTAAAATATTAGAGAGTATAGGAAAAAATGGACTTTTTCTTAAAACAGTAGCTATTTAAAACTATCAGCAAGCATTATATGTAATGGGGATAAAGTGGAACCATTCTCAATAAGATCAGGGATGAAACAAGATTGCCCACTATCACCATTACTAACTCAATATTGTGTTAGAAATGCTAGTTTGGGGAGTAAGAGAAGAAAAAAAAGATTCAAAGAATTCAAGTATGTCATGAGGAAACCAAATTATCACTTTTTATAGATCATATGATGGTACATTTAGAAAACCCTAGAGAATCAACTAAAAAACTAATCAAGGTAATCTACAACTTTAGCAGAGTTGCAGGATGCAAAATAAACCCACATAAATCATCAGCATTCTTACATATCACTAGCAAAATCCAGCAGCAAGAGATACAAAGAGAAATTCCATTTAAAATGACTATTGATAGTATAAAATATTTGGGAATCTATCTGCCAAGGGAGGGTCAGGAACTATACTAGTGACATTACAAAACAGTTTCCACACAAATATAGTCAGATCTAAGCAATTGGATAAATATCAAATGCTCTTGGATAGGTCGAGTAAATATAATAGATAACAATACTCCCTAAACTAATCTATTTGTTTAATGATATAGCAATCAAATTCCTAGGAAACTATCTTATTTACCTAAAAAAATAACAACAAAATTCATCTGATAGAACAAAAGGTCAAGGATTTCAAAGGAATTAATGAAGAGAAAAGCAATTAAGGTGGCCTAGCTGTATCAGATATTAAACTATATTATAAAGCAGTGGCCATCAAAACCATTTGGTACTGGCTACGAAATAGATAAGTGGGTCAGTAGAATAGGTTAGGTTCACAGAACAAAATAGCCAATGACTATAACAATTTAGTATTTCACAAATCTCCAGATTTGGGGATGAGAATGCATTATTTGACAAAAACTGCTGTCAAAATTGGAAACTAGTATGGCAGAAAGTATGCATAGACCCACACCTAATATTGTATACCATGAGAAGGTCAAATGGGTTCACGATCTAGACATAAAGAATGATATTATACCAGGAGATCATTATATACCTCAACAATGATGTTGAGGATGTATTCTGATGGAAGTGGATCTCTTCGATAAAGAGAGCCTTAATTGATCAAAGATGGACAGAAGCAGCTACACCCAGAGAAAGAACACTGGGAAATGAATATAAACTGCTTGCATTTTTGTTTTTCTTCCCGGGTTATTTATACCTTCTGAATTCAATTTTCCCCGTGCAACAAGAAAACTGTTTGGTTCTGCACACATATATTGTCTCTAGGATATACTGCAACCCATTCAACATGTAAAGGACTGCTTGCCATCTGGGGGAAGGGGTAGAGGGAGGAAAGGGAAAAATCAGAACAGAAGTGAATGCAAGGGATAATGCTGTAAAAAATTACCCTGGCATGCGTTCTATCAATAAAAAGTTATTTAAAAAAAAAAAGAATGATATTATAAACAAATTAGAATAACGTAGGATACTTTACCTCTCAGATTTGTAGAGGAGGAAGGATTTTGTGACCAAAGAACTAGAGACCATTATTGATCATAAAATAGATAATTTTGATTATATTAAGTCAAGAAGTTTTTATGCAAACAAAACTAATGCAGCCAAGATTAGAAGGGAAGCAATAAACTGAGAAAACACTTATATATCCAAAGGATCTGATAAAGGACTCATTTCTCAAATATATAATTGACTCAGATTTATAATAGTCCAAGCTTTTCTCCAATTGATAAATTGTCAAAGGATATGAACAGACAATTTTCAGATGAAGAAATTGAAACTATTTGTAGTCACATGAAAAGGTGCTCCAAATCACTATTGATCAGAGAAATGCAAATTAAGATAACATTGAGATACCGATACATGCCTCTCAGATTGGCCAAGATGACAGGAAAAGATAACGGCAAATGTTGGAGGGGATGTGGGAAAACTGGGACACTGATACAGTGGGAAAACTGTGAATGGATCCAATCATTCTGGAGATCAATTTGGAACTATGCTCAAAAACTTATCAGCTGTGCATACCCTTTGATCCAACAGTGTTTCTCCTGGGATTATATCCCAAAAAGATCTTAAAGGAGGGAATGGGACCCACATGTACAAAAATGTTTGTGGCAGCCCTCTTTGTAGTGGCAAGAAACTAGAAACCGAGTGGATGCTCATTTGGAGAATGACTGAATAAATTAGGGTATATGGATGTTATGGAATATTATTGTTTTGTAAGAAACAACCAGCAGGATGATTTCAGAGAGGCTTGGGGAGACCTACATCAACTGAAGTTAAGTGAAATGAGCAGAACCAGGAGATCAACAACAAGACTATATGATGATCAATTTTGAGAGACAGGCTCTCTTCAACAATGAGATGATTCAAACCAGTTCCACTTGTTCAATGATGAAGAGAGCCATCTACACCCAGAGAGAGAATCATAGGAACAGAATGTGGACCACAACATAGCATTCTCACTCTCTCTATTGTTATTTGCTTACATTTTGTTTTCTTTCTCAGCTTTTCTTTTTCTTCCTTCTTAATCTGATTTTTCTTGTGCAGCAAGCTAACTATATAAATACGTATACATATATTGGATATAACATGTATTTTTAACATATTTAACATGTATTGGACTACATGCCAGCTAGGTGGGAGCAAGGAGGGAAAAATTTGGAACAAATGGTTTTGCAAGGGTCAATGTTGAAAAAAATTACCTATGCATATATTTTGTAAATAAAAAGCTTTAATTAAAAAAAAAGAAGTGATGAGCTGATTGAATTTAGAAATGGAAAAATTTACATGAAATAATGAAAAGTGAAATGAGCAGAACCAGGAGAATATTGTATACAGTAATAGCAATATTGTTTGAAGAATAATTGTGAACAACAAAATTATTCTGAGTACTATACTTTAAGATCTTTGAATAGAGATATCTACCTCCAGAGAAAGAACTGATAAATAGAATGCATACTTTACATATATTTGTAAATCTGCATCAAATGGTAGCTTTTTCTAGTTTAGGGTAGAGAAGGAGGGAGACAAGCAGAACTTAAAATGTAACAAATTAAGTTAAAAAACAAAGAAGTGAATGGAAACCACTGAATGTTTTTAAGGTATGTATTAAATGCAGTAATATAGCAAATGTGATTATAGCAAATGTGTTAAATCACCAAAGCTAAAATGACATTTATAGATTTTGAGAGTGTAGGAATGAAGTGCTTCTAGTAGTAACCATCAACTGTTGATGACAATGACAGTTGCAATAAGGCAGGGCAACATAATTCTGGATCTGATTTCTTTGAAAACAATCTGATAAATCAAATAGTTTTCTGACATATTCACAAAGGGATATTAGCAATAAAAAAATCATTTCCCTCTCCAACCTTATGGAGAATGTTGAACTTAGTTTGACAGAGTTGAAATGGTATCATTTAAATTGAGACGTTAACTAAAAATGAGAAGTCAATTCTGAATAAATTGTCTCCAACAAAAATATTTCCCTTAAATATTGTTTTTCAATGAAAGAGGACAATACATTCAAATCTAGATGAAACAGTCAACACAAGGATTTTGACCTGGCTGTCTTGAAAGGGAAGACTTTGAATTAGTCAAAGTGGAGTTGGATGCTTTCAGGTTTCTCTGCCAAAACAATCACACTTCTGAGAAAACTGGGTGCAGTTAAGAAGCACCCGCCGACCCTAACACCAAACATTAGCAAAGGAATGTCTGAGGTCACTGTCTGAAAAGGAATGTTTGATATACAGAATTTATCTGTCTGCTCCCTGATCTAGCCCTTGGGGCTATTACCCAGAAGCTCAAATTCACTAAGCATAGATGATTTGTTGAAAAAACAACTGTGTTCTGTTATGTACCTCAGTGAATGTTCTCCTGGATATCTCCTACTACAAAGCAGCTTGAAAATTCTTAAAAGAAAAAGCATTGTAATCAGGAAATTGGCCTACATGTGTGTCAAAATGCCTGTGGAAATGCCATACTAACTTCATAATCCTGACCTAGGCAGAGGAAACAGCAGAGTATTAGATAGATATTTAGCAAAGGCAGGGGGGAGGATTTCTTTTTTTAGCTGGAACAAATGGATATTTTTGAGGATTTAGGAACTAGTAACAGGATAGAGTCTCAAAAATGGAAACAAATGTCTTCCAGACATGCTGAAACTTGCCCCACCTCCTCTCCCCCAATCATCTGCAGGAATTGTGTACAAACAGAGCCTCAGAAATAGATAGTGGACAGAGAAAAAAATGTAGATTCTCTTTGTTAATGGGGGATACTCAGCTGGGCCCCACATGTTCCCAAGAACCATGCTAGAATCCTGAAAACATTTGCCTTCTATTTGCCTGTAAATACAAAATGCTCTCCTTGATAGTCAAAGCCCTTCCTAACTTTCTATCCTTCTACTTTTCCAGTCTTCTCACACCTTATTTCCCAATATGTACAACCAAGACATTCTATCTGTTACATTCTCTCTGGCTGTCCTCCACACTTTATTAATTATTTCTTATTTATCCTACATATTGCTGGTTTTGCATACATTTATTTGTGTGTTTTCTGCCTCAAAGTCTTTGAGGGTAGTGGCTGGCTTTTGTCTTTTTTTTTTTTTTTTTGAATCTTCAAAGCTTGGCACAGTGCAGGTGCTTAATAAATATTGATTGATTGATTGATTTATCTCACCTAAATTTCAGAATCCTCTCCCCCTTGTGGCTCCATTTTCTTAAGGTCCTCAATGTCCTCCTAATACTGTGTTCTTCCTGTTATACCTACCTCCTTATAAATTTTTTTTGTTATGTAAGAAAGACATTTATAAGCCAATGAAAAATAAAAGGCTAATAACTGATAATATACTTATTAATAAGCAAATAATAATAACTAATGATAACTCATAATGTTACCCCTTCATAAGATATTTTTATTTTAACTGAGGTTTATTCTTCATTTCTCTCCACTTTCAGGATACTAAAAAAGGAAACCTCAGTAGTGGAAATTCAGACTTCAAGGACAGAACAAAAGGGGTTTTAAAAGATCAGTGTCCCTTTTTCTATCGTTGGTAAGAATTTTTTATCTTTTCTTTCCTTAAACAGCATTTAAAATATCAAAGGGATTCTTCTTTCCTCCAATCATCTCTAGAGTAGAGTAATTTTTTTCTTAATATTGAGATCCATATTCTCTCCCTCCCTCTACATTACACATTTAAAAATTTAATTTGCATTACTAAAGTTTTCTCTTTCACTTTCTTAAGTCTAGACAATTAACAAAACAAATCAAGCTCTGATGTTTGCCACTTCCTGATATATAGATGCTTACTTTGGAAATTTAACAAATGGCTCTTACAAAGGTTGTACTCAGGAATAGGAATATTTTATGGCTTATAAACTAAGAAAAAAATAGTTACTTTGATCAATAAAATGATTCAAGACCCATGATTAAAAAATGCTATTTATTTCCAGAGAGAGAACTGACAACTCTGAGTTAAAATTAAAGCATAAAGTTTTTTCATCTATTTTTCTTTTCTTTTTCTTATTTTCAAAGTGACTAATATAGAAATGTTTTGCATGACTTCATATGTATAGTTAATATTATATTGCTTGCCTTCTCAATAGGTGTGAAAAGGACTATAAAGGAAAGGAGAGAATTTAGAACTCAAAATATTAAAAAAATGAATACCAAAGGAGATTTCTGGTACCAAGATGCCAAAGTAAGGAAGAAATCCTCTGTAGACCTCCCAAATTCTCTTTCAAACAACATTTTAAAAAAGTCTCAGAAGTGATCTAGGATCAAAGACACAGCTTACCATCATAAGAGGAAAAGTCTGTCTCAGTAAAGCGGGAAGGTAATAAGGTCCGATAGCAGCAGCAGCCAGCCTCACAGCAGGGAGCCTGTAATAGCACAAATCATTTGGAATGTTGCAGGATGAGAGCCCAATTATCACATAAAAACATCAAATCACTAAAAAAAGGAATAAAAATGAGCAAAAAACAAACAAGAGAAAAAGATCTGTACTATAGAAAGTTATTCTGGCAATAGGAAGGATCAAGGCATAAACTTAGAAAAGACAATAGTGTCAATATGGATACATGTGACACTTCAAAGAAATACATAATTTGGTATCAGGCTCCATAAGAATTCCCTGAAGAGTTTTAATAGGATTTTATAAAGCAATTAGAGAACTAGAAGAAAAATTGGAAAAATAAATAAAAACATTGCAAGAGAATCATGAAAACGAGTTAGCAGCATAAACACACAATTCACTGAAGAAAATAACTTCTTAAAAATAGAATTAGCAAAATGGAAAAAAAGTATAATAGCTCAATGAAGACAATAATTCCTTAAAAATTAGAATTGAGAAATTATAAGCAAATGACTCCATGAGATACCAAGACTCAATAAAACAAAATCAATAGAGGAAAAAATAGAGAAAAAAATGTGAAATTTATCATTGGAAAAGCAACTGATGAAGAAAAAATAGACCTTGGAGAGATAACTTAAGAATTATTGAACTAATTGAAAGCCTTGATAAAAAGCAAACAAACAAAAACCTGAAAAAAATCTTTAAATAAATTATCAAGGGAAATGGTAAGGAAAATTGCCTTGTTTTAAACTAAAACCAGAGGTTAAAATAGAAAGTGAAAAAATGCTCTGATCACCACTGGAAAGAGATTCTAAAATGAAAACTCTCAAGAATATCATATCCAAATTCCAGAGTTCACAGATTAAAGAGAAAATGCTTCAAGGTTGTCAAAAAGAAGCAAATCAAATATTGTGGTGCTCCTACCAGAATTACACAGGATTTGTCAGTAAACACATTACAGAACCCCTAGGTTTGGAATAAAATATATCAGAAGGTAAAGGATTTAGGATCATAACCAAGAATTACAATGCAGAAAAACTGAATATAATTTCAGAGGAGAAAATGGAATTTTAATGAAATAAAAGACTTTAAAGAATTTCTATTTAAGAGATGAGAGCTGAATAAAAAAATTGATCTCCAAATAGAAGATTCAAAGATATCATAAAAATGTTTTTGAAAAGAAATGTCAGAAAAAAGCAAAAAAAAAAAAATTCAATAAAGTTAAGCTTTCTATTTCTATATGACAAGATAATATTTGTAACTCTACGAAATTTATTACTAAAGTTTAATTAGAAGACAGAGGGTGTGGATATAAAATGACTTTGGATTGTGTCCCTCCTCAGAAAAAAAAAAAAAAAACAACCCAGAATGAAAGGGTGAGGAAGAAGCTTGCATTGAAAGAATGAGAATGGATATAATAAAGTAAATTAGGCTGCATACAAGATCGGGGTAGGTGGGCAAAGCTTAAATCTTACTTTCTTCAAAATTGGCTCAAAGAGAGAATAACATACACACTCACTTGGATATAGCAATCTAGCCTTCCTTCTGAAGAACTAAAAAAAAAAAAATGAGGATAATAGAAGCGGCAGGGATAAAAGGGAGAAAAGATTGGGGAAAATGGTAATTGGAAGTAAAACACAAAACAATCTGGTTCTGGCTAAGAAATAAAATGGTGGATCAGTGGAATAGAATAGGTATGTAAAACACTGTAATAAATGACCAAATCAATCTCGTAGCTTTTGAAACAAAAACTCATAATTTCATAAGAACTTCTGGGAAAATGCAAAAACACTATGACAAAAATTAGGCATACCAACATCTTATACTAAATATCAAGACTAAGTCAAAAGGGATCCATGATTTACAGATAATGTGTTCTATGATAAACAAAATAGAAGAACAAAGAATAGTTTATCTGTCAAGTCTATGGGGAGAAAAGAATTTAGGACCATATAAGAGGTAGAGAGCTTTGCAAAATATAAAATAAATAATTTTAACTATCTAAAATTTAAAAGATTTACACAAATAAAACCAAGGCAACCAAAATTAGAAGGAAAACAGAAAGCTGGGGTGGGGGGCATATTTTGCAACAACTATGTCTAATAAAGACTACGTATCTCAAATATATAGAGAAATAAGTCAAATTTGTAAAAATTCAACTAATTTGACCAATAGTCAAAGATATGAACAGGCTGTTTTAGATGAAGAAATCAAACTTACCTTTTGTCATATGAAAAAAATGATCTAAATCATTATTGATCAGAGAAATGTGAATTAAAACAACTCTGAGGTATTATCTCACACCTATCAGGTTGGCTAATATAACAGAAAAGGAAAATGATAAATATTAGAGAAAATGTGGTATTGTTGTGAACTGATCCAACCATTCGGGAAAGCAATAGGAACTATGTCTAAAGGACTATAAAACTGTGTATTCTTTAATCTAGCAATATCATTGCTAGGTCTATATTCCAGAGATCATTAAAAAAGAGAAAAAACCTACATGTACAAAACTATTTAAAACACCTCTGTGTGATAGTTAAGTACTGGAAATCAAAGTGATGTCTATCAATTGGGAAAATGGCTAAACAAGATGTATTAGGTGATTGTACTATTATTACTATTATTACTATTTAAAATATTTTTATTTTATTTTTTCCAATAGTTTTTTGGTTTTTAAATGGATATAAAGATAGTTTTCAACATGCATTTTTGTAAGATTTTGTAATAAATTGTTCTCTTTCTTTTTTATCTTCTCCTACCCCAACATACTAAGCAATCTGATATAAGTTACATATGTACAATCCTTTTAAACATATTTCCATATTTGTAATAGTATGCAATAAAAGTCAGACCAAAATGGGAAAAAAGACACAAGAAAGAAAACAAACAAAAATTAAATGAAAATACTATGTTGACATCCACATTTATAGTTCTCTGGATGAGAATGGCATTTTCTCTCCCAAATCCCTTGTAATTGCTTTGAATCATCTCATTGTTGAGAAGAGCAAAGTCCATCCCAACTGAACTTTACATAATATTGTTGTTACTGTGTAGTGGTTTTCTGTCTCTGCTCATTTCGCTTAGCATCTCTTTATGTAGGTCTTTCCAGGCTTTTCTGAAAGTATCCTTCTCATTCTAATGGAATGCTATTATACCCTAAGAAATGACAAGCAGGATGATTTCAGAAATCTGAAAATATGTACATGAACTGTAATTAGACATTGTCATGTGTAATTAGGAGAATATTACACACAGTGACAATATCATTCAATGAAGAATTGTGAATAACAGCTATTCTCAGCAAAACAATGATCTGAGACAATCCCAAAGGAATAATGATGAAGCATGCTATTCACCTCCAGAGAAATAACTGATATTGTTTGAGTACAGACTGAATTATGTTATTTTTCACTTTCTTTCTTTCATTCTTTTTCTTTATTCAAGTCTTTTTCTACAAAATGACTAAAATGTAAATGTTTTTCATGATTGCCCATGTATTACCTATATATCTGATTGCTTAGCATTTCAGGGAGAGGAAAGCATAGAACAATTGGAACACAAAACAAATCAAACAAAAAAAAAACCCAAATGTTAAAAATTGCTTTAACATATAACTGAGGGACAATAATTATATATCTACATGTTTTACATGTGAATGTTCAAAATAAATAATATTAGAGAAAAACAAAAACAAATGGATCTTGTTAACTGGTTTGAGCTGGCTCCAGCACACCTGTTATAAGCCGATTTCTGCATTTATTTATACTGTCCTGTAGTTGAACTCAATTCAATTCAACAAATATATTTTGAAGTGATCCTATTTTCATTTCTGTGCTATTTTGACAAAGACAAAAGAAAAAACACCCATTTTCTTTGGAAAACAATAACAAAGATGACAAAAACAAATAACTCTGTCCTCAAAGTGTTTAAATTATACCCAAAAATGATCTTCCCCTCTTCCAGTTTTCCTGGAGTTCTTTGAATTTTTTGTTTCCATTAAATTTCACCTTGAATTTGAGTATTATTCTTTTATCCTCATTTGATTGTAAACTCCTTGAGAATAGGGACTATATTAATGTGTTCATTGGGAGGTCCAAAAAGGCAGGAGGGAGAGCAGATTGTGGTCCAGCATTTCCAGATGTTAAATAATCTTATAAAAATATTTATCAAAATAATTTGGCCATATTTTAGAAAAGAGCAGTAACAAGATATGATGAATGAAAGACTTAAAGAAGTTAAGAAAACCTTTTTTAAATTCTAACTTTGATACAGACTGACGTGAACAGTAGGCTAGTTTTATATCTAAATGTAGTTTTTAATCTATTAATTTAGTTTTGTATTTCCCCAATATGTAGTACAATGCCTTACACATGAGAATGTCTAAAGCTAATATATGCTTATTGAATGTAATTGAAATTTGTATTAGAGTTATTTTAGCATATAGTATAGTGTTTTACTGGATGGTAAGAGCCATCGGGACTTAATGATCCATACATAATTAGCATAAATATATTTGGAAAAAAGATTGTTAAATATTGATTATAATTTGCAATATAGTAAAAAGAACATAAATTTCAAGAAACTTGGATTAAAAACTCTTTTTCAAACATTAATTTTGTGACTGCAGGGAAGTTTTCTATAATTTCTTTCTAAACTATAAAGTTCCTTTAATACTTAGCTTAGTAGATATATAATAACTGCTTTTTGAATGAATGAACATATAAATGAAATTAATGACCTAAACCTACTCCCTTCTCTTACTATAGGATAGATTAAAGCTAAAACACCTTTTGAAAACAAAAATATTCCCAGTTGGATACTCCTACTGAAAAAAGTTCTACTTATTTTTGTTGTCATTGTTATGACATCAATCTGTATTTAAAATTTCTCATTTTCATAATAATTTTCCAGACTCCAAAATTACAAAGCAGTCAGCCATTGGCTTCAGTCCTTTTTCATTGATTGTTGATTTTTACTGAGTTCTTATTCAGAGTTCAAGTCATTTTGTAAATATGTTATCTATTTTCTTCTATGGCAGTAGAATAATCTCATCTTAATTCTACTTTCAAACACCTCCATCTGGAATTGACTTTTTGTATTACATATTACAAAAACTTTTATCAAGGATGTTAAACTCAGTAAAACAAGTAAGCACTGCTGTGGTCTCCCACACTTAGTTGGCATGTCTCATGCATCTGTCCTACGAAATTAGTCTACTCTAAGACCAGGTTTGGTTTCACTGAGGATTTTTCTCTGTCCCGTTGGAAAGCAAAAAAAAAATGTTGTTTAGGGAAAAGATCCTCTGAATTTAAGTACTTAAAAATAGCAAGCTTTGGTATATGATTAGACTCTGGTCTTTTGATTTCTTCATTTTCCTTTGAATTTACATACCACAGTTAAAACTGTCCTCCTTAGAACTGGATTCTGGATGTCCTTAGCCAAATTACTCTTATTTTGTGCTGGATGTTTTTATAAAATTCTTGTGCAGGTTTCAACTTTACATCTTGAGAAGTACGCATTTTAATGAGACTGTGTTAAAACATGTTTAGCCATAGAACTGCATTATTTATAACGCCTTAGAGTCAATTTTTTAGGGGTGGCAATTTCAGGATTAACTCAATGGAAACTGGAGAATAATTTCAAGGAACTAAAAATCAGATAATGTATTATTAGTGGTCCAAATGCAGCTTTCTTAAAACGCCATGCACTAAAAATATTATGAATGATGCTTTGATGTACTATTGTGTATACCTAGAATTATTATTCAGGGGTCCTCAAACTACGGCCCACGGGCCAGATGTGGCAGCTGAGGATGATTATCCCCCTCACCCAGGGCTATAAAGTTTCTTTATTTAAAGGCCCACAAAACAAAGTTTTTGTTTTTACTATAGTCCGGCCCTCCAACAGTCTGAGGGACAGTGAACTGGCCCCCTATTTAAAAAGCTTGAGGACCTCTGGTAGAGTTTTACACCATAATGTTGGTTCATGGAATTTTACAATTCACTAAAACACTGTAGAAGTAGGACATGAATTCAGGGGAAATAAAGTAGACATTATTTTGATTTCCCCCTCTCAAAATGAGAGTTTAAAAGATAGTAAGAGGGATATATACAAAAATGAAAATTTTATTAGCACAATAAATTCTAGAGTTCATCCTTTTAAGAAATTACTAGATGAACCCATTCTATCATTAATATTCTGGCCAATTTTGGACAAATTAGTTTAATCTTCATCTGCTTTAGCTTCCTTATCTTTAAAGAAGTTGAACTAAATGACTTTCAGAGGTTCCTTCCAACTGTAGTATTTTATGTCTCACAAAATTTGAATTTCTATTAATTTTAAATTTTTTCTATTTATCTTTCCTTGAAGGCATTTCAGACAATAATTATTGATCCTTACATAATGCTTTACAGATTGCAAAATATTTTCACATTTGTTATTTCATTTTTTCCAGAATTGTTGCGACAACTCTGTGAAATAGATATTTCTAGTCCCATTTTACAGGTAAGGAATTTCAGTCCTAAGCTGACACTCATAGGAAATGCCAAATCCAGAAGTTAAACCCAGGTCAGAAGACCTGATGCTCTATCTACCACAGGATACCACTTCTCTATTTTTAATATTTCAAATTTTTTGGAGGATACTTTTTCCTAATATGTTTGAATATTTAAATTTCCTGATATTTAATTTCAAATGTCTTTAGGTACATTTCATTAGAATTTATATCCTTCCCCCCATCCCCAAAGTAAACTTTAAATATCAAGTTAAAACAATACTGTTCTGCTAATTCATATTTTCAATGGATATAGAATAGATCAAGCTAACGCCTAAAACCACAGGCACTGAGGGAAAGAGTATCTTTATTTTATCTAGCTTTTAATTGATAAAATAAATGGAAACATTTTGGGATTTCCAGGCCATGGAAAACGTGTCCTTTTCTGTTTGTTTGAGTTAGGAAATCGGGTGTGGTTGACTTTTTCACTGAAAAATAGAGCAAATTCTACTAATTTAATTAGAGGAGAAACAGCATTGGACTGAATTATAAACTGAAACAATGGAGATAATTCTATAAATCCTTGGCATATTTCAGTGACATTCTTTGAGTAAGGGTATGACTTCACATGTAGCCTCTGATAGTCTTTGTATTTGCATTTGGCCTCTATTCTGCTTTTTGGAACTGTTCTGCTAAGACTGTTGTAGGCAGAGAACAATTAGTCGAGCCAATTTACCTAGTCTTTTGAAAAGTTTTTTCTTTTATTTTTTCTTTTCTTTTCTTTTCCTTTCTTTTTAATAAGGACTAGAAGTTATGGGACAGTTAGGTGGTTCAGTGGAGAGAGCATTGGCCCTAGAGACATAAATTCAAATCCTGCCTCAAAAATTAGTCAAGAAACTTAACCGTATTCCCCTCCCCCCCCAAGTTATTGCAAGAACAGTTAGCTATCATTCTATGAATACTCACTACTTCCATCATGAACACACACTATCCTCAACTTTTCTCTCCTTCCCCCCAACTTCAGCTAAACACAGAACTTAAATATAATTGGTGTTTTTATATAAAATTTTATTTTTAGTTCTTTCCTAGAAAGATAGCATAATGTAGACTTGAATGCTGTTCATAGAGAAAAACTGAAAACCTACCTCTGAAAATTACCTAATATCTGAGCTTCAGTTTCCTCATCTTTAAATGGAGCCGATAAGTTTTTATATCTACTTCTCAGGATCACTGTGAGGTATGTTTATGCATATGTGAATGTCTCCACGCGTTCACACAAACACATTTTCACACATTTATACATGATCGTGTGTATAATACACATGTATATATCTGTGTGTATGTATAAGTGTACATGCATATGTACATATGGGAATCTAGCTAGTGAACTAGGTAGAATGCCAGACCTGGAATTAGGAAGACTCATTTTTCTGAATTCAAATATTTCCTGAAACACTTACTAGCTATATGACATTAAGGAGGTCACTTAACTCTGTTTGCCTCAGTTTCCCAATTTGAACAATGAGCTAGAGAATAAATGAAAAAATCACTTCAGCATCTTTATCAAGATACTGGAAAAAGTGGGTCATAAAGAGTCAGAAACAACTTGATGTGACTGAATATAGCAAAATAAACACACACGCAATAGTGTGAAAGTAGAACCGAATCTTTTATCCTTTGTAAAACATGAAATACTCAAATTTAGCTTCTATTATTCAGTTGAGCGATGATTCAAATAATCAAATATTTATTAAGAATTCTCTACATCATGCATTGTAGGCAATAGGGATTCAAAGCCAAAAAGTGAAATAATCACTACTCTTAGGAAGCTTTTAGTGTAATGGAGAAGATAAGTATATGTATAAATTTACACAGTATAATTACAGAAAATGAATACAAGTAAGTAGGGAATGGGAATACTACTAATTAGAGGAATGAACTGTCTTTGTGCCACAGTTTCCTCATATAAAATGGAGATAATGATAACACTTACCTTTCAGACTTGTAAGAGAAAAAAAGATCATGTTTATAAAGTGCTTTGCAAACTTGAAAACAGTACACAGATGCTTCTTAGTTGTTGTTTAATCATTTTTTAATCATGTCTGACCCAATTTAGGATAATTTTTGGCAAGGTCACTAAAATGGTTTGCAATTTCCTTTTCCAGTTCATTTTACAGATAAAGAAAATGAGGCAAATATGGCTAAGTGACTTGCCTACACTCAAGTATGTGAGGCGGGATTTGAAATCAGCTTCTCCTGACTCTAGGACCAAAGTTTTATCCTCTGTGCCACCTAGTTGCCAACATAAATGTTATCTGTTATTATTGTTTTTGTCATTGTTATTATTGTAGTGAATATAAAGAAAACTTGATAGGGGGAATGACAGATTTTGGGAGGTGGAAGAGTTTTACTGAAAGATAATGGAAGAACAGTTGGGACCAAGTTATGAAGAGCTTTAAGACAGAGGAAGAAGAAGAAAAGAAAAGAAAAGGAGAAGGAGGAAAAAAAGAAGAAGGAGGAGGAGGAGGAGGAAGAGGAGGAGGAGGAGGTGAAGAATAAGGAGGAGGAGGAGGAGTGTTGAGTTCTTTTTCTTCTTTAAAATATATAATATGAGATGAATGGTTCTTTCTGGGGGAGAGCAGGTTTCTTGGGAGAGATTTTCTGGAGGCAGCCTTAGTTTCAGTTAAGAATAAATAATCACCCAAAACGCAGCCAGATGACAAAAGTTCAAATAGTTTATTGTGTCCATTATAGCTCAGTTAGCTTAGAGGCCTATCTCTCTGCTTGGTTCCAAGAACTCTTGCTGCTTTGTCCTTTGCTTCTGCCTCTGCTTTTTTTCAGCCTCCAGAGCCAGCACTAAGTTGATGCTGTCTTGCCTCTGAGAGAGCCTTCTCAATCTTCAGCTGAACTCTCGACTGGCCCCTTTGAAGCTCTATTTATATTCTATTTATTCGAGAGAGAGGAATTGTGGGATGTTAGAGAGAGGGATTATGTGTTTCTCCCATAGTGCTCTCTGGCCCTAAGAGTTTCAAGGGAGGTGTGAATTCACAAAGTTACAAAGTTTACTTTGTGAATCTCCCATACTTGTGAATTCCAATGAGTAAAGGTGTAAACACAAGCATTGTATTAATTAGTTCTACTTAGTACCTTGTTTCAGGTTCTGGCCCAAAACATCTTCTTGTAAGATCAGACCAATAATCTATCAATTCTAATGAGTTAGCAGTTTGTAAAGATTCCAACAGAGGAGGAGGAGGAGGAGGAGGAGGAGGAGGAGGAGGAGGAGGAGGAGGAGGAGGAGGAGGAGGAGGAGAAAAAGAAAGAGAGAAAGATGAAGAGAGAGACAAAAAGAGACAGAGACAGAGAGATACACAGAGACACACAGAGCCAGAGATATAAAGACACAGAGACACAGAGAGAAAGACAGAGACACAGAGAGAAATCAAAATGGAAACAGAAAGATATACAGAGAGAGACAGAGATAGAGGGAGAGAGACAGAGATAGGGAGAGAGAAACAGAGACAGAGACAGAAGAAGACACAAAGAGAAAGAGAGAAACAGAGAGATTGAGACTGAGATTGAGACCAAGTCAGAGAGAGGTGGAGATAGAGAAACAAAGAGAGAAACTTGTATTTGATACTAGAAGTAATACAGAGTGACTAGACTTTATGATCAAATTTGTGCTTAAAGAAAATCCCTCTTGACAGCTATATGAATGAGGGACTAGATTGGGGAGAATTATGAGGCAAAGAAATCAAATATAAAGACATTGAAAATGCTAGAGAGCATGCATTTCAACAAAGAAAATATCTAATGATCCATTTAAAGTATAATTTTAATGAGAGTTTTTTTAAACTGGGGGTAAAATTCCCAATTTTGGAGCTTCTGAATTACAAAATCATTCTTGATAATAGGTATATCTCTGACTCAAATACTTGATGCATAGGAGTAGAAGAGTCTACAGAGGGAAGTTTTCTCAAAGTGTTTTTCAATAATAATATGAAATTTCTCAGAGAATACATAGACTTGGCCCTGTCCTAAGGGTAGTTCTATAATAATCTGTCTTTTATTTGAGGTGTAAGAGCTAAAAAAAAAAATCCAAAATCTAAGCAAAAGGAGGTGGGTAGAAATCTCACTCAAAGTAAATGAAAACTTCAAGCCTGCATTTTTTCTTAGAAGTAAAAAGATCAAAGGCAGTTTATCTAATCCAATTTCTTGCCAGTGCAGCTGTGTTCTGTTCTGCATAGCTAAAGCTATTTCCATTCCTTCATAAAAAAATTGGGCCTTAGCTGATATAACTTATCAAACATAAGGAACAAGCAAGAAATATCCTTAAAGGTGATAGCAGATGAACTAAGGGTGAGATATTACAATTTTTTCAAAGTATAAAATTATTTATTTTAAAACAATCACAAGTAATGAGCAGCATTCTCTTTTATCATTTTCAGAATGATTAAGAATATAATAACCAATACCACATTGAAATCAATAATAATAGCTATTTTTATTTTTATACCACTTGCTATGTGCCTGACACTGTGCTAAATACTTTACAAATAATATTTTATTTTGTATTCACAACAACCATGGGAAGTAGATGCTATTATTATTCACATTTTACATTTAAGGAAACTAAGGTAAACAGATTAAGTGAGTTCTGGGTAGGTCTAGTTAGGTCTGAGGTTAGATTTGAACTCCTGTCTCCCTTACACCATCTTTCATGCTCTATCCATGGCATTACCTAATTGCCTCACAGCTGATTAAAAGCCAAATAATCTTTTTTTCTTGTTTTTTTTTTTTTTAAGGATAGTCACAAAGTTCAAATAGACTTCTTAAATAGTTATAACTACATTTCCTTGAACCATTCTAGCAATTATAGCTCATAGCAAATATTTATACAGTGCCTGAAATTTTGCAAAATATGTTTCATATAAGAACATTTGATGTTTATGATCAATTTGGGAAGGATTTTATAGGTATTATCTTTCTCATTTTACAGATGACAACACAGGCTTGAGTGCCTAAGAGTATTACCCATGTTGACCTATCTAGTAAGTTTCAGAGCTTATATTTGAATTCAGGTTTTCCTAAGTCCAGTGTTCAGTCTCTATCATTGCAAGAGATTCTTATGGAGAATACAGAAGTGAGGCTACAAGGGGTTATAGAGGAAATTAGTGTTATTAAAATGAGAGGACTATGGATAATCTATATACTTTCTTGAACTTCAGAAAGGTAAAAGTAGAATAATAATATATAGAAAAGAACATTCAGGAAATTTTATCATTGCTATTGTTGATGTTGCTTTTGGAGAGATCTGAATATATTTGCAGACAAATTAGAATAAGTCATTTGAAAGGAAGAGATTGAATATGCAAACAAAAAAGATAGTATTAAATAGCTCAGGGTCTGGACAAATGGGATTATAATAATTTCAGTTCACATTTCTTTAGCATTCTAATATTTGGAGAGTGATTTCTTTACATGAAACTGGAATCAATTATAAAAGTTGTACTTCCCTTTTTTGACAAACAAGGAATTGGATACTTCAAGACTTTCTCCTAGTTCTATAGATTGAAAATTTCAAAGCCATGACTAAATATAGGTCTCCCAAAGTCAAGTTCAACATGGTTTATTCAATTGACAACACTAGGGATACTTTTGTCTCAAAGAATAGAAGGAAAGAAAAGGGTGGATTAATGTATTCTATTCACAACAAACATGTTTTATATACCTTTGCTCTCCTTTTGGGGGAGGGAACCTGGTTAAAAGATTCTCATTCAAGAAACCATGATTAAAAACATCCACAATGAGAAAAACCTCTTCATTCTGTTTTATATTAAATACCCAAATGACCAAAAACTTCAAAAAAAAAAAAGAATCAACTTTTAATGGAATGTCCAACAAACCTGCACAAAATAAGGGGAATATTCAGGTCTTTTGCTTTCTTCAAAATTATCCATATACATCTGGAGCATGACATTGAACCAGAAAAGTCTTTTCCATATTGACTGCAATTCAACCAAAAAGGAACAGTGCCATCACACCTCATTTTTCATGTGAGACAAAAGCTGGAAACATTTAGACTTTTAAGTTCAGAATGGCCTTGGCTAGGCAGCTCTGGATTGGCTTTGCATTTAGTGCCAGAGATCTGGGGAATACAAGCATTCTCCTTAGTTTTCGGAACCCCTGTATTCAGAAAGATTCTGGAAGTTATGTCCCTCAATTCATGCCCTAAATTAATGAATCCTTCAAAATGGCTGCCCATCCAAAAAAGTTTCATGCTGACTTTCCCTCCTAAATTTTCATCACATATATCACATTTGCTAGGATCCCTTTCCATTTCCTCAGGCAGTGACACCTGGATCCTTGTCAACTCTAGCAACATAAAAACATAGTCAGAGCCCTTGTCACTGAATAACCAAAAGTTTTTCTCCTTAGGAATTGTGAACTCTTATGCAGTAATCTACCTCTTCTATGTATAGGATGATAGGGCACAAATGGAACATGTGGCGCAAGGTCACTAGGATGCAAAATTAGAACACCTGGATTTGAAGCCTGACCTTTCACTTATTACCTGTCTGATTTTGGACAATAATAACTCATAACAGTAATTCACATCTATGCAGCTCTGTAGAATCTGTAAAGATGTTCTTCACCAAAGTTACATGAAAATGATATTTTATTATAATCTCTATTTTATAGATGACCAAATGGAGGCAATTAGAGGTGAATAAGACCTCAATCTTATAAAACTGTTCAGTAATAGAGCTAAAATTCATATGCAGGTTTTTCCTCTTGAATCAAATACCTTTTTCTGTTATTATATTTCCTCAAGACTGGATCTAAGTTTTGTCCTATGTAAAATGAGACACTTTGACTAAACAGGTCTTCTTAAATATTATGTATGGGTGTATATTTATGTATCATGGAATCCTTTAGGAAAACCTATGGATTCCTCAGAATAATATGTTTTGAATGTACAAAATAATGATTTACATAGGAAGCTATGTATGAAAGAAATGTTGACAAAACATTTTCAATAAAGTTGTAGATCCCAAGTTAAGAATCTGTCCATGATTTTTTCTATATTTATTGCCAATCATTTGTTATTACAGAAAAAATATTATTTAAATATTTTGGTGTATATGTTAACTTTCTTGTTTTTAGTGATCTATTTGGGACCAAACCTAGTAAAGGAAACCTGGGTCAAAAGGTATGAACCTTTTAATCACTCCAAATTGCAAATTATTTATACTGAACCTCAGCCATACTGACAATGCAGGTGATCATATTTCCCAACAATCTTTCCAACTCTGATTATCCCTGTCTTTTTTCATCTCTGACAATTTGTAGAGTATGAGGTGAAACCTCAGTATTGTTTTGATTTTCATTTCTCTTACTATTTGTAACTTGGATCATTTTTTTCACATGATTGTTAATAATGTTAATAATATATGTCTATATGTGTATATTTTGCTTATCAAAATTGTCTAATACACACACATATGTATATAAAGAAATAAATATGTTTAAACTTAAAATATCTTTGAACTCTTTTGTTATTTAAATATATTGAGATACATCAATATCTTGATCATATAACAGATTGGACAAATAAAATATTGGGTAGTGGGATAGATTATGTTAGGGAAGTTACTAAGAGGGGAGGATGTAGGATTTCCCCAACTCATTAACTCATGTTAATGAGTTCAGATCTAGATATGTGAATTTAAGCTGTCTAATGGACATATAGTACAAAATATTAATAGATTGGCATTCAATGCTGGGGATCAGGACTTAAAAATCATAAACACCTAATAAGTATCTGCCAACTATTCAATGAAACTTGGTTTTATTCCAGGGGAAATTCTCCAAAAGTTAGGATAAGTGTTACATTATTTTTATCTAAAAATCTATGCTTCTGAAAGCAAAAATAAGAAAAATTAAGGACTATTCTAAAGGTAAAGTAAGAGTCTCAGAAAAGACAAGTTTTCCATATTTCTTAAACCTGTGTTGAAATACAAACTAAATCTCTCCCAATCAATTCCCAGGGAAGATAAAGAGGTATAACGAGTATTCTATTGTTCTAACAGTCTTTGAAGTCCTAAAAACATGAAAAAATACATGATGTTATGAAAGAAGTAAATCTTCTTAAAAGTTTTTTTTCTTCACTCATTACATATTTATTTTATAAGTAGGTTTTCCAGATCCTATTTTGACTAGAATTGTTTCCTGTTATTTTAAGTCAACATCTCTATCTCTTCAGTGATAGCAGTAGGAACAATGCTAAAATCTACCACACAAATTTAACATCCTCAACGCATATGCCAAAGCATTTTTCTTAAAATGTAGATGTGATCATGAAATTACCACTATCAATCCCATAAATTCTAGCCACTTCCTGTTACCTCTGGAATCAAATGTATATTGCTCTATTTGAAATTTAAAGCTTATGTAACCTGGCCCCTTCCCACCTTTCTAATTTTCTTATTCTTTATTCCCATTTTCCTACCCTATATTTTAGTCACATGGGCCTTTCCATGTTCTGCACACAGGAAGCACCATTTCTCTTCTCAATACTTTTAAACTGGCTGTCCCTCATGTTTAGAATGCAGTGGGTCTATATGAAAATTCAGCTTGAGTAAATCTTATTCATAAAATCTTTCTAGATATCTTCACCTATCCCTAGCATCTATGATACCTTTTCTCCAAACTTCCTCTTATTAATTTTAAAATATATTCTATATATTCTCATGTGTATGCATTGTTTCTCCCCATTCAAATGTAAGCTTTTCAAGGATGAATCATTTTCATTTTGTCTTTCTCCAGCATGGTGCCTCAATATGGCAAAGAATTAATGAATGGTTGTTGCTTGTTGTAGGTTGATTGTGAGATGTTAGATTAATTTAATTAACCCAAATAATGAAATAATTGTAATTAGTTTGTATAAGCACTGGTCTTATGGCATTTAGAATATAAAACAGTCATTTTTGACAAACAAGTTAACAAAATGACATTGACAGGTAGCTCATAGAATCAAATATAATTTTAATATAATTAAATGTAATGTATTAAATATTACAAAGTAAGTTTGCTTTTTGAAAGCAAATTGTTCAACTGTAAACAAGTTCAATTGTTCAAATGCTAATTATCTTAAAATCAAAGTAGGAGAAAAGCAGAATTTCAAGAGATTTCCAATTAATCCTGGTGTTCTAAGAACTACTTTAAGGTATACCTCTCTTGTTTCAGGACCCTTCTATTCTTAACTACTTTCAAAGTCAGGCCAGAGCATGTCATTCTTCTCTCCAATTTCTATTTTAATTCTTTTATTTTTTTCCTTGAACATGTCAGAATTATAGAAGTACATTAGATAAAGCTTAGTAGTTACTTGATTTCCTGAGGGGTATAAAGCTACTATCCCTCTATCCTAACTTTCTATTTTCTCTTGAGTACAGAAAGCCAGTCCTTTCATGTTTCTAGTCTGAAATTCCATTAAAATGGATAAACATTAGACTCTTCCACTATAAAGAGATGTAAAACATGCCTATGTAATTTTACCATTATTTGACAGCATTTTGGTTAGCTATAGCAAGAAGGTATCAACCAAAAATAATGGAACAAAAATAGTTCAAAAGATTTTAAATTAGCTTTAATCTCAGATAATGCAGCTTTTTATTTAAAAGAAAAAAACCTAAGAAAGATGATAATCATTACCAAGATAAATTCATATTCTATCAAATAATAGGATATAACATAACTCAATATTTCATAGTTCTGTCATTTTATCAGTTTGGTGTTTCCTCTACCAATACAGAATTGAAAATCCTCCTTTTGTCAATTCATCAAAAGTGACTATACCTGGGGCAGCTAGGTGGTGCAGTAGATAGAGCACCAACCCTGAAGTCAGGAGGATCTGAGTTCAATTTTGACCTCAGACAATTTACACTTCGTAGCTACATCACCCTGGGCAAGTCACTGAGGCAACTGGCCTTAGCAAAAAAAAAAAATAATGAAATCTTGGTTGTTAAGCTATCACACACTTGCAACAAATTTAGAGAAATTAGAGAAAATTTTAGAGAAATTTAGAGAAATAGAGATATCAATATAGTTTCCAATTATAACAAATTAATATTTAGACTTGGCATACTCTGAATCAAAATACTAGTGATATTAGAAAAAAAATTGTAAGGAAATGTATAGACGAAAGTCCAATTGAATATTAAAAAACTATAAAAAAAGAAGAAAAAGATAAATGAGAATTTGCAGTGCTAGATTTAGCATTGTTTCTACTATGAATTAGTAATTATCAAAATTTATTTACAACATTAAAAAGGCTGGGCAATAAATCAACAATAATTTATTAAATGCCTACTTCATGCCTAGCATAGTAGTAATAAAGACTGGCATAATAGCAAAAATTACTTTTTAATCTCAAAAAATATATTTTATTGAAAAGTTAATACATACATATATGGATGCATAAGAAAATGCAAAATTAATACAGGCTAGTTAGAAAAGATTTTATCATTTGGGGGAGATCTGTTAAGGTCATGTAGAAGGTAATGCTTGAACTACATCTTGAAGGAAAAGTTCTTTATAGTGGAGATGAGGAAGGAGTATATTGCAGGCATATGAGATAAGGTAACATTTTACATGAAGCATAGAGAGAAGGGTTTTTTAGTTAGATTATAGAATATGGCAAAGGAAAGAAAGTTTTGCAAGTCTAGAAATATAGTTTGTGAACAAGCTATTAAAAGATTTTATGGGCAAATAGAGGAGTCTGTGTATAATCCTGGAAGTGATAGGGAGTCATTGGAATTCATGTAATAGAGGATCTACACTTAACAAAAATGTTTTAGTAGCTGTAGGGAATATGCATTGTTATGAATTCAGATGAGATAGAGAGACAAAGTCAATAGCTTAGGCCCAACATGATAAAAGTCTTAACAAAGGTGATATTGTTAGTAGAAAGATGATATAAGTATATAAATAGATAATTATAAAATAGAAGTTGTCAATAACCCATATTGAACATATGTATTGAAGCAGTTTATAAGCAAAAAGATAAGAATGCAAGCATTTCATAAGCACCTACTATGTATCAGGTATATTACATATATTATCCCATTTGATCCTCAAAATAGTCCTGTGATATAAATGCTGTTCTTAGCCATATAAAACTGAGAAAACTGAGGAAGACATAAGTCAAATAACTTGGCCAGAATCACACAATAAATGCCTGAGAATCAATTTGTGTTTAGATCTTCTTGCTTTCTGATCCATCACTCTAGCCACTGTGCAACAGAATTACCTCGGAGCTAAATCCAAATACATTCAGAAGACTAGTGCTAGATTAATTTCATATCTTAAAATGCTAGGGAGGAATTCATTATTAAAGAGAGACAGCATGAAATGGTGGATTTGCCACTGAATATCAAGTAACAAAACCTCCCAAATCAAAATAATCCTATATTCAAATCTTGCCTCAAATATCTGTTAGCTTTTTGACCTTGAGCAAGCAACATTCCCTTTTGGCCTCAGTTTTCTGATCTGTAGAATGAGAAAATTGGACTCTGTGAACTCTATACATCTCTTCCATCTCAAAATCTATGATTGTTTGTTCCTATGTTGGGAAAATAGCAAAATGGAAAAGTGTAATTCAACTTACATATCATGCTATATATCATAATAAATTTTAATTGGATCAATTATATAAGTATTTTTAAAATAAGAAAACCTGACCATAGCAAATATGGTTGGAAATTTAATAAATAAATTTAAGGATACAAAACAGTATAATGATAACAAATTGTTTTTCCATTAAAGAATTTAAATGAATCCTAAGTAAAAAGGAAATAGATTACAGAAAATATTTGCAATAAATATTTCTAATGAAATATATCTGTAAAGCAATTGACAGAAATTGTTGAATAACATACATTCCCTAGTAGATTAGTGACAAAAATATATGATATAACTATAAATGTTTGATAGAAATGCTTGAGTAAGTTGCATCTCCCAATAGATGAGAGATAAAAGGACATGAAATAGCAAATGTAATACAAAAGAAATACAAATTTGACCACATTAAAAAATGTAAAGTCACAAATAATCAGGAATATTCAAAAAAAATAAAACAACAGTCAATGCATTGTGCTTCCCAAAATAGTTAATCCAATAAAATTCAATGCTGAGAATCAGCTCACAAACCTATGAGACTTTACTTCTAATAAATGAGCTCTCATCTTATTTGTTTGGTCCCAAGCCCATCATGCTACATTCTAGCCTTCTCCAATAAGATCGTGATGAACAGGAAATCCTTTTTGGAAAAGGTAACCTTTTGTTGTTGTTGTTCATCCTTCATTATTTACTTATTCTTTATTGGATTATTTAGCTTCATAAATTTTTAGGTTGATTTTTAGGTAATTTTCCATGGCCCTTTATTACATGTAATTCAGGATCTGAAAAGAATTCATTTAATATTTCTGCCTTTCTACAATTGATTATTAGATTTTTCTTCCATAATTTATGATCAATTTTTGAGTTGCTGACATGTACCTCTTAAATAAATGTATGTTCCTTTCTAACCTCATTTGATTTTCTCCAGAGGTTCATCATATCTAACTTCTTAAAAATTCTATTCACCTCCTTAATTTCTTTCTTTCTTGTTCATTTTGTGCTTAGATCTATCTAGTTCTGAGAGAGGGAGATTGAGATCCCTCAATATAGTTTTGCTATTTCTTCCTGTAATTCACAATTTCTTCTCTAAGAATTCAGGTGCTATAACAATTAGCATATATATGTTTAGGATTTATATTACTTCATTGTTCCTGGTATCTTTTAGCAAGATGTAGTTTCTTTCCTTAAATCTTTTAATTAGATACAGTTTTACTTTTGCTTTGTCTAAGATATGAATTGCTAACATTGTTTTTTTTTTTTTTTTTTTTTTTTTTTGCTTCTGGTTTAGCCTTTTATCTTTACTCTGTGTGTATCTCTCTGTTTCTAATGTGTTTTTTATAAACTAAATATTGTAGGATTCTGGTTTATTAGCCACTCTATCTGCTTCTATTTTATGAGTTGACCCCATTCACACTCACAGTTATGATTACTAACTGTCTTTCCATCCTAAATTTCCCAGTTACATTCTTCTTTTTCCTTTTACTCTGTTGCTCCTCACAAGTGTTTTGCTTATGATGCACACCTTTCTCAATCTTATCTTCCTTTTATAAGCTCCAACCTTTCCTTTTTTTCTTCCTAATTCTGCCCTCCCTTCTATCAGCCTCCCTTCCCTTCTTTTCTTTCTCCTTTCCCCTTATACTTCCTCATAAAGATAAATTTCTATGCCCAACTTAATGTACATGTTATTTTCTCTTTGAGCCAAATCTGATGAGAAGAAAATTCAACTAATACTCATCCCCTCTTTTCTTTTCTCTACTTATACTTTTGCACCTTTTCATGTGAAATAATTTACCTTATTCTGTACCCTCTTTCCTCTTCCAATACAATGCTTTTTTCACCCCTTAATTTTTTGATATGATCACATCAAAGTCAACTTTTAACTACACTTTCTGCCTAAGCATACCTCTTTACGTGTCCTAATAATGATACAGTTTTCAAGAGTTGCAAGTATTATCTTCTCCTGTAAGAATATAAACAACTTGATATTATGGAATAACATTTTTTTCCTGTTTACCTTTTTATGGTCCTCATGAGTCTTATATTTGGAGATAAAATCTTCTATTCAGCTTTGGTCATTTGATCAGGAAAGATTTTAAACTTTCATTTCATTGATTATTCATTTTCTCTTGTTATGTTCAATTTGTTGGAGTAGTAGATTCTTGTTTGCAATTCAAGCTTGTTTGCCTTCCAAAATATCATAATCCAGGCCCTCTGATCTTTTAATGTAGAAGCTGCTAGCTGAATCCTGAGTAATCTTGATAATGACTCCTTAGTATTAGAATTGGAGGAGGACATATTTTCTCTTTGGCCTGATAATTCTGGAATTTGGTTATAATATTCCTTAAACTTTTCATTTTAGGATCTTTTTAGGAGGTGATCTATGAAGGCTTTCAACTACTGTTTTATCCTATGGTTCTAGATTATCAATTCAGATTTTCTTCATACTTTCTTGAAGGATGTTATCTAGGTCTTTTTGATAATGGCTTTTAGGGAGTCCAATAATCTTTAAATTCTCTCTCCTGGATCTATTTTCTAGGTCAGTTTTTTTTTTCAGCGAGTATTTTATATTTTCTTTATTTTATTCTTTTGATTTTGTTTGATTCTTAATGTCTCACAGTCATTATTTTTAATTTACCTAGTTTTAATTTTTAATGAATTATTTTCTTCAGTTAGTTTTTTTAACCTTCAATTTGGCCAATTTTACTTTTAAAAGGATTGTTTTATTAAATGGATTTCCCTCCCCCCATTTGGACAATTCAATTTTTATGCTTCCTTTTCCAAGCTATTGACTCTTCCCCCCCTTCCCCATAATTCTCTAGCATAACGCTTATTTTTTCCCAGTGTTATTTCTATGTCTCCTACTTGTTTTTTTTTTTTTCTGAGACATTTGGAATTAAGTGACTTGCCTAGGGTTATGTAGCTAGGAAGTGTTAAGTGTCTGAGGCCAGATTGGAATTCAGGTCCTCCTGACTTCAGGTCTGGTGCTCTATCCACTGAGCAACCTAGCTACTCCCTCTCCAATTTGATTTTTGAAATCTTGTTTGAGCTCTTCTGAAAGGACTTTTAAGGTTTCAGACCAATAGTTATTTCCTCCTAAAGCTTTACATATAGGAATTTTGACTGTGTCATGCTCTTCTGAGTCTGCATTTTGATCTTCACTATCACTATAATAGCTTTCTATGATGAGGGTTCTTTTTGGTTTTTGCTCATTTTTAAAAGTTGAGTTTGGCTCCTAGAACATGTTGGATACTGTCTCAAGCTTCTTTTTTAGAAAGGCAAGAGTCTAGTCACTGGTTTTCTATGCTTGGGCTGGAGGTGCTGGTGATTGGTGACTAGTGGCTGGTGGGGATTACTTGGGCAATTCCTGTCTTCTGTCCATCATCTTGACCCTGCCCTCCCATCCTTCATCTTCAAAGAAAGTTAATGGCATCACAGGATGATGTCTTGACTTGATCATGAATTATATTCAACTGAGTCAGAGTTGCACAAAGTCATCAGTCTCTGTCTCTGTGTCCAAATCATCAGAGTCCAGTGACAGAACAAAAATCTAGGTAATGAATAATCTTAACATCTTCAATGTCTGATCAAACTCTAAAGTGCTACACAGCTGCCTTCATAGCCATTGGAACAAACTATTGTCAACCATTCATTCTGCCAGGGGAATACTTATAATACATCACATACTTTTAATAACCATCTCCCTAACTCATCCATGGATTTGAAGTCTATTGGTTACTTCTAACCTGGTTTAGCCCACACCCTGAGATGAGATTACTAGGGTTTTGGCTTCTGTACATGCTATAACTTCTTGGAACCACAGATGAGATTTGAGTAAAAGTTACATACCAAAGGTAGATGAGCAGCTCTGAAAAGCATTTAGCAAGCTCTCACACTAGAGGTGCTAGTCCTTCCTGAACACTCCTGATGGAATTTTTAATGGGACTTGAAGAAAGCTAGAGAATAAACACACACACACACACACACACACACACACACACACACACACACACACAAACACTTCATTTTAGGCAACAGATCATCCAAAGAACTGTGTGTATTGTGTGCACATCTAAAGCTATGGACATTACAAATGTAGTTGAAACATTTTCAGTGTGGTCATAAAACTTACAGTCTAGTAAAGAAAAAAGGAAATAAAAAACAATTATACAATATTGTATGGTAAGTGCATTAGGGAAGCATAAAATGAAGTTTAAAGTTGAGTCATTAGAGACCAGTACAATCAAGAAAATATACAGAAGTGGAAGGTAGGATGGTGTGCTATTTGAGTGTTTGCTTGAAAAAATATGTCTGAAGACGAATAATAGAGTTTATTTCCCCAATATTTAAAAACCCAGCTCTTAAATTTTTTTTTATTTTACTACTATTTATGTAGCATTCTTCTAGATTTCAAATGTTATTTAATAATAATGGTTTCCAATAATTACAATTTCCAAGAATAGTCTAGCTTATGCCAAGATAAGAGATACTGTGTTACAGACAGACATATATGTTTCATTTTAGAGAAACTTTTGTAAGTTTCTCAGAATTATAATCTTTAACTTTGCTGGTTTTATAACTCTATTTTCTAAAGGAAACTGGATAGTTCTTTTATATGGGTGACTAGTCAAGCAGACTCCTCTTTCTAAGTTAAAATCCAGTCTCAGATACTTACTAGTTGTGTAATCCTCAACAAGATATCTTTTTGCCTCAGTTTTCTCAAGTATAAAAAGAACTAGAAAAGGAAATGGCAAACCCCTCCAATAGCTTTGTCAAGAAAATCCCAAATGGTGTCAACAAAGAGTTGGACATAATTAAAATAACTAAATAACAACAATAAAGTGATGATTCTAATATCATTCTTATGGGGTTATCATATGGCCTTTATTCTTTTGTGGGAAATTTTCATAAAAGTTTTTCATTTAAGCAAATA
This sequence comes from Antechinus flavipes, assembly GCF_016432865.1. Lineage (NCBI taxonomy): Eukaryota > Metazoa > Chordata > Mammalia > Dasyuromorphia > Dasyuridae > Antechinus > Antechinus flavipes. The sequence continues at coordinate 222,990,349 of NC_067400.1, forward strand.
TTTAGATATTTAAGTAATATTTAAAGCTACAGCCCCATTAAGTCTTCTCTTCCTGGCTCCTAAAAGCTATCATTTTGGTTTTTTGAGTGACTAATAGTTAAAAATTCTTCTTTACAAAAGTGAATTTTGAAATCTGTTATTAAAATATTTATATAGTGCTTACCATATATTATCTATCATAAGCCTTATGACAATCATAAAAAATCAAGCTTCCTGCTCTGCTTTAAGGTTAGAAAGGGGGGAAAAACATTCTCTTTAAGTATCTTTATCAATTTGAAATCAGAGCTATATCAGACTTGTCACATAATGAACTCAAAGATCAAATGGCCCCTGTACACATCAAAATAGCAAGGTTTTAACATTAGAATGTGCTTTCAATTTAAAAAAAATGCTTGCAGTCCCCTCCCTAGGATATTCACTGAAAGAACTCAATTTTAATTACTACATGAAAACATTTGGTAATGGAATAAAATGCACGATAAAGTTTAATTTTCTGATGATTATATATGGGCTTAGTTTCAGGAGTCATTTATCTTTCTTTGTGTTTGGCAGTTGTTTTAGGAGATTGGACTTATTGTTTGCATGTTTTATGGCATATATGCCATTGCAGAACCACAAGCTTTTGGATGGAGATATTTTAATCTGGTTTCTGCTTACTATAACAACAGGGACACAGAACTCTGAAGCTGGAACTATTTTAAGAGGTCATCTAGATTCTTAAATATTTTGCTGATGAAAACTTTTGGCAAATCATTTCAGGGAGCTTGTTTTAGCTTTTAGATCCATGGTTCTCTTTGCTTAGGTATTGAGTAAAATATTTCCATGTATTTGAAATATTTCTAGGTTTCTTACTTACTCCCCATTTTTATTTCCCCCCAAGAATCAATATCCTGATTTCTCGTGCTCCTTTATATCTTCCTTTGACCATCCCCCAAATTTTAAAATCTCTGATACTTTGTTTCATTATAGAAAGAAAGCTACTTTATGTCAACACTTAGTCCAAGGGGATTCAATTCAAAGTAACTATTACCCTTCCCAAATTAGCTTTCTGGAAAAACTGGCATGTGTTTTTGATATATTGTCATTACAAAATATTAGATTTATGGAAACTTAATAACATTTTAAATGAGTATCAATCCATTGTTCCATATGCATTTAATTCACTATGTAACAATCTTTTAAAGATAACATCATTTTCTGCATCAATTACAATGACTCCTCTCCAAAACTCTCCAGCAACTGTTTGATTGCATAAATCAAACTATGGAAGCATTATTTCAGAAAATACAAAATTAAATATCATTCACCTTGACCTTTCCTTCCATCTGATTCCTAGAGAAAAAAATCAGTCAGCACAGCAACAAGGAGCTCAGAGGTAGTATTTTATAAGAATGTTTGTGGTAAAGCTAACTAATTCAAATATTTTTCTGCTATTTTATAATTTTGCCTAATTTCTTGTCTTATAGCTGTAATATCATTACTAGAAAAGATCAGGAATATTTGATTAAAATTTTTTCATAAAAGTACAAAAATAAATGTTGACTGCCAGGTACTCATTAGCAAATATTGTTAATTATATTGCCTCTAAGCAATAACTTGAATGTCCCCAACGTCTTAAAAATCAGAAAGAGAACTGGAAGAATTCTGGGAAAATTCATCATTAACTCTGTTTCCTTCCATCACTTCTGTGCCATTAATTAATATTCTACAAGAGAAAGTAGTTATGGGAAAATTTAGACAAAAGGTAAAGAAATTACCCTTCAGAAGATAGGAATATGTTGTAATTTATGAATAGCCAGCATTTAATGGATTATACTTAGCCAATGCCTGGCACATAGTAGGTACTAAATAAATATTTATTGATTAATTGATAATCAATCTCTAAGTGCCAAAAAAGACACTCAAGTATGAAGGAAAACATCAATGCAAATGTTCACATAATCAAAAAATACATAATGAAAAAACAACTTGGACAAAGTGAAAACAATATAATGTATTCAATTAGTTCAAATCATCTTCAGTGGAGAAAAGATTCATGTCTGCATAAAGTTCTGAGGAAATCAAAGACTGAAGATCTAGGAAAATACAATTTTGACTATGTCATAAATATAATGACAATAAATAGTCAATTAATAGATGATTAATAAATTAATAAATCCTCAAAAACACTTAGCAATTTTGTTAAATAGTAAGGAACTCAAGGTTCAGAGTGGTAAATTTGTCTTTAGTAGAAAATATTTAAAATAAAGAAAATAAAGATGGAAGGAAAGGTCAAGGTGAATGATATTTAATTTTGTATTTTCTTTATTAGAAAATGTCTTTAGGATTTAGAAAAATGTCTCTTGAGATTGTCTCACACAAGCTGGTTCTGAATGGTTTGAGGCCTACTATCACAGAGTAATTTGAATATTACTGAGAACTCATATTGTTTGGTCTATATTCAAATAAATATTGTGCAGTCCAACTATATACATACATGTATATTACACATATGTACATACATGTATAATTCCTACTGTGTATAAGTCAAATATGAAAATAGTTACTGTTATCAGTAATGTACTATTTTCATGGCAATAAAAAATTGCAGCAAACTTATTATAAGAGTATAATGATACAAGGGAGAAACTGGCTTATTTACTATTAAACTACTATATAAAAAGAAATGATTCAACTGATTTTTCCCAACATTTAAAAAAAATCATTTTCTCCTAGGGCAGCTAGGTGGTGCAGTGGATAGAGCACCAGCCCTGAAGTCAGGAGCACTTGAGTTTAAATCTGTTTTCAGACACTTATCACTTCCTAGCTGTGTGACCCTGGGCAAGTCACTTAACCCCAATTGCCTCAGCAAAGAAATAATAATAATAATGAAAGAATGAATAAAAAAATAAATCATTTTCTCCTGGCAAGAATCCTTTATTCCAAGTTATAATTTTTTAGCACACATGTAGTATAGTTAATTAAATTCTAAAAATAATGTTTTTCCATAATACAAAGAGGGAGGAAGCTTTTCAGTCATTTATTTTTTATAAAAATAAGTTATGAAAACAAAATTTCAATAATCTTAATTAGATCTTTGTTAGAAAATGTCTTTAGGGTTTAGAAAAATGTCTCTTGAGATTGTCTCACACAAGCTGGTTCTGAATGGTTTGAGGCCTACTATGACAGAGTAAGAAAGCATTGTGGCTATGTTTGAAATGCTCTAGAATCAAGCTTAATCCTTTCTCTCATAAACCTTACAGAGCCAAAGGGAATAGTTTAATGATGTATCCAGATCAATGTGGTATTGAAATCTGCCACAGTAAGATTGTTTTTTTTAAATTTAGAAAAGGACATTTTTATTTTTTTTATTCTAGTTTTGGCATATAATATATTAGCTATAAGCAAGTAGTTTTATGATCCCAAGGAGATCTAGTTTGAATAATATTGCTTAGATCATCTGATAAACTGAAAGTAATATTTATTTCAAATCTAATATGTTCCGCTTTTCTGTAACAATGATACCAGGTGTTTCATGAAATCAAGTGAAAAGAAATACTGTTTTTTTCAAAAGCCCTGGCAATTGAATTGTTAACTGTCTTATTTCTATGACACATGAAAGATTATTTAAAGCCAAATAATCTAGATTCAGCTAAGCCAATAAGGCAAACACTTAGTACTTCTGAGAAAGCTACTTTGCCATTTCTAAATTAAATTGGAGTTGAACCAACGTTTTATTTCTTATGAAAACTTAAAAAATAGTTTTTAAAGGGTGAAAGTAAGTGAAAATAAAACATTTTACTATGCCTTGTAGAAGAAAACACAATTTATAATCAATGAGACCAAATATTATAGATAGAGTAAGTCTGAACAGATTTTAATGTCTTGAGTATGGGTATATATGTATAAATAATTTCATGTATACGTATATGCACACATTGTATATATATACATACATATATATAATGTGCATATAGCTAAAATTACTATTATGAATTTTTAATTGGGAAGGAATATTAAAAACTTAAGAACCGCATGAAAAAAACATTTGAAAGTTGCATCTTTCCTGAAGATAAACTTTTTTTAGTGTAAAATATAAAAAGTCACAAAATTTTACAGATTAAAGTAAAAATTTTTCCTTAATTGATCTGTATAATTGTCTTAATTCTATATCTTTTTTTGTGAAAGGATCTGTTATGCTTTATTTTATACAATTGCATGATCAAGGTAGATGGCTTTGGGCAAGTGATGCAAGTAGAATTCTGGACTAGCTCCAGAAATAAGTTGAGAAAAAAAACATCATTTGGATAATATTATGGAAAATACACAGAACATTTAATAACCTCAATCTTCTTGAAATTGCAAAATCTCAATGATGATCATAATACCACCTACCTCATGAAATTTTTTATGAGGATTAAATGAGATAATATCTGCGAAATATTTGGATCTTAGCCAATATATGTCAAAGACACCACTTGATTCTAGGTCTTCCAACTTTAATATGTGTGCTCTATACTCTATGCAATATGCCATGTTGCCTATCCCAAAAGTAAATACATATATATATATATATATATATATATATATATATATATATATATATATATATCCTTTCAATTTATCAGCCTGCAAATTTAGAATGTTATAGCTCTCTAAGAATTAAAATTCCAAGAAACCCAAAGCCAATAGAAAAACATATGCTGGGAACATATGCTAGGACTAAGTGTTGTTTATCCTTTGTTTTAAAGAAGATCAATGACACCATGGGGTAATATCTTAACATGTGCATAGATTAAAAGATTAACCTTGACATATTTGATATCTAAACAAAACTCTAAATGTTCCACAGTGCCTGCTGCCTTAATGACCTGTAGGACAAATTATTCTCATACCACCAGGGTAATGCTTGGGGGAGAAAAACAAGCAAATAAACAAAGTAGAGCATAAAATAGAATTTATTACATGTGAAATTGCGAATGTCTATTCCATATTGTTTTTTTAAGAATGTAATAAATTCAAAGCCATTCCGCTTGTGCTTTCTTCTAAACTTTCTTCTTTCTCCTTTTCACTTTTAAATATGCTTGAATGGCTCTCCTCTTTTCTCCTTTTCTTTTTTTTTTTTAATTTCATTTCTCCTGTGCTTTTCTCCCCTTCCAACCCAACTCAGCCTACCAATTACAAACAGAAATGGAAAAGAATGGTTAATAAACAAATATTATCAATATAAACAAATTCACACAATGGATAAAACCAGCTATTTGCCTAAACGATATATATTTTTTTCCTCTTGAGTCTCTTATTTATTGGTTTGAAAGTAGTCATTATGCTTCATGAGTTCTCTGCAAACATGACTTGATTTTTACTTTGATCAAAAGTTTTAAAGTCTTTGGAAGTTGTTTTTCTCCTGGCTTTTCTCATTACTTTGTGTAAGTTCATACTTCCCAGAATTCTTTGGAATGGTCTCTTTTGTCAATGCTTAGGGTACAATAATATTCATGATATTTATATACTACAATTTTTTCAGACATTGTCTCCCCTTTCCTCATCTTCTCTTCTCCCTTTTTTTGTCTGTTTTTGATGAAAAGACCAATGCTGAACCAAAAATTTAATCTTTAAATACAGAACTCAAGAGAAGCATAAAAAGGTAAAGAAGAAAGAACTCTTGAGAACTATATTTCTATGGGTATAATTTGATTTTATTATGATAATATGAAAAAGAAACTAGAGGTGGAAAAGGGATTGTACTGGAAAAAGGAAGTAAATAATGGAAATTTTGTCTCAAAGAACACCAATTAAACTGAGGGAAAGAAGGAAGTGGGATGCACAATGTGTGAAATCTTAAAAAAATTGGTTTCACAGAGAAACTTGTCTCACTTTCTAGGGAAGTGGTAGGAGAAAGGGGAAAAACAAAAGAGAAAGCTGATAGAAAAAACAGAAGTACTAGGGGAAAGGTGTAAGAAAGGGGGAGGGGCTCTGAAGGGGAAGGTCTGTTTGAGGGGAGATGGTGGTCAGAAGCAAAATATGAGGGAGGAGGGAAAGGGAAAAGGAAAGAGAAAATTATAACAGAGTAAAGATAACAGAAAATACAAAATTAGTTATTTTAACTGTGAATGTGAATGGGATATACTGTCCCATAAAATAGAAGTGGATAGCAGACTGCCTTAAAAGCCAGAATCCTACAATATGTTGTTTACAAGAAACACGTTTAAGGCAGAGTGATACATACAGAGTAAAGGTAAAAGGCCGGAGCAGAATTTATTATGCTTTAGGTGAAGTAAAAAAAAAAAAAAACAGGGATAGTGATCCTGATCTCAGATCAAGCAAAAGCAAAAATAGGACTAATTTAAAAGAAATAAGGAAGGAAACTATATCTTGCTAAAAGGTATCATATGTAATGAAGCAATATCAATATTAAACATATATGCACCAAGTGGTATAGCATCCAAATTCCTAGAGGAGAAGTTAAGAGAGCTGCAAGAAGAAATAGACAGCAAAACTATAATAGTGGGGGATCTCAACTTTGCTCTCCCAGACCTATGTAAGTGAACCACAAAATAAATAAGAAAGAAGTTAAGGAGGTAAACAGAATTTTAGAAATGTTAGGTATTATAGATCATTGGAGAAAACTGAATGGAGACAGAAAAGAGTAAATTTTTTTTCTTGGCAGTTCATGGAACCTATACAAAAATTGACCATGTATTAGAGCATATATATAACCACAAAACCTACCAGCAAGAGATACAAAAAGAAATTCAATTCAAAATAACTATCAATAATATAAAATATTTGGGAATCAATCTGCTAAGGGAAAGTAAGGAATTATATGAATACAACTACAAAACAAAAACTACACATAAAGTCAGATCTAATCAGTTGGGAAAATATCAAGTGCTCATGAGTAGACCAAATAAATATAATACAAATGACAATACTATCTAAATTAATCTACTTAATTAGTGCCATGCTAATCAAACCCCCAAGAAATTATTTTACAGATCCAGAAAAAATAATAACAAAGTTCATCTGGAAGAACAGAAGGTCAAGAATTTCAAGGGAATTAATGAAAAAAATGCCAATGAAAGTGACCTAGCTGTTCCAGATATAAAATTATATTATAAAGCAGTAGTCATCAAAAGCATTTAGTACTGGCTAAGAAATAGAGTAGACATTCAGTGGAATAGGTTAGGTTCACAGGACAAAATCGTCAATAACTATAGCAATCTAGTGTTTGACAAACCCAAAGACCCCAGCTTTTGGGATAAGAACATATTATTTGACAAAAACTTCTGGGAAAATTGCAAACTAGTATGGCAGAAACTTGGCATTGACCCATACCTAACACCATATACCAAGATAAGGTCGAAATGGGTTCATGATTTAGACATAAAGAGTGATATAAGCAAATTAGAAGAACATAGGATAGATTATCTCTCAGATTTGTAGAGAAAGAAGGAATTTGTGATTAAAAAAAAAGAAATGGAACTCATAATTGAACACCAAATAGGTAATTTTGATTATATTAAGTTAAAATGTTTTTGTACAAACAAAATTATTGCAGACAAGATTAGAAAAGAAGCTATAAATTGGGGAAACATTTTTAAATTCAAGGATTCTGATGACGGTCTCATTTCTGATTAGAGAATTAAGACAATTCTGAGATACCACTCAGAGATACCACTGAGATACCACCTCTTAGATTGGCTAAGAAGACAGGAAAAGATAATGAGGCATGTTGGAGGGGATGTGAAAAAACTGGAACACTTACATTGTTGGTGGAATTGTGCATGGATCCAGCCATTCTGGAGAGCAATTTGAAACTATGCTCAAAAAGTTATCAAACTATGCATACCGTTTGATCCAGCAGTGTTTCTATGGGCTTATATCCCAAAAGATCTTAAAGGAGGAAAGAGACCCACATGTGCAAAAATGTGGCAAGAACCTGGAAACTGAGTAGATGCCCATCAGTTGGAGAATGGCTGAATAAATTATGGTATATGAATGTTATGGAATATTATTGTAAGAAATGATCAGCAGGATGATTTTAGAGAGACCTGGAGAGACTTACATTAACTGATGCTAAGTGAAATGAGGAGAACCAGGAGATCATGGTACATAGCAATACTCTTATTATAAAATGATAAATTCTGATGGACATGACTCTTTCCAACAATGACATGATTGATGCCTGTTCCAATAATCTTGTAATGAAGAGAGCCATCCACACCCAAACAGATGACTGTGGGAACTGAGTGTAGATCATAAAATAACATTTTCACTCATTTCCTTGTTGTTTGTTTGCATTTTGTTTTCTTTCTCATTTTTTCTTTTTGAAAAAATTATATAAATATGCATACATATATTGAATTTAACCTATGTTTTAACATGTTTAACATGTATTGGATTACTTGCAACCTAGGGGTGGGGGTGAGGGTGGGGGAAATGAGAGGAAAATTTAGAACACAAGGTTTTGCAAGGGTCAATGATGAAAAATTGCCCATGGATATGTTTTGAAAATAAAAAGTTTTAACAAATATACATATATATATATATATATGTGCCTATCTCATATTTTGAATTTTCTAACTTTCAAAAGACTTTATTTTATAGAACACACACACATATTATTTTTTCCTCTCTACAAAGGAATGCAAGAACTTTGAAAATAAGGTCTATGTCTAATTTAGTTTCATCAAAGAACATGAGCATAGTCTCATTTTTAATTGAATTAATTACATGGAGAATACTGGATTGTAAAGTTGAATTAACCCAAGGTCATAAAGTCCAGTTTCCTATGATGGAAAAAGAGCTTATAAATCATAAATTGTATCCTGAATAAGATATCTGAACTAGTCTGGAGAGATTTCAATGAGACATATTTTTCAATATAGAGAGATATACAACTATGTTGCTTATAGGCAATTTCCCAAGATTTAAACTCTATCTATATTGTTAAAGTATAAACCTATACTACTGCCAGTTTTGCACAGATGCTTCTGGGATTGTTTCAGGTATTATCACTATCTGACCTTTGATGCTAACCCTTTGACTTCCAGAGCAGCTGCCCACTCATCTTGTGCACCACCATAAGTTGACAAAGCACAGACCTGTTTCCCAAATTCACTGCCAAGGATGAAGATCTGGACCCATCACTGGCCTTCTGGGTCAAACAGGTGGATGTGGTTGGTTTTGAGTACAGTATTCTTGATTTTCTTAGACAAATTCAGAAGTGTTCTTCTATTCCCTAAAATAACTACAGTCTTTATATCTTGCTTTATACAATATTATATTATTCAAAATCAGATTCTTTGATTTCTGATCCAGTGTTCTTTCCATTGAATCAGATGAAAATGGTTTTCTTGATTGAGTGTAGAGAGTAAAGGTTGTTTTGAATCAGTAATTGACATTGAAATGTGTTTTTAATTTTTATTGAAAGAGGTAGAAATCTGAATGGAAAGGTCTAAAATTTATTTTTTAATCATATAATAAAGCAGCCTAGGGAAATGGAGGTTATCATGAATTTTTTTTTGAAGTATATTCAGGAGAAAACTCCTTGCCACATGTAAATGAAAGGCTATGGAGAAACAAGTATAAATAGATAATTACATACATGGATAGAAAAATGATTAGATAGACAGGATCTAGATACATAATTGAGAGTTTATTTTATACATGATTTGATTAATAAAAATGTTAAACAAGTTTATATTTTTTCTATAAAAAAGTGAAAAAATGCATATCTTTAGAAATTCATCTTATATCCTAATTAGAAAGCTTTTTAAAGGACAATCTCCACTCTTATAAATTTTCTTTTTCTAACCTGAAACTTGAATGGATGACATGGAAATTCTTATTTTCTTATTTGAAATTTAGAAGCTCCTCTTAATAAAATTAATTTATTTTTGCCTCTCAGTTAATAATGAAGCCACAGTTAATTATAACATTATGCAACATCTATGCATGAGAAAAACTATGTCCACAAGAGAAAGGCTATGCTTTGATGCAATACACTAAGACATATAGATATTTAATTGCTTTCACCTTTAATCTGACTATTTTTCTTAGGGGGTAGGGACAGACTTGCAACTTTTTCAGTATAGGAAACTCTCAGGAGAGGGAATACTTTACACCAATATGGATCAGTGATAGTCTAATGTCTGAACCTAGAATTACCTGGACAATTAAGGGGATCATGATCATGAAAAGTGAAATATGAGAACCAAGATTTTAAGTTCTGCTATCTTGAGGGTCTCTAACCATCAAATTATGGAGCTTCTTTAAAATGACAGCATTGGTCCAAACCAATAATAAATCCCAGGACATTGATCATTGTTTGGGTCTTGATTGGTTCAAAGTGAATGTAAATAATAATTGTTTCTGTTTTTGTCAGAAATCCTGTGGGTCTCCCTCTCCCAGATTATTTTTTTAAACTAGGTAAAAAATATTTGCCTCATTTTTTATTCATCCTTGATCACTAATTGGGCATTGCCTCAGTCAAATTGAGACCTATTAAGGACTTTAGCTTAAAAGGCCAAGATCTCCCAATGCATCCAGGGCCATCTGTCATTCTCCTGATCTATATGGCTGTGAAGGAGAAAGCAAGTTTGTGACTTTGCCCAGCTTTCACTGATTTAAATCCAATTTATTTGCAAATAATGGCATCACTTCCCTGATGTTATGGTTCTCTTCTTCAAGAAGGAAGGGCAAACAGCACTGCTCCAATATGCTACCAATGTTTCTGTAGAATGCTGGTGAATCAGTCTTTGAATTGATTTACTAGTTAAATCAATCAACAAGTATTTATTAACTTTCTACTATGTCAAAGGTATTGTACAATACAATGCTTACATTGAGGGTCCAAATACAATAAATAAAACAAAATCTACTCACATTGTACTCTAACAGGGGAGACAGAAAAAATCTATCATCTATCAATTATCTATATACATATATACGCACACATATATGTATATATCTGCATGATGTGTGTGGACATGCTCACATAATGGTCCAAAAGCCTTTCTGTAGTTTTAAGAATTAAGGTAATTTATTTTAATAAGAAATTAATTAAGATAATAGGATATTTCAATAAGATAATTTAAAGTTGCTTAAAATTGTATAAAGCCTTTTGGGCCACTCTGCTTAATAATTATATATTGGATAAATATGAATGAATACAGCTTAATTAGATATAAATTCATTCGAGAGTAAAGGCACCAAAAAAGCTCTATGAAGAAGATGGTATTTGAGCTACAGTTTAAAAAAAAATAAAAAAAGATTCTATGAGACAAGAGTGAGGAGGCAAGGAATCCCAGGAATGGGGGCAGCCAATCCAAAATAATGGAGATGGGAGATAGAATGTTGCATGTGTGGAGCAAAGAGGTCAGTTTGGTTGGATTTCAGAGTGTTAGCAAGGGTGATGAAAATCTGCACTCAGGGAGTAGCTTTATGAACTGAGAGAATAGATAAAAAATAAGAGATGCTGTACATATCATGATCTATCAATTGGGATGTTAGTTTGTTGAAGCAATTTGATGATTTCCTTGTCCCCCACTGAAATAAAAGGTAATGACTATAAATATCACTTATTTTTATGTCATAATAAAGAATTCACAGTTTATTCAAATGGCATCATTTTGCTTCATAAATAATCAAAAAAATGTAATTTTGTAGGGTGAGAGGACATGTTTAAAACTGTTTTATCAAGTTAGAGAACTCCCAATGAGACAAGTCCTTCAATCAATGAACATCAGTAACTATTTGCCAACTTATAGTTGCAGATAGATAGTACAGGGACTATAATACCAGACCCAAAGTCAGGAAGTACAGGTAGTTAATTGTGACCTTAGACATTAGCTGTGTGATCTTGACTAAGTCACATAACCTCTGCTTACCTCAGTTTCTTCTTCTGTAAAATGGGGATAATAAGATTATTGGGAGGCTCAAATGAAATGATAATTTTAAAATATTTAGTACATCTGGCATATCATAAGCCCTATATAAATGTTAGTTATTAGAAAGTTACATGTTAAACTGAGAGAATAAATGACTTGTTTAACATTATAGAAACAGTATACTGAGAAATCAGAAATGAACCTAGATTTTCTTGGTTCCAAAGTTAACTCTCTACTCATTGTACCACACTGTCTATTTGTTTTCAATACCTATTAAAAATCACTATAAGGATCTGCTTTTGAGTTGTGCCTCATTTGCCAGAACAATCAGAACCTGGATTGTCAAAGGTTCATTCCATTCTCTGACTGATATGATTGAACTGATAAAGATTTTATTGAAAATTCAATGATAATGGACTCTCTCTTCTCTCTCTCTCTCTCTCTCTCTCTCTCTCTCTCTCTCTCTCTCTCTCTATATATATATATATATATATATATATATATATAAGATGCTGTACAGAGCATGATCTATCAATTGGGATGTTAGTTTGTTGAAGAATTTGATGATTTCCTTGTCCCCCACTGAGATAAAAGGTAATGACTATAAATATCACTTTTGTTTATGTTCACATACACACATAATAAATAATAAAACTACACACATACATACATGTGTGTATATATGGATATATAATAGGTATATGTATATATTATATATATATACATATATATATGGAATGTATATATGTATGTGTCTATTATCTGAATAATAGCTAAGATAGAGGGATTGACTCAGCAGGATGAGTACCAGCTGATTTAATTTATACCACAGTAACTTTCAAAAACCATCTACCAAGCCACAGAAGAATTGTGCTCTACACCGGCAACAGAAGAAGCCATATTAACAAAATAATATGTACTTGGAAAATTTTAAGTATTTTACTTTACAGATAAGATGAAGTCTATTCATACTCCTCTCATTAATTTTCTGTTGAAGGATGCTATATGTATTAATATGCAAATATTTATAAAAAGAAAGACCAGATCAAAATGTTCTAATTAAAGAACACAATACTAATCATGCTGTGGCAAAAGTATTTGTCATCAAACATTTTTTATAATTTATTAAGAGCACTCCAAAGCATTTAGCACTGAAAAGGTCACATGGGTAAATGATATAACCAGTCTATCAACATTCTTTGACCTGGTAGCAGTGTGAGAGGTCCTGAGATCTTTGCAGTTTCTCTCATTATATGTGGCAGACACATAATTAGACACATGGGGACTGTTTCCAGCTCTTAGAACAGATGCAAACCCAGCGATACCATAGATATTAAATGTGACATATTGTTAATTCTCAGACTATCATGGAAAACAAACACATTGATTGCTTTCCCAGGAACTGCAGAGAGAAATCTAGCTGTTTAATGAGGAGGAACAATCTAAATACTCACCCTCTTATTCCTTGCTGTGATTTGTAAAGGACCTAAAATGACATCATTTCAAATGCTGTAAGAATTCCCAAGCTCCTCCAGAAATCATCTTATATGCCTTGTTGGAATCTTTACAAACTGTTAAGTCATTAAAGTTGATAGAGACAATAATTATCTAATTTAGCATGGTTCAGTATCATTGATCTGATCTTACAAGGGGATGTTTTGGGCCAGAACCTGAAACAAGCTACTAAGTAGAACTAATTGATACAATGTTTGTATTCACACCTTTAGAGAGCTCATATAAGCAAGAAGTATTTAAGTATTCATTGGAGTTCACAAGTATGGGAGATTCACAAAGTAAACTTTGTGACTTTGTGAATTCACACCTCCCTTGAAGATCTTAGGGACAAAGAACACTCTGGGAGAAAACCCATAATCCCATTCTCTCAAAAGAGATCATATATAAGCCCATTCAAGGGAATTCAGCTGAATTAGATTGGAGAGGAGCATTCTGGAGCAGACACAGAACGCTCTGGGAGATTGAGAGTCAGAAGTCTTCTCTCAGAGGCAAGACAGATTCAACTTGGTGCTGGCTGGAGGCTGAAGAAAGCAGTCAGAAGCAAAGGACAAAGCTGCAAAAGCTCTTAGAATCAAGCAGAGAGATAGATCTCAACTAACCAGGCTATTTTGGAAGGAGAAAATAAACGTTTGCATTTTTAGCACTTGGCTGTATTTGAGTGATTATTACTTTTAACTGAAACTAAGGCTGCCTCTAGAAAACCTCCCTGAGAAACCTGCTTTCTCCCAGAGAGAACTATTATTTTAAAGAAGAAAAACATCACATGCCTTATTTTAATTTATCATAAATATGTTTTTTAAGGACACAAAATTTAACCTCACTTCTAGAACATAAAATAGATGGTGCATGTGTAAAATATTAGAATCAGATTAGCCTTATTATGACAAGACCTGGAAAAAAAAGGGCAGTAAGAAGTTTTGTTTTTCATATTTTAATCTTTTAAATGAAAATTAGTGACAACTAAATCTCTCTTTTTTGGAAACTTTGTATTTCAAATGATTGTATAATACAGAATAACTTTAATTTTCAAAGAAAAATGTAATCCCCTAACCTTTTAGATAAGATGCCTCTAGGGTTGGTTATTATGTGTGGCTGAAAAGATCAGCATAAGATGAACAACTATTTCTATATGACACACACACATACATGCAAGCACACACATACACAAGATGGGGGGAGAGAGAGAAAGAGAGAGAGAGAGACAGACAGAATGTTTGGAGACTTGTTGCTATAACCACTCAGACTCTGTAATCTTTAAAACAAACAAACAATGACAACAAAAAGCTTTTAAAATAACTTTGCATTCTCCAAATGCTATATGAAAAGGTGGTTCTCCATTACTAGTGGTTCCAAGCTTGTCAAATATTAAACGTATTGCTATGGAGAATAACTTCAAAATCTGCTTTTTTGCCTTTGCAATCCTGACTTTTCCACTTTAGTTCATTAATAGAAGCTCTTAAAATATTCCTCTATTGTTAATTCTTCTCATTGATTTGACTCAAGAGTTTTATTATGCTATTTATCTTTATGATGACAAGTAGATTGTTTTACTCCATTATTTTATTATTGTAATTCTATTTTACCAATTAACTTTGAATAGGGATTGTGGGTGAGTCAGAAGAATCAATTAAAGAAATTAGATGAAACATTGAAAGTAATTCTTATATACATATAAGAAGTAGGACCTTGCTCAGACCTGTCCATAGATTCAGGATCAGAATTAAAATATCATGAGATACTCAGATCATGAAATTCAATGCAAAGCATTTTACTTGTTACAAGGTAAGATCTACCTCAGCCATTTACTGGTTGTATGACTCAGGTTATATCATTTATTCTCTCTGACCCTCAATATGTGTTCTGTATTTTAGTCTTCAGTGCCTAGTTAGTGCAGTGATGGTTAAATAAATGATTGTTGAGTTGAAATGATTTCTTTAAATCAAAATAGGTTTCTGTTTATAACAAAGTTTATGATTATCATCATAAATCACTGAATAATTTTATAGATACAATCCAGGGTGCTTTTTACCCTGACACTTATTTCTGGGCCCAGTTCATTCTCCATGGTTGCCACACACACATACATAAAAATATATATGTCACATTATATAGCTATAGATACATACTATTCATGTGTACATATGTAAACACCCAGCATGCCCACATGTATGTCTAAATATATACTAATTATGTTTGGATATATACACACATATGGATACCATGTGTATATTTATGTGTGTGTCCATGCATACATATCCATGAACATACTGCTCACTTCCTTAAATTCTAATACTGAATTTCATCATAGTTTCTTATGTGTTTCTCAATAAGCAAACTTAAACAATGGAAAATGAAAAATGGATGGGGGGCAGAGCCAATATGGCAGAGACGGCACACATGACTTTTTAAGCTCCTCTCATACCCTCATTATTAAAATCAGCCTCAAAAATAGCACCTGATTGGTAAAATTCACAAAGACTGGAAATACAACAACTTACCAGTCAAAGATAATCTGGAAGACTGCCAGAAAAGGTTTGTTCTGAGCAGCGAGAGCAGACCAGCACAAGCAGGGAAATAGGAGAAGCTAGCAAACAGAGCGGGCCAGGGGCGGGGGTGGTCTCTGTGGCTGGAAAAATTGCAGAGAGGACTCTGCTACAGATTGGCTGTTCTGCTTTGGTTGCAAAGCAGTAGACCAGCAGATAAATTAAAGTCAAAGGTAGAGGGTATTCTAAAAAACACCAGAACCTAACAGTATCTGGCTATACCCACCCAAAACCAGAAGTGAGTGACTCAGCACAAACCACAACACAGCTGTGCAGTGACATTCTGAAGCACAGGGCTTTCACCAGGGGAAGTCACAAATCTGCATGGCAGGGAGAGGTAGCCTGGGGCAGCCTCTAATAAGCACAGTGTGGGGCTCGGCCTGGGGCAATAGAATTTCTGTAGTGTGACTGTGCTCCTCAGGCAGAAACACTTCTGGTGCCATGAGGGATAGGGCAACTGCTAATACTCAAAGTAGGCTTCTGGGAGGGGAGGGGGGGGCAGTGACACTTTCCCTGCTCAGCCTTTAGCCCCAAGGCAATTACTAATCCTCACAATGGGGCTCCTTGCAGGGCACTTCTGCAGCTCAGCTGCAAAACCCAGGCCTGAGTCACTGCTGGTGTGGAGCTTTTTCCAGAGCACCCCTGCAGCTCAACCACTCTTTGCAGCCCATTGGCAGTAAGAAAAAAAAAAATTAGTGAAATGGAAAAAAATTCCATAGAGCAAAACAACTCATTTAAAAACTCAATTGGATATATACAAAAAGAAGTAAAAAAAAAAAAAAAAAAAAGCTAATGAAGAAAATAACTCATTAAAAATCAGAACTGAACAAATAGAAATGAATGATTCTTTGAGACATCAAGAATCAGTCAAGCAAAATCAAAAAAAAATGAAAAATTAGAAAAATATTAAATATCTACTTGGAAAAAGAACAGACCTGGAAAATAGATCTAGGAGAATTAATTTGAGGATTGTTGGAGTTCCTGAAAATTATGATGAAAAAAAGAGCTAGATACTATTTTACAGGAAATCTCAAAAAGAACTGCCTAGAAGTAATAGAATCAGAAGGTAAAATAGGCATTGAAAAAATCCATTGAACAACTTCTGGAAAAGACCCTAAAATAAAAACTCCAAAGAATATTATGGTTAAATTTCAGAACTATCAGACTGAGGAAAAAATATTACAAGCAGCCAGAAAAAAAAAACCCAAACAATTCAAATACCAAGGTGCCACAATAAGGATCACTCAAGATCTAGCTGCTTCCACATTAAAAGATTAAAGGACCTGGAATCTGATATTTGGAAAGGCAAAAGAACTTAGAATGCAGCCAAGAATAAACTATCCAGCTAAGCTGAGCATTTTCGTCCTTGGAAGATGGACATTTAATGAAACAGATGAATTCCATTTGGTTCTAAGGAAAAAAACAGAAGTAACCAAAAAAAATTGATCTCCAGCCACAGGACTCAAGAGAAGCAGAAAAAGGTAAAAAGAACTCTTGGAAACTGTATTTCTGTTGTGGATATACATAAAGAGTATATGTATAATTTGATTTTACTGATATAACATAAAAGAGGAAGTAGAAATGGAAAGAGGATAATGTCAGAATAAGGGAAGAGGGGAGATTAAAAAGAGGGAAACTACATCCCACAAAGAGGCAAAAAAACCCCAATCGTATGTTTGTTTTACAGAAAATCTTCTCTCACCTCATTAAAAAGTGGAAGAGGAAAAGGGAAAAGGAAAAGAGTAATAAAGGAAGGGTACAAGAAAGGCGAAAAGACTCCAAGGGAGTGGGAAGGATCCTAAAGAGGGAGAGCTGCATAATGCAAGTGGTGCCCATAAGTTTAATATTGGGAAAGGGGAGCAAGAAAAAAAAAAGCATAATCTAGGGATAATAAGATGGCAGGAAATAAAGAATTAGTAATTTTAACCATAAATGTGAATGGGATGAACTCTTCCATAAAACAGAGGCAGATAGCAGACGGGATCAAAAGTCAGAACCCTATAATATGTTGTTTACAGGAAACACATTTAAAACAGGGAGATACATACAGAGTAAAAGTAAACGGCTGGAGCAGAATCTATTATGCTTCAGGTGAATAGCAGGGATAGCCATCCTGATCTTAGATCAAGCAAAAGCAAAAAATTCATCTAATTAAAAGAGATAAGGAAGAAAACTATATCTTGCTAAAGGGTAGCATAGACAATAAAGCAATATCAATATTAATATAGCATCTAACTTTCTAAAGGAGAAGGTAAGAGAGTTGCAAGAAGAAATAGACAGCAAAACTATAATAGTGGGAGATCTCAACTTTGTTTTTTCATAACTACATTAGTCAAACCACATAATAAATAAGAAAGAAGTTAAAGAGGTAACGAGAATACTAGAAAAGCTAAATATGATAGATTTTTAGCAGTGTTACTACTGGGCTAATATCCCAAAGAGATTTTAAAGAAGGGAAAGGGACTTGTATGTGCAAGAATGTTTGTGGCAGCCCTCTTTGTAGTGGCCAGAAACTGGAAACTAAGTGGATGCCCATCAATTGGAGAATGGCTGAATAAATTGTGGTATATGAATATTATGGAATATTATTATTCTGTAAGAAATGACCAATAGGATGATTTCAGAAAGGCCTGGAGAGACTTACATGAACTGATGCTGCGTAAAATGAGCAGGACCAGAAGATCATTATATACTTCAACAACAATATTATATGGTAATCAATTCTGATGGACATAGCCCTCTTCAACAATGAAGATGAACCAAATCCGTTCCAATAGAGCAGTAATGAACTGAACCAGCTACACCCAGGGGAAAAAAAAAACTCTGGGAGATGTCTATGAACAACTACATAGAGTTCCCAATCTTTCTATTTTTGTTCATCTACATTTTTGATTTCCTTCACAGGCTAATTGTACAAAATTTCAAAGTCCAACTCTTTTTATACAGCAAATTAACTGTTTGGACATGTATACATATATTGTTTTTAACTTATACTTTAACATATTTAACATGTATTGGTCAACCTGCCATCTGGAGGAGGGGGTGGGGAAGAGCAGGGGAAAAATTGGAACAAAAGGTTTTGCAATTGTCAATGCTGAAAAATTACCCATTCATATATCTTGTAAATAAAAAGCTATAATAATAATTAAAAAAAAGGAAAATGGTTCAAATTACTAGATGAAATATTTTAAATTATATATATATGTATATATATATATATATATATTCCTCAAATGAAATTATATTCAAATTATTAAGATTGAGAAAAATAATAGAGCACTAAAATCATAACATATTGATTTGACTCTTTAATTTGCTATTTATTAACTAACACTGAGAACTTATTTCCACATATCTGAAAGAGGATAAGAGCAATTACAGAACCTACCTGCTAACGTTGTTGTAAGGGAGCTAGGTGGTATGATGGGCAGAATGTTGAACTTGGAATCATAATGAACAGTTTGAATATTATCTCACACATTTACTATCTTTTATTATCCCGAGTAAATCCCTAGTTAGTACAGTGATTGTTATATAAATGGTTGTTGAAGTGAAATGATTTATTTAAACCAAAATAGGTTTCCTTATCTGTAAAAATAAGAAAAATAATAGTAACTATTTCATAAAGTTTTTAAAATGATAATGAAAATATAATAGCAAATTTATCTGGAAGAACAAAAAATTGAGAATATCTATAGAATAAATAATTTTGAAAATGTAGTAAGATTGTCTGTGTCAGATTTCAAATCAAAACAAGAGGCCTGGAGAGATTTTTATGAACTGAGACTAAGTGAAATGAGCAGAACCAGGAGATCATACATGGCAACAACAAGAATATATGATGATCAGTTCTGATGAACATGGTTTTCCTCAACAATAGGATGATTCAAACTAGTTCCAATTATTCAGTGATAAAGAAAGCCATCTACACCCAGAAAGAGAACTGTAGGAACTGAGTGTGGACCACAACATAGCATTCTCACTCTTTCTGTTGTTTGCTTGCATTTTCTTTTTTCTCAGTTTTATTTTTCTTGATCCAATTTATTTTTTGTGCCGCAAGATAACTATAAAACTATGTATACATATATTGGATTTAACATATATTTTAACATGTATTGGACTATATGCCATCTAGGGGAGGGGATGGGGGGAAGGAAGGAAAATTTGGATCAGAAGCTTTTGCAAAGGTCAATGTTGAAAAATTACCCATGCATATGTTTTGTAAATAAAAAAAATAAAATCCATTGAATTCCTATTTAAAAAAAAAAAAGAAATACAGTGGTGGCTAATGGAATAGATTGGAAACACCATACATTGTAATAAATGACC
Source organism: Antechinus flavipes (assembly GCF_016432865.1). Classification (NCBI taxonomy): domain Eukaryota; kingdom Metazoa; phylum Chordata; class Mammalia; order Dasyuromorphia; family Dasyuridae; genus Antechinus; species Antechinus flavipes. Next base: position 223,010,609 of record NC_067400.1, read on the forward strand.
AGAGTTATTTAGTGTTTGAGAAACCCAAAGATTGAAGCTTTTGAAATAAAAACTCATTACTTGGCAAAATATGCTAGAAATAGTACAGCAGAAATTAGGAATGGATCAATATCATGCAAGAATATACCATGATAATGTCAAAATGGGTATATGATTTAGACATAGAGGGTGATGCCATTAGCAAATTAGGAGTGTATATAGAATAGTCTTTCTATAAGATCTATGGATAAAGGAAGAAATTAGAGTCAAATAACAGAGAGTAATGTAAACTGGATAATTTTGAATATATTAACTTAAATGACTTTTGCACCAACAAAACCAATGTGACAAAAAATTAGAAGGAAATCAGAGAACTCAGGAAAATGTTTACAGGAGTCTTTCTGATAAAGGCCTAATTTCTCAAACATATAGAGAACAGAGTCATATTTACAAGAATACAAATCATTCCCCAATTGATAAATGGTCAAAGGAAATGAATAGGAAGTTTTCAAATGAAGAAATTAAAGCTATTTATAAACACATGAAAATACTCCAAATCAAATGGCTAGTTGTCTAACAAAAACTGAGCAATCTGAAAAAAAACGGAAAAGGAATGAAATGAGTTAACATATTAAGTACTTTGTAAATCTTAAAACACTATATAAACATAAGCTATTATAATAATGATGAAATGAATTAGCTTATAAAGAATTTTTGAAATTTTAAGATACTACATAAATGTAGATTACTAGCTTGTTAATACTAAAAATAATGAATTAGTGAAATATCACAAATACATGCATGAATTAGAGTTTTCCTCTAATAATTCAGTGTAGCTAAAAGAGCACATCCTTTCTAGCCTGTTTTAAGAAGCCTCTCTTTCAGAGGCTATCAGCTATTAGCAAAAGGGATTACTTGAAAAAAACTTAAGAAGGTAACCAGAGGGCAATGCTGGTTAAAATATTTCTGTATTTCAAATTAATTATTAAAAATGGGAGCAGGAAAGAAGCTTATAGTTAATCAACTGCCTCCTTCCCTGACAGGCATTTCAAAATAAAGCATTGGCAACTTGCAAGAACAGATCAAAACATGCTTCACACCTGGGAGTCATGAAAATGAGGAAAGCAGGAATCAGGATAAGTAACTTTTGTTGGACAAGAAATATCTAGAAGTAATTAGGATGAGGATTTCTATATTTAGAAATAACATAGAAAATAATAGTAAGAGATCATTAAACCTCACTTGTCTCTTTAGGGGAAAAAATGGCATCTTTTCTCATATTTGTGGATCATCTATATTGTTTGTCCCCTGCTTTTTTAAAGAACCTTTATTAGGTAGCCAAGACTGAATTCCTTAAAAGATACTTTGTGTTAGTTAAATTTAACTTCTCCTTAAGGCAGCTTCCTACTTTTATTAACTCATTTAAAGACTCCATATTTCTCATATTTTCCTGACTTCATTAAGTACATTAACAAGTCATTTCAAAGTAAACTTCTTATAATGTCTATGATAAATATATATATATATATATATATATCTACATAAATATAGATAGATAGATAGATAGATAGATAGATAGATAAATAGATAGATAGATACCTTAGACCACATTAGTGTTTGGGTCAATTTAGGCAGAAAGTCTGTATTGTGTTTCACTGACTAGAATAGAATATATATTCTATTTATCTCCAAAAATAATAGGGAGAGGCCCAGTAGCATTAATATCTATGATCACTATTTCAAGATCAATACCTTTAGTCAAATTATCTTTAGTCAAATGGTTGATTGTCAAATAGCAGCTTTTTGAAAAACAAATATAAAAGTCACCAATTACATTGAAAGTAAAAAATTCCTTTTATGAAAACATATGCTCACAATTTCATGAAAGAAATATGATATGTTCCAGAAGAATCCAAGAGAATCAGGGTAACCCAGAAGATCATTTCAGCCAGTCAACTTTTATATGGGAAGCAGGGTTGTTCCTGTAGTGTGTGTATATTTCATAATATTTCATAAACAACTAGGTACTACAGTTTCAATTATCCTCTTGGATAGAAAGAAGTGCATCTGTCAGCAATTCTCAGCACATCAGCTGAGCTGGGAAAGTGATTTCCATTCCCTGCTTTCCAAGGAGGTGGAACTATTTGCAAGACCCTATTTTTCCCAGATGCAAAAATTCCCTCCTGTGTGTGGTCAATGTGCAGATAAAAGGGGACAGGGAGGAAGGCCAATTTTATGAAAAACAAAACCACTTGCAAAGGGAAAATTTGCAAAAATATAGGCTACCTAAGGTGATCAAATGCTTCATAATTTTTAGCTTCTGTTCTTGGCTGCCTAGAAGTCATAAGAAAGAACTCAGATGGGATTCTGACTCCTACTAGAAGAAGAAAAATTTCTGGAAGGATATCCTATTTCCACACAAAAGATTAAACAGAGAAGAAGGCAAGAAGCTTTGGGGACTGATGGAGAAAGGAGAATCCTTAGACTTGAGTCCAAAACTGGCCCATAGGAAAAAATGTAAAGGAAGAAAAGTTAGATTTTAGCACCTCTTTCTCAACTTGGATCCCCTGAGCACACCCCTTTCATTTTTAATCCTCTCTTTCCCATTTATTTTGTTCATAGCTGGCTGTCAAATAGTAACTACTAAGATTTTAGCTGAATGGGTTTTATATTTTAATAGGGAAATCTTGAAGACTGAAAAGTCTTGAGTACTCAAAAGGAATGTCATCGGTGATAAAATACAAGCTTTGACACTAGTGTAGGTGAACTTCTTGGAAACTGTTACAATAGTATTTCAATAGTAACCATCTATTTTTTAAATCCTCCACTAAATTTGTAAGGATCAAGTCTTAACTTTTAATGTGTGGTTCAAAATGTTTTTATCAAAGATGTTAATGGGAGATATACATAACAAGTTTGTCAATTTGCAGGTAATCAATCTCTGGAGGTAGAACCAAAGTGGGGGAATGAAGCCAGAAAGCAGCTCCCGATCTCCCAGTTTCCTTTGAAAACCACATGAAACCAAGCCTCTGAACAGAGTAATAGAATGAAATCCTGCTCAAGATAGAATGGAAATATATCAAGAAAGTTTAGTCTCACTGAGGTGAAAGGGATGTTCAGTGCAGCATAGACAGAGGCTGGGAAAGCCAGTGAGAGAGTCTTAATCAAAGCAGATCAACAACTGAGAATCTCAGTCCTGTCTTAGTAGTAGAGCAAATCAGGATGGCAGTCCCCAGTCCAAGCTTAGAAGGCAAATTCTTGGAAACCTGGTATCCTTGGAAAGAGCTGATAAAGCTACCTCTTGTAAACATAAAGGGCTCATAAGCTCTAAGCCAAAGCTAAGAACTTCACAGTTAGCTTGAGACAGAGTCACCTTTACCCCAGGAGCTGACAATACCCATAAAAGTTAAAAAAAGGAAAATACCAAAAGAAAAGGAAAGAAAATGATCAAGAAAAAGAAAAGAACCTTGACCATAAAAAGCTAGTATGGTGATAGGAAAGACAAAAACATCAACTCAAATGAGGACAAACTGTCGATAGAAAAAATTTCATATAGTAATATGAATTGGTCTCAAGTCCAAAAAGCCTTCTTGGAAGTGCTCATAAATGTAAACAAGAGAAGTAAAAGAAAAAAAAATGAGAAAAGAAGTGAGAAGTATGGGAGAATCAGCAACTTTGAAAAGGAAGGGAATTCCTTTAAAAATACAATTGACCAAATGCAAAAAAAAAAAAAAATTCACCGAAGAAAACAACATCTTCAAAAATAGAATTAACAAAATGGAAAAACGATACAAAAGCTAAGTGAATAAAATCACACCTTAAAAACTAGAATGGGGCAAATGAAAGCTAATGACTTTTTGAGACCTCAAGAACAGTCAAACAAACTAAAAAAGAATGAAAAAATGTAAAATACCTCATTGAAAAAACAGTTGACCTGGAAAATAGACCCAGGAGAGACAATTTAAAAAGTATTGGTCTACCTGAAGATCATGACTATAAAAAGAGCCTTGACAGCAATCTTCAAGAGATGATCAAGTAAAACTGTCCCAGTATTATAGAAACAAAAGGGAAAATGCTCATTGAAAGAATCCGCTGATCACTTTTAGAAAGAGATCCCACAAGAAAAACCCCAAGAAACGTTGTAAAACTCCAGAACTATCATCTCAACGAAAAAATACTTCAAGCTGCCAGAAAAAAAAACAATTCAAATATCAAAGAGCAACAGTCAGGATTACTCGGGATTTGGTAGCTTCTACAATAAAGGATCAGAGGCCCTGGAATACTATATTCTAGAAAGCAAAAGACCTGGGGTTACAACCCATAATTAACTACTTAGAGAGATTCAGCATCATCTTTCAGGGGAGGCAGTAGATCTTCAACATAGTAAAAGACCTTCAATCATTTCTATTGAAAAGATACAGAACTAAACAGAAAATTTAATCTTCAAATATAGGACTCAAGAGAAGTATAGAGAGGTAATCAGGGGAGGAAAAAACTATATACATATATAATTTGAAGGTAAATTGTTTAAATCCTTAGATGGGAAAATGATATTTGTAACTCTTGAAAACAGTATCTGTAACTGGAGCAAACAAAGGGAGACATCAAATGAATGATGAAGTGTGTAGTTGTAAATAGACTCTGATATGATGACATAAAAGAAAAAGACATTAAGCGGTGGAAAAAAGTCTGCACTGGAAAAAGAGGAAAGGGAAGGTATGAAGGGACAATTAGATCACATTAGGATTACAAAAGATTTATAACAATCAAGAGAAAGAAGGAAGGGGGATGAATAGTGTCTGAAGTTTGATCTTATCAGTTCTGGTTCAAAGAGGGAGTAACTTAATCATTCAGTTGGGTATAGAAATTTATCTAACCTTATAAAGAAGGAGGAGAAGAAAAAAGGGAAGAAAAGGGAGGATAGAAAGGAGGAAAGGAACATTAGGAAAAAAAGGTAAGAGTGGGGGGGTGATAGGAGATAAGGCAATGGATGGGCTGGGTCAAAAAAAAAAGCATAACACTACTAAGGACAAGATAGAAAGGGAGAACAAAAGTATATACTGTGGAGAAAATAGGATGGAGGGAAATACAGACCTGGCAATCATAACTGTGAATGTGAATGGGATGAACTTTCCCATAAAATGAAAGTGAGTAGCAGAGTTGTTTACACATTTGACACAGAGAGACCTATACAAAGTAAATGTAAAAGGCTGGAATATTTTATTTATTATGCTTTAGCTGAAGTAAAAAAGCAGGGGTAAGCAAATCTGATCTCAGAAAAAGCAATAGTAAAATAGAGCCAATTAAAAGACATTAGGAAGATAAGTACATCATGATAAAGGGTACCTTAACAATGAAGTAGTAAGGATATTAAATGTATATGTACCAAGTGATAGAGCATACAAATTCCTAGAGAAGATATTACACTAATTACAGGGAGAAATAGACAGTAAAACTTTACTAGTGGGGGAACTCACACCTTCCCTCTCAGAATCATACAAATCTAACCATAAAATAAACAAGAAAAAAACTAGGGAGATTAATTGGATCCTAGAAAATCTATATATGAAAGACTGCTGGAGAAAACTGAATAGAGACAGAAAGCAATACACATTTTTCTCAGCAGTGTATAGTACCTACATAAAAATTGTCCATGTCTTGGGGCATAGAAACCTCACAATCAAATGCAGAAAGGCAGAAATAATAAATGTTTCCTTTTTAGACCTCACCACAATAGAAATTATATTCAATAAAAGACCAGGGAAAGATAGACTAAAAACCAATTGAAAATTAAATAATCAAATTCTAAAGAATGAGTGGGTCAAACAACAAATCACAGAAATAATCCACAATTTTATACAAGAGAATGACAAAAATGAGACAAAATACTAAAAGCTACGGAGTCTTAAAAATGTGAATGTCCAAGTGAAGCAAATCTTAGAGGAAATTTTATATCTCTAAAAAACTACATGAATAAAATAAAGAGGCGTTTAATGAATTAGGCATTAAAATTCCCCAATTAATTAGCAAATTATAAATTTTGAAACTCAAAGTATTGATTAAGAAAACTGACACAAAAAAAAACTATTGAACTAATAAGTAAAATTAAGAGCTGATTTTATGAAAAAATAAATAAAACTTTGGTTAATTTGATTAGAAAAAGGAAAGAAAAAAACAACAACAACAACAAATCACCAGCATCAAAAATGAAAAGGATGAACTTACTACCAATGAAAAAAAAAATAAAGCAATATTTAGGAGCTATTTTTCCCAACTATATGGCAACAAATGGAACAACCTAGCTGAAACAAATGAATATTTACAAAAATATAAATTTTCCAGATTAACAGAAGAGGAAATAAAATACTTAAATAGTCCCATTTTAGAAAAAGAAATTGAACAAGCTATTAATGAACTCCTCCGGAGCCAGATGGATTCACAAATGAATTCTACTAAACATTTAAAGAACAATTAATTCTAATATTATGCAAATTATTTGGAAAAATGGGTAAAGAAGGAGTACTGCCAAATTCTTTCTATGCTCATACTAAAGCAGGAAGGACCAAAACAGAAAAAGAAAATTATAGACCAATCTCCCTAATGAGTATTGATGCAAAAACAAATTAAATAAAATATTAGCAAAAAGATAACAGCAACTTATCAGTAAGATAATATTCTATGACCAAGTGGGATTTATACCAGGAATGCATGGCTGATTCAGTCTCAGGAAAACTACTGACCATATCAATAACAAAACCAACAGAAATTATATGATAATCTCAATAGATGCAGAAAAAGCTTTTGACAAAATATAGCACCCATTCCTATAAAAAACACTAGACAGCTGTAGTATTCTCTGGTTCCATTTTCTTGGTGTCTCTGGAAGCAGCCTTCCTTTTAGTTCGGTAATCACTGTGAGAACAGCCAGGTGTTAAAGTCCCAATCCTTTATTATCTCTTTGCCTGATGCTGGGCAGCTTTCTGGAGAGCTTTTCAGTGTGGCCTTGGTCTTAGTGGGGGAAGTGCAGAAGGTCAGGCCAGCCACCAGGAAGATCAAAAATCAAATTGAATTTCTCCCTTTGCTTCTGAGAGCTTAAGCTCCTGCCTCCAGTTCTTTGTCTTCTCTGCCTCTAAGAACTTATGTGCTTGTCTTCTGTGGCTCTTAGTCCCTGCTTATATGCTCCACACTGAGTATAAACCAATCATTATATCACTAGGAAAACATTATTTGTTGTAAGATTAAATCAATCATACTGAACCATGCTAAACTAGATAACCAATGTATCATCAATTCCACTTAGTACCTTGTTTCAAGTTTTGGCCCAGAACAGACAGCAAAGGAATAAATGGAGTTTTCCTTAAAATAATAAGCATTGTCTATCTAAAATCAACAGCAAACATTATTTGTAAAGAAGAGAAACTATGCATTCTTGCTAAGATCAAGATGAAACAAGGATACCCATTAGCACCACTATTACTCAACATTGTCCTAGAAATGTTGGCTTTAGCAATAAGAAAAGAAAAAAAAGGAATTAGAATAATCAATGAGGAAATAAAACTATTACTCTTTGAAGATCATAAGATATACTTAGAGAATCCTAGAAAATCACCCAAAAATCTATGGGAAACAATCCATAGCTTTGGCAAAGTTTCAGGAAATAAACACACACAAATTATCAGTATTTCTATATATTACTGACAAAGCCCATTAGCATTAGATAGAAAGTGAAATTCCATTTAAAATTACTGTAGACAAAAAAATATTTGTGTGTTTACCTGCCAGGACAAACCCAGAAACTATATGAGCACAATTGCAAAGCACTTTTCACACAAAGTCAGATGAAAACAATTGAAAAATATCAATTGTTCATGGGGAGGCTGAACTAATATAATAAAAATGATAATTTTGCCTAAATCAGTCTACTTGTTCATTGCTATACCAATCAAACGAACAAAAACATTTTTATAGAGTTAGAAAAACTAAAGCAAAACTCATCTGGAAGAACAAAAAATCAAGACTATCAAGGGAATTAAAGAAAAATAATTCAAAGCAATACCAGCCCTAAAATTTTACTATAAAACAGCAGCCATTAAAACCATTTGATACTAGCTAAGAAATAAGAGTGATGGATCAGTGAAATCAGTTAGACACACATCGACAATAATCAATGACTATGGAAATCTAGAATTTTGATAAACCCCCAAACTCTAGTTTTTGAGATTAAAAATTCACTATTTGACCAAAAAAATTGCTGGGGAAAAATATGTCAGAAACTCAGCACAGACTTACATCTCACATGCCATATCAAAATAAGTTCAAAACATGTACATGATTTGGGAATAAAGGGTGATACCATAAGCAAATAAAGAGAACAAGGGATAATTTACCTCTCAGATCTTTGGAGAAGGGAGAAACTTATGATCAAAGAAGAACTAGAGAACATTATAAAAGCAAAAATGGATAACTTTGATTGCATTAAATTAAAAAGTTTTTGAACAAACAAAACCAATAGAAACAAGATTAAAAGGGAAATACAAAGCCTGGAAGCATTTTTACAGCTAATGCTTCTGATAAATGTTTTATTTCTAAAATATATAAACTACTGTGTCAAATTTATAAGAAGATAAGTCATTCTTCAGTTGATAAATGGTCAAAGGATATGAACAGGCGATTTTCAGATGACAAAATTAAAACCATCTATGGTCGTATGAAAAAATTCTGTATTCATTTCTTTTTTGTTTTTTCCCTCTTCCATGGTTTTTTCTTTTAATCTTTTTCTGATTTTCTCCACCAATGTGATTCATAAAGCAATGTGTATTAGAAAGAAAGGAAGAAAGAAAGAAAGGAAGAAAGAAAGAAAGAAAGAAAGAAAGAAAAGAAAGAAAGAAAGAAAGAAAGAAAGAAAGGAAGGAAGGAAGGAAGGAAGGAAGGAAGGAAGGAAGGAAGGAAGAAAGAAAGAAAGAAAGAAAGAAAGAAAGAAAGAAAGAAAGAAAGAAAGAAAGAAAGAAAGAAAGAAAGAAAGAAAGAAAAGAAAAGAAAAGAAAAGAAAAGAAAAGAAAAGAAAAGAAAAGAAAAAGAATGTAAGTATCTTTAAAAGCAAAAAAAAAAGTTAAGGAAGCATATGATCATGACAATACTTTTTTATTGGAATTTTCAAATTGGGAACCTGTAATCCTTAGTATGAAGAAAAAAAATTAAAGGTAACATTGTAGAATATGCTTCCCTTCCCTAACAAAGCAGAAGTTTTCAAACAAAATCTACATGACAGGGTATTACTAAGATGATTTCTGTTTGGATTAGATCAGGGCTTCTTAAACTTTTCCCACTTGTGATTCCTTTTCACTTGAGAAAATTTTATATGATTTATATAAAATATATATATGATTATATATATATACAAATCATTTGCTGATAATAAATCATAAGGAAATTTATTTTGAAACAATTCCTTGGTATATATATATGTATATATATATAATTTTATTATTTAATAAAGATGAATGCAAATCTGCATACTAATCAGATGAATATGCTTGTTTATTTTTCCATAAAGAATTAAATTTTTGGCAGAATATTTGATAATACAGGATACAGAGAATCTTCAATATTTTTCAGAGTTGATTGTTTTGAAATTCCATGATCCCACATTCAGTAACCCATAATTTAAGAAACTTTCAATTAGATGACCTCTAAAATAGATCTGGATCTATTTTAGATTTCGGTTAAGGTTAAGGTTAAGGTTAAATATCTTTAGGAAATTGTTCAAAGTTGTACTTTTCCCATGGAATCTTTCATTGTTAAAAATATTGCAGCCAGTACATACTCACCATATGTCATCCTTTTCTCCTTGCAAGGATCCACAACTTCACTTTTTCTGGGCTCTTAATGCCATGATTAGTTGCTATACAGCAGCAAAGTGGCCCAGTAGAGTGCCTGGCCTAAAGTCAGGAAGAGTACTCTTTCTGAGTTCATATCTGGTTTCAGATACTTACTAGTAAATCACCCAATTCTAGTAGCCTCACTTTCCTCATCTATAAAATGAGATGGAAATGATGAAAAATTCTAGCATCTCTGCCAAGAAACCCCAAAATGGGGTCACAGAGTTGAACAGGAATGAAAATGCTTGAATAGCAAAAGCAAAAAAATCAAGAGAAAAAAAATTATATTCCTAATTTCATTGATAGTCAATTCCCTCTATCAACATAGATCAATACCTTGCTATACCATTTATAAGCTTCCAGTCAATAATCTAAGATGCTTAAAGGTTAAGTCACTTATTTAGAATCTGACCATCAGTGTGTGGAAGGGAAAAGACTAAATCATGTCTTCCTGATTACTCATTCTAGCCTTAATTCCTTCTACCATACTTTTATGTAAAATTGAATTCCAAAGGCAGGCCTTTGGTTAGTAGAGAAATTTGAAGTCCTTAAAACATTGTAAAATTTACCAAATGTCAGCCAGCTTATTATCCTCTTCCTATTGTAATTCTAGCTTAGTTCATCAACTAGCTACAAGGAAAGCTCAATGGGATTTCAAGCAACTACATATTATGATCTGGTAAAAAAGGCACTCTTCATCCACTTTTTTTTTATCAGATCTTTTGGGGATGCTTAAAAATCTTATTTAAGAGACTCTTCAATATTCTGGTACTTTTTATAAATCAAGAAGCAATAAGGATTTCCTATCAAATGTGTATGTGTATAATATATTTAATGAGCTCAGATTTAGACCCAAGTAACCAGGTACTCTTAATCCAAATGCATTGTTCTTGCTACTGAATCATACTTAAAAGCTTAACATATAGACTATGAGATTTAACATTTTTTCAGCTTTTGCCTTATTCTCTTTCAACTCAGGCCTAAACTACCTTCAGTCCATTTCCTTAATAGGCCATCTCCCCATTATCCTATCCTTATCTTCCTATAATCCAGAACCTTCATTCTAGACCATGGATCTTCTGTCTTGGATAAGTCAGCTTTTATCTTTTCTTCTAATTTTCTTCTAATAATCCTTATTAGATTATGATGTCAATGAGGACCAGAAATACCTTAGCTTTATTTGCCACATAGCAAGCATTTAATTAATGCTTTATATAGCTTTCTTCCTCTCTCTACCATCTATCTTCTTCCTATATTACCTTAACAGATGGATAGACAAATAGATAATGTTAATAGATATGTTAAAAATAGATACATATTGCCTTAGAATAAATGAACCTGAATTTGTTATAAATGCCAAAAAGAATATATTTTATATTTATATTCATTTTATTGTTCATTATATATTTATTAATATATTTGTGTTTATAATATTTACAGACAGAATATTATATATATTAATTATGTTATATATAAAAAGAAAGATATGATACGATGCTCAATCATTTTGATGTGTTGGGTTTTTTGTAAGAGTTTCATATTTTCATTCTATTTTCAGGTACCCTATAACTTAACTATTCTACTCTGTTTCCCTATAATATAGTTTGTCTCTTACTAAGGAAGGAGAAATATCCTCTGGCCTATTTTTCTCATGTTGCTGTGAAACTTTATTGAAATTCAGGAAGGACCTTATTGTAGTGCTTCCCTACTGTTCATCAATGTACTTTGCAAAGTAGGAAAATTAATTTTTTTAAATGAATCAGTTCTCTCAATTTTGTTCTTTCTCTTTCTTGTATTAAAGATCTCCCCCCCAAAAAAAAACATAACTGAAGATGTTACAAAAGGAACAGGAAAGTCATTAATAATAAAAGAAATATGATTGTTGTATGCTCACACATGAATTACCATTTTCCTTAGAGTAAGGATCAATATTTCAATATTATCTTTAACTCTTACCTTTCAATTGCTGAGATTTCTGCTATTTCTTCCAACACTGCTCTACCAATTAATAGAATTCCATATTAAGTGATTCCTGAATTATAGTCACTAAATGATCTATTTGTCCCCATTTTCTCCCTCCAATGATTCATTCTACCTAACACTTCCCAATTAACATGAAGTTTTATTATGATTATATCATTCCCCACTCATAAACTTTCAGTGGTTATTGCCTAATGAACAAATTTCATTCAAGTAAAATTAATTGATTGATAGTTCTCTGAATATTCTCTGCTGATTCCCAGTATTTACCCATTTTTTGCTACTATGAGTTTAAGGACATAGAAAACTCTGGAGAGTGTATGTATTGCATATATATGTGTGTAGGTAATGGTGATGAATAACTGTGTTTAGGTTAGAGGATATATGAGTAGTTCATTGAAGAGTGACAGTATTACTGAGAATCTGAAGGTATAAAAGAGAAAACAAGAATAGATCAAGCACTACAGTATGTATTTTCTTTAGTAGCCTTACAAAAGAGAAGTTTTCTTTTATGAAAGGTAGAAAGGAGAACACAGCATATCTAAAGTTGGCAGAGAAGTTGTTAAATGGGGAACTGAGAAGTTGAAGAATTTCATATCAAATAGCTTTGATCTCAGTAAAGTAAGACATAAAGTAAATTAACGTGGGAATGAAGGAATTTGGAAGACTGGGGGAAAAGTTAGGAAGAGTTTTTTTTTTAATGCAATACAGAATAGTTGAGAAGTGAAAAAGAATACTATTAATGAAAAGAAATGTTCATTGTTTTTCAGTTGTTTCACTCATGTCTAACTCTCCATGACCACATTTGGACTTTTCTTGGCAGAGATATTGGAGTGATTTCTTCTCTAGCTCATTTTACAGATGAGCAAAATAAGGCAAACAGGGTTAATTGATCCCCTCAGTGTCACACAGCTGTTGTGTCCCCAAAGATGAATCTTCCTGATTCTAGACCTGACACTCAATCCACTGCACTATTTAGCACTGCTCCTCTTCAAAGGAATATCCAAAAGAGATTAAATAGCATGTATTTGCAGTGAATGTCTCCTTCATACAACCATGGCACATTTACTATTTGAATCACTCACTTAAATATAATTGTATACTCTCTTTTAGTATCCTTTGTGTTAATATTTTTAGTCAATCAGTGAACTAAAATTTATTAAGTGTCGACTATGTTCTTTTTTATAATAGTAAGCTTATTTGCTTTAAATACACATTGCTTTATAAATCATGTTGGAAGAGAAAAATCAGAACAAAAGGGAAAACCATGGAAGAAATAAAAAAAAAAAAAAACAGAAAAAAGAAGCGATCATAGCATGTGTTCATTTACATTCAGTCTTCTTAGTTCTTTTTCTGGATGCAGGTGGCATTTTTTGTTCAAAGTCTATTGGGATTACTTTTGATCACTGAACTACTGAGAAGAACTGAGCCTTTAATAGTTGATCACTGCACATTCTTGCTATTATTGTATACAATGCATTCCTAGTTCTGTTTGTTTTGCTTAACAACAGTTCATGTAAATTTTTCCAGGCCTTTCTACAATCAGCTTGTCTATCATTTTTTACAGCACAAAAATAATATTCTATTACCTTCATGTGCCACAACTTGTTCAGCCATTCCCAAATTGATCATTGATGATTCCTTTTCAAATTCTTTGCTACTACAAAAAGAGCTGCTAAAAATATTTTTGGATATGTGGGTCCTTTTCTCTTTATGATTTCCTAGGGATACAGACCCAATAATGGCACATTTGGGTCAAAGGGTATTCACAATTTGATAGCCCTTTGGGCATAGTTTCATATTGCTCTCCAGAATTGTTGGATCATATCACAAGTCCACCAACTATGCAATAGTGTCCCAGTTTTCCCATAATCCCTCCAACATTTATTATTGTCTTTTCCTGCCACCTTAGACAATCTGAGAGGTGTGAGGTAGTATCTTAGAGTTGTTTTATGTAAAGGGCATGAACTCAGTATGATTAGTTTAATCCTATAACAAGGTGTTAACTGTTTGGAATTAAGATGATGATTCTCTAGTTTATATGTACTTAGTACTTAGTATAGTTCTACAAGTTGAGATCTATTCTACAAGATTGACACCTACAATGATGTATTTATAATAGAATATATAAGAGCCAACAAGGACTGGAAGAAGAACATCTTCATCAGCCTTGTGGTGGCTCTCCTGCATTTTCTCCACAGAAATCAAGACCCTTCTGGAGGGCCTCCAGAAAGCTAGCAGAGCCCCAGATGAAGGAGACAGACTGTGAAGGAGATAATAAAGACTTTGGATTTTATCCCTGACTATTCTTGTGGTGATTGCTCTGCTGAAAACAAGGCTGGTCCCGAGACCCCAGAAAGCTAACCAGAACCTTAAAATTTTAATTTACATTTCTCTAACCAATAATGACTTAGAGCATTTTTTTTCATATAACTATAGATGGCTTTAATTTCATCACCTGAAAGTTTTCTGTTCATATCATCTGATCATTTATCAATTGGGAAATGACTTGTATTCTTATAAATTTCATAGAGTTCTTCATGTTTTAGAAATGAAAGCTTAATAAAAATACTGGCTGTAAAGATTTTTTTCCCCAGCTTTGTACTTCCATTTTAATCTTGTTTCTGGTAGTTTTGTTTGTGCAAAAGCTTTCTAATTTAATGTAATCAAAGTTGTCCATTTTATGTTTCATAAAATTCTCTAGTTCTTCTTTGGTCATAAATTCCTCTCTTCTTCCAAGATCTGATATGTAAATTATCCCTTGTTCTCCTATACTGTATCCTCCTGTATGTCCAAATCATGTATTCATTTTGACCTTGTTTTTGGTATGTGATGTGAAATGTATGTCTAGGCAGAGTTTCTTTCATATTATTTTCCAGTTTTTCATATTATTTTTGTCAAATAGTGAGTTCTTATTCCAGAAACTTGAGTTTGGAGTTTATCAAATAAGAGATTTCTATAGGCTTTGATTATTGTGTCATGTGTATCTAATCCATTCCACTGATCCACCACTCTGTTTCTTAGCCAGTACCAAATGGTTTTGATGACTGCCATTTTATAATATAGTTTTAAGTTTGGTTCTGCTAAACCATCATGTATTTTTTTTCATTAATTCCCTTGATATTCTTGACCTTTTGTTCTTACACATTTTAGCAGTTTGATTGGTATGGCACTGAACAAGTAGACCAATTTAGGCAGAATTGTCATTTGTATTATATTACCTCAGCATCCCCATGAACAATTGATAATTTTTGATTGTATAGATTTGGCTTTGTGTGAGAATTGCTTTGTAATTGTGTTCATATAGTTCCTGGTTTTGCCTTGGCAGATAGATCCCCAAGTATTTTATTTTGTCCATGGTAATTTTATTATTTTTTAATAATTATAACTTTTTATTGACAGAACGCATGCCTGGGTAATTTTTTACAACATTATCCTTTCCATTCAATTCTGTTCTAACTTTTCCCCTTCCTCCCTCTACCCCCTCCTCCAAATGGCAAGCAGTCCTATACATGTTAAATATGTCACAGTATTTCCTAGATACATATATGTATGCAGAACGGAACAGTTCTCTTATACAAGAAGAGTTGGATTCATAAGGTAAAAATAACCCGGGAAGAAAAACAAAAATGCAAACAGTTTACATTAATTTCCCAATGTTCTTTCTTTAGATGTAGCTGCTTCTGTCCATCATTGATCAATTGAAACTGGGTTAGATCTTCTCTTTGTCCAAGAAATCTACTTCCATCAGAATACATCCTCACACAGTACCATTGTTGAAGTATATAATGATCTCCTGGTTCTGCTCATTTCACTTAGCATCAGTTCAAGTAAGTCTCTCCAAGCCTCTCTATATTCATCCTGCTGATCATTTCTTACAGAGCAATAATATTCCATAACATTCATATACCACAATTTACCCAACCATTCTCCAATTGATAGGCATATATTCATTTTCCAGTTTTTAGCCAATACAAACAGGACTGCCACAAACATTTTGGCACATATGGGTCCCTTTCCCTTCCTTAGCATCTCTTTGGGATATGAGCCCAGTAGTAGCACTGCTGGATCAAAGGATATGCACAGTTTAATAACTTTTTGAGCATAATACCAGATTGCTTTCCATAAGGGTTGGATTCATTCACAACTCCACCAACAATGCATCATTGTCCCAGTTTTTCTGCATCCCCTCCAACATTCATGATCATTTTTTCCTTTCATCTTAGCCAATCTGACAGGGGGGTAGTGGTATCTCAGAATTGTCTTAATTTGCATTTCTCTGATCAATAGTGATTTGGAATACTCTTTCATATGAGTGGAAATAGTTTCATTTTCATCATCTGAAAATTGTTCATATCCCTTGATCATTTATCAATTGGAGAATGGCTTGATTTTTTATAAATTAGAGAACATTCTCTATATATTTTGGAAATGAGGCCTTCATAAGAACCTTTAACAGTGAAAATGTTTTTCCAGTTTGTTGCTTCCCTTCTAATCTTGTTTGCATTAATTTTGTTTATACAAAGGCTTTTTAATCTGATATAATCAAAATTTTCTATTTTGTGATCAATTATGATCTCTAGCTCATCGTTGGTCACAAATTTCTTCCTCCTCCACAAATCTGAGAGGTAAACTATCCTATGTTCCTCTAATTTATTTATAATCTCGTTCTTTATTCCTAAATCATGGACCTATTTTGATCTTATCTTGGTCTACGGTGTTAAGTGTGGATCCATGCCTAATTTCTGCCATACTAATTTCCAGTTTTCCCAGCAGTTTTTGTCAAATAATGAATTCTTATCCCAAAAGTTGGGATCTTTGGGTTTGTCAAACACTAGATTGCTATAGTTATTGTCTATTTTTTCTTGTGGACCTACCTTATTCCACTGATCAACTAATCTACTTCTTAGCCAATAGCAAATGGTTTTGGTGACTTCTGCTTTATAATATAGTTTTAGATAGCTATATATATAGCTATAGCTAGGCCACCTTCATTTGATATTTTTTTTCCATTAATCCCTTGAGATTCTTCCATATGAATTTTGTTGTTATTTTTTTTTCTAGATCATTAAAATAGTTTCTTGGGAGTCTGATTGGTATACCACAAAATAAATAGATTAGTTTAGGGAGTACTGTCATCTTGATTATATTCGCTTGGCCTATCCAAGAGCACTTATTATTTTTTCCAATTATTTAAATCTGACTTTATTTGTGTGGAAAGTGTTTTGTAATTTTGCTCCTATAATTCCTGACTTTCCTTTGGTAGATAGATTCCCAAATATTTTATGTTATCAAGTTATTTGGAATGGAATTTTTCTTTGTATCTCTTGCTATTGCATTTTATTGCTGATGTATAAAAATGCTGAGGATTTATGGGGATTTATTTTGTATCTTGCAACTTTGATAAAGTTATGAATTATTTCTAATAGCTTTTTAGTAGAATCTCTGGGGTTCCCTAAGTATACCATCTTATCATCTGCAAAGAGTGATAGTTTGGTTTCCTCATTACCATTCTAATTCCTTTAATCTCTTTCTTGACTCTTATTGGGGAGGCTAGTGTTTCTAATACAATATTGAATAACAATAGTGAGAGTGGGCAACTTTGTTTCACTCCTGATCTTATTGGAAAAGGTTCAAGTTTTTCCCCATTGCATATGATGCTTACTGACAATTTTAAATATATGCTTCTGACTATTTTAAGGAAACATCCATTTATTTCTATCCTCCCAAGTGTTTTTATTAGGAATGGATGTTGGATTTTATCAAATGGTTTTTCTGCATCTATTGAGATGATTATATGGTTTTTGTTAATTTGGTTATTGATATAGTCAATTATGCTAATAATTTTCCTAATATTGAACCAGCCCTGCATTCCTGGTATAAAACCTACTTGGTCATAGTGCATAGTGGGATGATTTTCTGTAATCTTTTTGCTAATATTTTATTTAAGATTTTAGCATCAATATTCCTTAGTTTATATACTATTGGAGTTCATTGTTCTTTAAATGTTTGGTAGAATTTACATGTAAATCCATCTGGTCCTGGGGATTTTTTTTTAAAGAGTTGGTTAACAGCTTGTTCTATATCTTTTTTCTAAAATGGGACTGTTTAGTCTATTTATTTCTTCCTCTGTTAATCTGAGCAAGCTATATTTTTGGAGGTATTCTTCTATTTCATTTAAGTTGTCGAACTTATTGGCATAAAATTGGGCAAAGTAACTCCTAATTATTGTTCTAATTTCCTCTTCATTAGTGGCAAGTTCTCCCTTTTCATTTTTAAGACTAACAATTTGATTTTCCTCTTTCCTTTTTTAATCAGATTTACTAAGAGTTTGTCTATTTTGTTGGTTTTTTCATAGAACCAACTCTTAGTTTTATTAATTAATTCAATAGTTTATTTTTTTTTTACTTTCAATTTCATTGATCTCTCCTTTTATTTTTAGAATTTCAAGTTTAGTTTTCGACTGGGGGTTTTTAATTTGTTCCTTTGCTAGCATTTTTAGTTGCAAGCCCAATTCATTGACCTTCTCTTTCTCTATTTTATGCAAATAGGCCTCTAGAGATATGAAATTTCCCCTTATTACCACTTTGGCTGCATCCCACACATTTTAGTATGACATCTCATTATTGTCATTTTCTTGGATGAAGTTATTAATTATGTCTATGATTTGCTGTTTCACCCAATCATTCTTTAGTATGAGATTATTTAGTTTCCAATTATTTTTTGGTCTATTTCCCCCTAGCTTTTTATTGAATGTAATTTTCACTGCATCATGGTCTGAAAAAGATGCATTTACTATTTTTGCCTTACTGCATTTGAGTTTGAACTTTTTATGTCCTAATATATGGTCAGTTTTTATATAGATTCCATGAAGTGCTGAGAAAAAAAGTGTCTTCCTTTCTGTCTCCATTTAGTTTTCTCCAAAGATCTATCATATCTAACTTTTCTAGTATTCTATTTACCTCTTTAACTTCTTTCTTATTTATTTTGTGGTTTGATTTATTTAATTCTGAGAGTGCAAGGTTGAGATCTCCCACTGTTATAATTTTGCTGTCTGTTTCTTCTTGCAGTTCTCTTAATTTTTCTTTTAAGAATTTAAATGCTATACCACTTGGTGCATATATATTTAATATTGATATTGCTTCATTATCTATGCTACCCTTTAGCAAGATATAGTACTCTTCCTTATCTCTTTTAATTAGATCAATTTTTGCTTTAGCTTGATCTGAGATCAGGATGGCTACCCCTGCTTTTTTGACTTCACCTGAAGCATAGTAGATTCTGCTCCAACTTTTTATCTTTACTTTGTATGTATCTCCCTGCTTCAGGTGTGTTCCCTGTAAACAACATATTGTAGGATTCTGGCTTTTAATCCATTCTGCTAACCGCTTTCTCTTTATGGGGGAGTTTACCCCATTCACATTTATGGTTAAAATTACCACTTCTGTATTACTTGCCATCTTGTTAACCCCTGTTTATACTTTTCTCCCTTCTTTCTCTCTTACCCACCTCCCCAGTATTAAACTTGTGAGAACCACTTGCTTCTCACAGCCCTTCCTTTTTAGTATCCCTCTCCTCACCTTAGAGTTCCTCCCCCTATCTTACTCTTTTTTCCTCACAATTTCTGTATTCCCTTCCACTTAGCTTATTCTTTCTCTTTTCACTTTTCTCTTCCTACTTTTCCATGAGGTGGGAGAAGTTTCACCATAAATTGAATATGTCTAAAATTTTTCTCTTTAAGCCAATTCTGATGGCAGTAAGATACATACTATGTTCATCCCCCTCCATTCTTTCTTTCAGATATAATAGGTTTCCTTTCCTTTTCATGAATATAGTACCCCCATTTTACCCTTTTCCAGGTACAATTTCCTTTCTACCTCTAGTTTCTAGAACAAGGTATACATGTATTCTTTATGTATCTTTATAACAGGAAATATAGTTCCCAAGATTTCTTTTTACCTTTTTAGGTATCTCTTGAGTTCTATATTTGTAGATCAAACTTTTTGTTTAGTTCTGGCTTTTTCATCAAAAATAAGTGAAATTCACTTTCAGAATATCAGATTCCAGGCCCTTCAATTCTTTAATGTGGATGCTACTAGGTCTTGAGTAATCCTTTTTGTGGCTCCTCTATATTTGAATTGATCTTTTCTAGAAGCTTGCAGTATTTTTTCCTTTGTCTGATAGTTCTGGGCTTTGGCCACTATATTTCTTGGTGTTTTGATTTTAGGGTCCCTTTCAGTAGGTGATCAATGAATTCTTTCAATTTCTATTTTACCCTCTGTTTCTATAACTTCTGGGCAGTTCTCTTTGATAATTTCCTGGAAAATAGTATCCAGGCTCTTTTTTTCATCATATTTTTCAGGGAGTCCAATAATTCTCAGATTGTCTCTCCTGGGTCTGTAGTTTTCCCAAGAAGGTATTTGACATTTTTTTCCATTGTTTCTTTTTTTTTTTTTTTTTTTTTTTTTTTTTTTTTTTGGTTTTGCTTGACTGATTCTTGGTGTCTCCTCAAGTCATTCAATTCCATTTGCTCGATTCTGGTTTTCAATGAAGTATTTTCTTCACTCACTTTTTAAAATATATTTTTCTAATTGTCCAATTGAGTTTTTAAGTGAGTTGTTTTGTTCTATGGAATTTTTTTTCCATTTTGCCAATTTTATTTTTTAGAGAACTATTTTCTTTTTCCAGTTCACTAATTCTGTTTTTCAAGGATTTGATTTCTTTATCCATTCTGTCTTTAAATGAGTAGGATGACTTATTCAGACTCTCTTGCCAAGCTTCCCTTTCTTTTTCCCCACTTTTCTTCTAGCTCTCCTGTGAGAGCCTATTTAATTCCTTCTATGAGAGTCATCTGTGTTGAGGATCCAATCATATCCCCCTATGGGGATTCATCTGGAGACAGTCTGTTTTCAGTCTCCTAAGGGTTTAAAGTCTTCTCTCTATCCATATAGAAGCTATCAATGGTTAGGGCCCACTTAAATTTTTTTGCTCATTTTGTCAAAGAACAATTAAAGAAATCAAACTAACAAAAAAAAATGGTCTGCTTTTGAAGGGGGAGGGGGCAAGCTTCCTCTGCAGACTGCAGGGGGCAGCAGCGAGGCACTAGCAAGACAGCAGTGGCTGTGCTGTACCTGTGCTCTGAGACTCTGAGGGCATGCTGAGACACCTGGTGGGTGTGGCCAGGTCTCAAGAGACCCTAGCTTTTCAGGGTTATAGACTTTACTCCCTGTGTTTTTAGTTTCTCTGCTTGTCTACTGGCTTGCAGCCAGGGCAAAGTATCCAATACTGTGGTAAAGTTCTCCCCACAGAGATGGCTGAGATCACATTCCACCCCACTCTGGTCTGCTCAGTATGAGCTGCCCTGCTTGCCCTCAGCCTGTGTCACATCTAACAGTCACTGCCCTTGAGCAAAAACAGACCTTTTCTGGTGAATTTCAAGAATGTCTTTTCTTGGTAATTATTTATGGGGTTTTTTTTTTCAGTCAAGCACTGATTCTGAGGCTTGACATGAAATATATTCTGAGAAAAAACACGGAGCTTAAGTAGATGTGTGTGTGTCCTCTCCGCTATATTGGCGGGAAGTCTGTCTATGGTAATTTTAAATGGAATTTCTCTTTCTATCTTTTGCTGTGTAATGTCAATAATATATAGAAATGCTGATGATTTGTGCAAATATATTTTACATCCTGCAACTTTTTTAAAGCTGTGAATTGTTTCCAGTAGATTTTTGGATGATTTTCTAGGATTCTCTAAGTATATTGTGATATCATCTACAAAGAGTGATAGTTTTAGTTCTTTGTTGCCTATTCTAATTCCTTTCATTTCTTTCTTTTTTTTTTTTTTCTTATCACTAAAGCCAACATTTCTAGGACAATGTTGAATAACAGTGGTGATAATGGACATCTTTCTTTTCACCTCTGATGTTATTGGAAATGCATCCAGCTTCTCTTCATTAAAAATATTGCTTGCTGTAGGTTTTAGATAGATACAGCTTATTATTTTAAGAAAAGCTCCATTTATTTCTATGCTATCTATTGTTTTTAATAGGAATAGTCCTGTATTTTGTTAAAAGCTTTTTCTGCATCTATTGAAATTATCATGATTTTTGTTGATTTTGTTATTGATATGGTCGATTATGGTAATAGTTTTTTTGATACTTAACCAGTCCTGCATTCTTTTTATGAAACCCACTTGGTTATAGTGTATTATCCTACTAATAAGTCGTAATCTCTTTGCTAACATATTATTTAAAATGCTTGCATCAATATTCATTAGGGAGATTGGTTTTTAATTTTATTTCTCTGTTTTGGCCCTTTCTGCTTTAGTATCAGAGGCATATTTGTGTCATAGAAATAATTTGGCAGTACTCCTTCTTTACACATTTTTCCAAATAATTTATATAATATTTAAATTAATTATTCTTTAAATGTTTGGTAGAATTCATTCGTGAATCCATCTGGTTCAGGAGGTTTTTTTCTAAGGGAGTTTATTAATGGCTTGTTCAATTTCTTTTTCTAAAATGTAATTATTTAAGTATTTTATGTCTTCTTCTTTTAACCTGGGCAATCTATATTTTTGTAAATATTCAATAATTTCTGTTAGGTTGTCAGACTTGCTACCATAAAGTTGGGCAAAATAACTCCTTATTGTTGCTTTAATTTTTTTTTCATTGGTGTTAAGTCCCCCCTTTTATTGGAGATTTGGTTTTTTTTCTTTCCTTTTTCTGATCAAATTAACCAAAGGTTTATCTATTTTGTTAGTTTTTTCATAAAACTCTTTCTTTTATTAGTTCAATAGTGTTCTTAATTTCCATGTTATTGATCTCTCCTTTGAGTTTCATAATTTCTGATTTGGTATTTATTTAGGGAATTTTTATTTGTTCTTTTTCTAGCTTTATTACGTTGCATGCCTAATTCATTGATCTCCTCTTTCTCTTATTTATGTAGCTATTTAGAGATATAAAATATCCTCTGAGAACTTTTTTTGGTTCTGTCACAAAGGTTTGGTATATTGTCTTACTATCTTTTTCTTGAATGAAATTATGGATTGTTTCTGTGATTTGTTGTTTGACCTCATTCTTCCTTACTTTCTTTAATTAATTTAATTATCTTTCCCTGTGTCTACTATGTTCCAATCATTGCACTAAGCTCTAGGGATAGAAAGAAACTCTTTTTTCAAAATAATATTTTGTGTACACATTTCTTGAATCTCTATAACATTGTAAGCTTTTTTGAGGGCACATTTATGCTTTTTTTGAATCCTCTTGGTACTATGAGCATTTTAATCATTCAGTAAACATGTGTAGAATGGCTGCATAGATTTGTTTATCCTAGTATATGTAACCAAATACACATATAAATAAAAAAAATTACATTGTAGTAATTAAATAGTCATACAGTGAAAAGAACAAAGATTAAGGACCAAAGCAACTGAGTTTAAATCTATGCTTTACTTCTTGCCAACAAGTTACCTTGGTTAACTTGTTGAATTCTTTGGACCTCAAATTCCTCATTTTTGGATCTCATATTCCTCATTTTGGGGCCTTAGATTCCTCATTTGCAAAATGAGGTAATTAGACTAGAAAGTCTTCAAAGTCTTTTCTAGCTCTAAATTGGGTTTATGTCCCAAATGTATTTGCTTCTTTAGAAAAAATATGGGAAACTACTTTCTTTCAAATGATCATCAAGAATAATATGATCATACATGAAATTTTAAGATTTTTATGGATTCAAAATTGAGAAACTATTTACTTCTGCTTCTACTTTTTTTTTTTTGCTTCTATTTCAAACATGAATTTCAAGGCATTTTGTGTAGCTATCCTTTAAAGGAGTGATCAGATGACCTCAAAATTACAGAGCTGGAATTGGAAGGAACTTTAGATGTCATTTAATTCTACTTCCTCGTTTAGCAATGAGGAAACTGTGACCCCAAATCAGAGAGATACTAAATGATGGACCTAAAATTTAAACTCAGTTCTTTCTGATTACAAATCCAACTTTTACCTACATAAAAGCAAAAATTAACTTCATTCTCTGAAGGAACTCAACAAGCCTCCAAATATATTATCATATCACTTGCAAAAATCCTTTTTCTTAAAAGAATCCAACTTTCCTTATATTTTGTAGCTCTTCTTGACCCCTGATTATTTTTAGAATGTAATTGATTATCTTATGATGTTTCAGATCTTCAGAAAATAAACGGCTTCTGAAGTTGATATTCATTTGGGCTATTAATGAGTTGGTCTACTAGCTCCTCCAGTCTAGCTAAGACATTAGATACTAAAGACAAGAATTAATGGTGTTGAACAATGGGATTAATGACTTCCTTAGATAGATATTAGGAATAATGACCTTTTTTTATTTTTACATTGACACCTTTCTTGCATTAGAACACATAATTTTCCAAGCATTATTCATTTACATTGTACTGCTTTCTGAGATCATTCCTGGCAAAGTTAGTTGTTAATAACAAATCATTATCTCTCAGTCTTATGGTTTCTTATAATATTTGCCTGTCTGGTGTACTTCACAATGCCCCAGAGATATTTTTGTCTCATGATGTCTACACCCAGTTCTGCCTACATACTATCAATTATCCTAATGATTCAGCATCTGGTTTAGAAATAAAGTGTCGGAGTAATAAGCAAATGAAGGAAGAATTGATTTATTATTTTATAAAGAAAAAAGTAAAAAGCTTCAATGAGTCTCTCTTTTTCTCTGATTTTATCTAAGCCCATATTTGATGAAATAAGTCACACTCACTAAACAAAGAAAATGAAGGGTTGGGGTTTTTTTTGTTGTTGTTGTTGTTATAAAAATTTCAAATATCTACAAGTCAAACAGGAATTGTGATCTGTATCAATGGAGGAAGAACTCATAATATTGAAATCCCTCATCTTCAAAATATTGTAATATTGAAGTAATATCAAGTCACAAACCACTCAGCCTAAAGAAGCCATAGCATATTCATTCTGGAAGGGACTTTATAGGTCTTCCAACACAGCTAACACTAACTGCAGTAATTCTTACAATTTCTTTGACGTTAGCTACAAAGGCATGTATCTAGTGACTTGGGACTCCATATAAAGCAGTTCATTCATTTTATGAATAGATCAAAGCACAATGAAGTCATAGAATATGTAGAAACAAAATCCATCTCCTAATTATTTCTACTAGCTGATCTAAATTTTATGCTCTAGTGCAAGAGAAAATGCTTTTCCATCATGTTCATGGTGCTCCAAGGATTTTAAAATATTCAAAATTGTGATTTAGAAATCATACTAGTGCTTTATATTGAACTTATCAAGTATACATCCTTCGAATTTAAAATGCTATCAGTCCAATTCTCCTCTACCTTATATTGTGATAATTGATATATTTGAACATAAATGAAAATATTGACATTTATCCTGTTAAATTTCATTTTATTTTGATGCTATCATCTAGCCTGAAATGTAATTCAACCACTAATCACATTAATAACCCTTTCTATATGTACATTTAATCAGCTCTCTATTGTAATTTCAACTCATTGATAAAATTGTTAAATAGAGTAGACAAGTACAGACTTTATGGTACACTGCCAGAGACCTCTCTTTAGGTTAACATTGATCAAAGAATTGTTTTTAAATAAAAATTGTTTTATTAGATATGTGATCATGTACTATCTGTTCCAAGTTATTTATTGAGAGGAGAAATGAGATCTTAGTAAGAAAAATAGTCTTAGATAAAATACTAATGAACCTAATCTGACAATTTCTCATTAATATTCATTACATAGATGTACAGTTGAATGGTACAATGATTAGATCATAGAACTTAGAGAATCTAAGTTCAAATTCAGCCTTTGACACTTACTTGCTGTGTGATCTTGAACCTCTTTCTGCCTAAATTTTCTCATGTGTTTTTTCCTGGGATTGCTGAATGAAATGAAATATTTATAAAGCTCTTTGAAAATATTAAATAGTTGATTGTTATTATTAACCATCATTCCAAGTAATTTGTAGAGCACTCTCTAATTCCCCAATTTACCTTACTATCCAAAGATTAATATGACTTAGTAAATTTTCCTACTTAAAAATTTTCCTTTCTCATGAACATGGAGATAGGATTTGTTTTTCTTCTATAAATAAAACAAATGGTCAAGGAGGAAAGGGAAACATATAAATACATCAGAGATCAATTCGGATACATATTCAAAACATTGCAAGGTTTTGAGAATTTCTGGGTACTGATTAACATATTCCTATATGCTCATTCCAAATATAAAATTATAAGGAGCTAATTAGGTAAAATTATCCATGTTTAAAAAAAAGATGATTTGATCAGACCAAATCACTAGTGTGCAAGTTGTTCTTATAAACTCTTTTGGATTAGTTTTACTCTGTTTACAACATTCTATGAAAAGTAATTTTGGGTCAGAATTAATTAGCTTTTCTAAGTTGTGATAGGGATCTTTAAAAAACAATGGAACAATGGAATGCTGTGGTAGACTGAATCTCACTTGGGAAGTAAACAACTTTGCTCACAGAAGAGATGGAAGATATTTAGCAAGTACTTGGAAACACAAGAAAATGTCTAACTCAATATAAAGACTTAGCCCATATAAGTTTGGGAGATACTTATTTCAAATCTCAATCTCACTAACATCTTGAGAAAATTCACATTTTCCTCTCAGGTTTAAGGTTATATAAGGGGTTAGGAAATAATTCTCTAGTGAAATCAGCTCACACAATCCTGACAGTGTGCATCCTCTTAAAAATATCTATTGGAAACCAGTTTATACAGCCTCATGTAGCTTTTAGAAAGGCCTTACTAGGAAAGTTTACTAGCATAGTTCAATTTTGTGAGATGTGTCAGAACCCTCTTTCTCCATTGCTCTTCAACTTCTTGTATCACAGACTCCTATGGATTTCTCCACATAAACATTTGTTTATTTGTTTTGATTAAATCATCAAAGGATATTTCAGGTATTTTATTGTTGACAATTCAATTTATAGTAACAAATATTTATTAATAATAACTAGGCACAAAGGATATAAAAATTAACTAGATTTTAGGAAAGAATTGTAAAGTGGAGCATGTGCCAATCACACAAACTCATCTGCCCACCACACAGATATAAGTAACTTTTGTAGGGAAGTTTACATTACTCAAAAAAAAATTCACTTATTGCTCTTTCACTTTGCACCTAAGATGTCAAACTTGTTTATAATCAGTGACAGCACCACTGTGTGAAACAGGTATCTTTTGCTGGGATCAGTTTTCTTGTATTTGTCTCCTGTCTGTTAACAGAAATTTGAATGATGGTCTGATGCAAATGAGAAATTACTTGGAGACTTTTAAAGTCGACTAAAAAAAAAGAAAGAAAAAAAGAATTCATCAAAATAGGACCAAATGTTAGAGTCTAGTTTTGTCTAACCCTTTAAAGCATCAAAAAGAATAGGCTATGAAAACTACTTAGGGTCTTCTTCTAGTGCTGCTTTATAAGAACTTAGTTAATAAGCACTTATTAAGAGCTTATTATGTATCAGAATAGTCCCAGTATAAATTGCTGCTTTCCATCCTTATTTTGATCCATTCCTTTAGCTTCCTGAATAATTGTGGCATGATGATCAATATTCCATTATACAATTTTACCTTTTGTCTATGGGGTCTCAGACTTTTCTTTTATTTTGGTTTGACCCTTGGACCTTTGGTTATTGGAACCAAATAACATTGCTCACATCAACTGCAGATCCTGAATGCTGAAAAAATGTAAATTGTCAATGAAGATCTACTTATCATTTATTGCTTCTCCATCTTTAACTAATATACTTCCTGACAATAGTGTCCCTGTGAGTCTTTTAAATTCTTGAATTCATTGGCATAGACAATGTTGGAGCATATTTAACTTGTTAGTTCAGGTTTGATATTGAGATAAAATGAGGCACTCTAATATTAAGCACTCTCGTGGAGTCTATTTTGCTATGACACAACAAGAATATGCAATAAACAACAGATTCTTTGGACATAAGTCCCTTTCCCCCACCATACCATCTTCATATAGAAAAGCATCTGATTAACAGTACAGTTATTTGAGTGGTCTTCAGATATCTACCATATTCTAGAGGTCCCAACTCCATGTGCACGAGTTTATACATCAAAGGAGGAGGACCTAATAAAATTCCAGTGACTACTTTGTGGCCCTTTATGGAAAATTAAGTCTAATTGTGGAGAAATGAAGGAACCAGGGTCCTATCATCGACCATAATTAAGAGCATTAATAATCAAGATAATATGTAGTCGAATCAAATTTCAAGTGTATTGGAAAAAAGAAATAATTTCCCTCTTAAATTTTTACCCTCTTGTTTTCATAATTATACACCAATGTATTCCAAAGCCCATTATTTTCAACGAAATGTTAATATTTTTGTAACAAAGGTATGTCTCATGTCCTATGTTGGATTTTGGAAAGACATTTCTATCTCTCTACCTAGTAACAACAGGGCAATGTGATGATGGATGTTTGAACTATTTAGAAGAGTCTTAGTAAGTACATTAGATCTGAGAGACAAATTTTTCCTTCACAACCATTTTAAAAAGAATAATGTTTGCATTGAATCCTATGTGATATTCCTCTGGTAAAGCCCCAGATAGCCAGTGTATTCTCACATTCCTTTAGAAATTCCATTAAAAAATCTGATCATTGTGGCTATTAAAAACATTTTTAATAATGATAGAAAATTTTAGACATAATCGAGTAACTCTGTGAGGGAGAACAGGCCAACAGTAGGGAGCTTGGATAGCATCACCCCTTTGGAAAGAATCTCTGCTCCAGGAAGGCTTCACTCCATCAGGCATAGGGCCCAATGGAACATTAGCAACAATACTTCTCTTGTCACCACTTTGCTGTCTTTCTTCTGCACTTTCTCTCACTATATAGTATGTCTCCTTGTTTTTTAGTTCTTTTGTGTCCCCCCAATTTTCATCAACCCTGATTCCTTCTATATTTAGCATATAACTTAAATAAAACACCTAAACAAACCTTAAAAACAAACAAAAAAGAGAATTCAATCTCTCCCCCCTTCATGAATTTCCTCTGTTCTTGCATGATCTACTCTACTTTCTCTTTCTTTTGTGAGGAGGAAGTAAGGTCACTTTTAACATACCAGCTTGCATAGCAGTGCAATGGGATCAGAAATTCTGACTCTGCTATTAGTTTACTGCTAATCTCAAAAAAAGTGAAAATAATATTGTATTGTCAAAAGTTTGATGTGAAGATAAAATTAAGGTAAAGAACTTTGTAAACATAAAGACAATATTTAGATGCCAGCCATTATAAGTATGCAGTTTGGAGATGTCTAAAGGATGAAGTTGAATAAATATGTAACTTTCATCTAAAAGAGAACTGCCCTTTATATGATCTAAGGAATTCATATTATTCCATGCCTTTTGTTTATATCATAAGATATCTTGTCTATTAAACCATAAGTTTTATAATAGCATAGATTGTTTTATTTTATTATAATATTTATCTGGTGCATTGAGAAAGCATTTTATAGTCAGAAGGCTGAAATCAAATCCTATCTCTGCTGTGCAGTAACTTGGTGACTTTGGGAATGCCACTTCTTTGAATATTAGTTTGTTGTTTTGTAGAAGGAGGATAATATTACTTCTACTATCCATGTTAGAGCATTGTAGAGAAGGAAATCCTTTTTAAACTGAAAAGCAGAATGTAGGATCTGGGTCAGGGAGAGCATCTCCAATTTGCGGGCAGTCCCCTATATAAAGCTTTCCTGAATGCAACGTAGTTTGCAAATCTATTTTTTTTAAATTTTTATTTAATAATTACTTTATATTGACACTCGTTTCTGTTCCAATTTTTTTCCCCTCCCTCCCTCCACTCCCTCCCCTAGATGGCAAGCAGTCCTTTATATGTTGGATATGTTGCAGTATATCCTAGATACAATATATGTTTGCAGAATCGAACAGTTCTCTTGTTGCATAGGGAGAATTGGATTCAGAAGGTATAAATAACCCGGGAAGAAAAACAAAAATGCAGATAGTTCACATTCGTTTCCCAGTGTTCTTTCTTTGGGTGTAGCTGCTTTTGTCCGTCATTTATCAATTGAAACTCAGGTCTCTTTGTCAAAGAAATCCACTTCCATCAAAATATGTCCTCATACAATATCGTTGTCGAAGTGTATAATGATCTCCTGGTTCTGCTCATTTCACTTAGCATCAGTTCATGTAAGTCTCACCAGTCCTCTCTGTATTCATCCTGCTGGTCATTTCTTACAGAACAATAATATTCCATAACATTCATATACCATAATTTACCCAGCCATTCTCCAATTGATGGGCATCCATTCATTTTCCAGTTTCTAGCCACTACAAACAGGGCTGCTACAAACATTTTGGCACATACAGGTCCCTTTCCCTTCTTTAGTATTTCTTTGGGATATAAGCCCAATAGAAACACTGCTGGATCAAACGGTATGCACAATTTGATAATTTTTTGGGCATAATTCCAGATTGCTCTCCAGAATGGTTGGATTCGTTCACAACTCCACCAACAATGCAATAGTGTCCCAGTTTTCCCGCATCCCCTCCAACATTCATCATTATTTTTTCCTGTCATCTTAGCCAATCTGACAGGTGTGTAGTGGTATCTCAGAGTTGTCTTAATTTGCATTTCTCTGATCAATAATGATTTGGAACACTCTTTCATATGAGTGGTAATAGTTTCAATTTCATCCTCTGAAAATTGTCTGTTCATATCCTTTGACCATTTATCAATTGGAGACTGGCTTGATTTCTTATAAATTTGAGTCAGTTCTCTATATATTTTGGAAATGAGGCCTTTATCAGAACCTTTAACTGTGAAAATGTTTTCCCAGTTTGTTGCTTCCCTTCTAATCTTGTTTGCATTAGTTTTATTTGTACAAAGGCTTTTTAATTTGATGTAATCAAAATTTTCTATTTTGTGATCAGTAATGGTCTCTAGTTCCTCTTTGGTCACAAATTTCTTTCTCCTCCACAAGTCTGAGAGATAAACTATTCTATGTTCCTCTAATTTATTTATAATCTCGTTCTTTATGCCTAGGTCATAGACCCATTTTGATCTTATCTTGGTATATGGTGTTAAGTGTGGGTCCATGCCTAATTTCTGCCATACTAATTTCCAATTATCCCAGCAGTTTTTATCAAATAATGAGTTCTTTTCCCAGAAGTTAGGGGCTTTGGGTTTGTCAAACACTAGATTGCTATAATTGACTATTCTGTCTTGTGAACCTAGCCTTTTCCACTGATCCACTAATCTATTTCTTAGCCAATACCAAATGGTTTTGGTGACTGCTGCTTTATAATATAATTTTAGATCAGGTACAGCTAGGCCACCTTCATTTGATTTTTTTTTTCATTAATTCCTTGAGATTCTCGACTTTTTATTGTTCCATATGAATTTTGTTGTTATTTTTTCTAGATCAATAAAATATTTTCTTGAAAGTCTGATTGGTATAGCACTAAATAAATAGATTAGTTTAGGGAGTATTGTCATCTTTATTATGTTCGCTCGGCCGATCCAAGAGCATTTAATATTTTTCCAATTATTTAAGTCTGACTTTATTTGTGTGGAGACTTTTTTATAATTTTGCTCATATAATTCCTGACTTTCCTTTGGTAGATAGATTCCCAGATATTTTATGGTATCAACAGTTATTCTGAATGGAATTTCTCTTTGTATCTCTTGCTGTTGGGTTTTGTTGGTGATGTATAAAAATGCTGAGGATTTATGGGGATTTATTTTGTAGCCAGCTACTTTGCTAAAATTATGAATTATTTCCAATAGCTTTTTAGTAGAATCTCTGGGGTTCTCTAGGTATACCATCATATCATCTGCAAAGAGTGATAGTTTGGTTTCCTCATTGCCTACTCTAATTCCTTTAATTTCTTTCTCGACTCTTATTACCGAGGCTAGTGTTTCTAATACGATATTAAATAATAATGGTGATAGTGGGCAACCTTGCTTCACTCCAGATCTTACTGGGAAAGGTTCCAGTTTTTCCCCATTGCATATGATGCTTACTGATGGTTTTAAATATATGCTCCTGACTATTTTAAGGAAAAGTCCATTTATTCCTATGCTCTCAAGTGTTTTTATTAGGAATGGATATTGGATTTTATCAAATGCTTTTTCTGCATCTATTGAGATGATCATATGGTTTTTGTTTGGTTATTGATATAGTCAATTATGCTAATAGTTTTCCTAATATTGAACCAGCCCTGCATTCCTGGTATAAATCCTACTTGGTCGTAGTGTATTATCCTGGTGATGATTTTCTGTAATCTTTTTGCTAATATTTTATTTAAGATTTTAGCATCAATATTCATTAGGGAGATTGGTCTATAATTTTCTTTCTCGGTTTTCAGCCTACCTGGTTTAGGTATCAGTACCATGTCTGTGTCATAAAAGGAGTTTGGTAGGACTCCTTCAATCCCTATTTTTTCAAATAGTTTATATAACATTGGAGTTAATTGTTCTTTAAATGTTTGGTAGAATTCACATGTAAATCCATCTGGTCCTGGGGATTTTTTCTTAGGGAGTTGATTGATAGTTTGTTCTATTTCTTTTTCTGAGATGGGACTGTTTAGGATATTTACTTCTTCCTCTGTTAGCTTGGGCAAGCTGTATTTTTGGAGGTATTTTTCTATTTCATTTAAGTTGTCGAATTTATTGGCATAAAGTTGGGCAAAGTAACTCCTAATTATTGCTCTAATTTCCTCTTCGTTAGTGGCGAGTTCTCCCTTTTCATTTTTAAGACTAACAATTTGATTTTCCTCTTTCCTTTTTTTAATCAGATTTACTAAGGGTTTGTCTATTTTGTTGGTTTTTTCATAGAACCAACTTTTAGTTTTATTAATCAATTCAATAGTTTTTTTACTTTCAATTTTATTGATCTCACCTTTTATTTTTAGAATTTCAAGTTTAGTGTTTGACTGGGGGTTTTTAATTTGTTCCTTTTCTAGCATTTTTAATTGCAAACCCAATTCATTGATCTTCTCTTTCTCTATTTTATACAAATAGGCCTCTAGAGATATGAAATTTCCCCTTATTACCGCTTTGGCTGCATCCCATACATTTTGGTATGATGTCTCATTATTATCGTTTTCTTGGGTGAAGTTATTAATTATGTCTATGATTTGCTGTTTCACCCAATCATTCTTTAGTATGAGATTATTTAGTTTCCAATTATTTTTTGGTCTACTTCCCCCTGGTTTTTTGTTGAATGTAATTTTCATTGCATCGTGGTCTGAAAAGGATGCATTTACTATTTCTGCCTTACTGCATTTGAGTTTGAGGTTTTTATGTCCTAATATATGGTCAATTTTTGTATAGGTTCCATGAACTGCTGAAAAGAAAGTGTATTCCTTTCTGTCTCCATTACATTTTCTCCAGAGATCTATCATATCTAACTTTTCTAGTATTCTATTTACCTCTTTGACTTCTTTCTTATTTATTTTGAGATTTGATTTATCTAATTCTGAGAGTGCAAGGTTGAGATCTCCCACTATTATAGTTTTACTGTCTATTTCTTCTTGCAGCTCTCTTAGTTTCTCTTTTAAGAATTTAGATGCTACCCCACTTGGTGCATATATGTTTAATATAGATAGTGCTTCATTATCCATGCTACCCTTTAGCAAGATATAGTGTCCTTCCTTATCTCTTTTAATTAGGTCAATTTTTGCTTTAGCTTGATCTGAGATCAGGATGGCTACCCCTGCTTTTTTGACTTCACTTGAAGCATAATAGATTTTGCTCCAACCTTTTACCTTTAACCTGCATGTATCTCCCTGCTTCAGGTGTGTTTCCTGTAAACAACATATTGTAGGATTCTGGCTTTTAATCCATTCTGCTAACTGCTTCCTCTTTATGGGGGAGTTTACCCCATTCACATTTATGGTTAGAATGACCAATTCTGTATTACTTGCCATCTTGTTAACCCCGGTTTATGCTTTTCTCCCTTCTTACTCCCTTACCCCCCTTCCCAGTATTAAGCTTGTGAGCACCACTTGCTTCTCACAGCTCTCCCTTTTTAGTATCCCTCCCCCCGCCTTAGAGTTCCTCCCCCTATCTTACCCCTTTCCCTCCCAGTTCCCGTATTCCCTTCAGCTTAGCTTATTCCTTCCCTTTTCACTTTTCCCTTCTCACTTTTCAATGAGGTGGGAGAAGTTTCACCATAGATTGAATATGTCTTAAGATTTTTCACTTAAAGCCAATTCTGAAGGTAGTAAGATACCCACTATATTCATCCCTCTCCATTCTTTCTCTCAGATATAATAGGTTTCCTATGCCTCTTCATGAGATGTACTACCCCCACTTTACCCTTTTTCTGATACAATGTCCTTTCCACATCAATTCCTAGAACAAGGTATACATGTATTCTTTATACATCTATATAGTCAAAATATAGTTCCCAAGATTAATCTTTACCTTTTTAGATTTCTCTTGAGTTCTATATTTGTAGATCAAACTTTTTGTTAAGTTCTGGTTTTTTCATCAGAAATAGATGAAATTCGCTTACCTCATTGAATGTCCATCTTCTTCCCTGGAAAAAGATGCTCATTCTCGCTGGGTAAGTTATTTTTGGTTGCATACCAAGTTCCTTAGCCTTTTGGAATATCATATTCCAGGCCCTTCGATCTTTTAATGTGGATGCTGCCAGATCCTGGGTGATCCTTATTGTGGCTCCTTGATACTTAAATTGGGTTTTTCTAGCCGCTTGCAATATTTTTTCCTTCATCTGAGGGTTCTGGCATTTGGCCACTATATTCCTTGGTGTTTTGATTTTAGGATCCCTTTCAGTGGGTGATCGATGAATCCTTTCAATGTTTATTTTTTCCTCTGTTCCTATGACTTCTGGGCAGTTCTCTTTGATAATTTCCTGGAAAATAGTGTCCAGGCTCTTTTTTTCATCATGTTTTTCTGGAAGTCCAATGATTCTCAGATTGTCTCTCCTGGATCTGTTTTCCAGGTCTGTTGTCTTCCCCAGAAGGTATTTCACATTTTTCTCCATT
This sequence comes from Antechinus flavipes, assembly GCF_016432865.1. NCBI lineage: Eukaryota > Metazoa > Chordata > Mammalia > Dasyuromorphia > Dasyuridae > Antechinus > Antechinus flavipes. The sequence goes on from NC_067400.1 coordinate 223,045,503, forward strand.
GTTTGATTTTTTTGGATTTGCTTGACTGATTCTTCTTGTCTCCTCGAGTCATTCAATTCCACTTGTTCAAGTCTGATTTTCAGTGAGGTATTCTCTTCACTCACTTTTTTAAAATCTTTTTCTAATAGTCCAATTGAGTTCTTTTGTTCTGTGGAATTTTTTTCCATTTCGCCAATTTTGTTTTCCAGTTCACCAATCCTGTTTTTCAAGGATTTTACTTCTTTATCCACTCTCTCTTTAACTTTCTCCAGGCTCTTTTGCCAAGCCTCCCTCTCCTTTTCCCAAGCTTCCCTCTCCTTTTGCCAAGCCTCACTCTGCTCTCCCCATTTTTCTTCTAGCTCCCTTGTGAGAGCCTTTTTAATCACTTCTATGAGGTTCATCTGTGCTGAGGAGCAGACGATCTCCTCCTTTGGGGATTCACCTGGGGACTGCCTGTTTTTAGTCTCCTCAGGATTTAGAGTCTGCTCTCTATCTGTGTAGAAGCTTTCAAGGGTTAAAGTCCTCTTCAGCTTCTTGCTCATTCTGTCTATTAATCAGAGACAAACTACCAAAGAAAAACTGAAAAAACTGGAGTCTTTCTTTGGGGGAGGGGCTGGGTATGTTATCGAGCTTCCTCTCCAGACTGCAGGGGGCAGCAGTGAGGCACTAGCAGGACTGTGCTGCGCCTGCGCTCTGAGATCCCAGAGCGTGCTGAGTCACTGTGGGGGGGGGGGGGAAGAAGGGGGGCGGCCTGGTCCCGAGAGACTCCAGCTGTTTGGGGTTGTATTCTTCAGCCCCGGTGTTTTTAGCTTCTCTGCTGGGCTGCTGACTTGCTTCTGGAGTAAAGTATCCAAACCTGTAGCGAAGCTCTCCCCGCAGAGATGGCTGCGATCATTCCCCACCCCCTCTCCAGTCTACTCCCGGGCTCTCACTGCCGCTGCCCTCAGCCTGCACCCGATCTAAAACCGCCCCAGCCCTCCAGTAAAGACAGACCTTTCTTGGCGGATCTCAAGGATGGCTTCTCTTGGTAACTATTTGTGGGTTTTTTTTTCAGTCAAGCATTGATTCAGAGGCTTGTAATGAAGTGGATAGTGAGAGAAAGCGCGGAGCTTATGCAACTGTGAGCCTCCTCTCCGCCATCTTAACCGGAAGTCCTAGTTTGCAAATCTAAAACCACTCAGAACCATAGTTCATGAGCCCTAACCAGTATGTTTATATATACTATTCAGCCAAACAACATTATTAGTTCAAAAACATAGGCATAGTAAGAAAAAACAGTGAGAAAAGTAGCAAAAAATTATTTCTGCATAAAATCTGAATATATTCTCCAACAAATAGGCATGTAATCAGTGGCAAGAACAGCACACATTAGAAACACATGTAGTCAGTACATATCCATGTAGAGTGGCCAATGTTATTTAGTTATCATTCTATTCCTCTTAAAATTGCTTCCTAGTGTCTCTTGCGGCATATAGTCTCTTCCACACTTGTAGTCTTTAGTGTAAATTGTGAATCCTATGGCTAGTACTCAATTTTGTTTGGCTGATCCCAGTTTGCTGCTAATTATTTCTTTTTTCTCCTTGGCATTTTGAGTATATATAGCTTCTGGATTCAGCTGGAATCTATAGCTGAAATGCTACTTATTTCTCTTGCAAGAAATGAACTCTTGTTATCCTATTATTTAAATCTTGGAGGGTTTTTATTCTTTCTTTTTTTTTTTTTTTTTTTTGTTATAGCTTGTTCTAAAATACAAAATCCCTAAAACAATCAGTCATCAAACTAAAGGGGGGAGGGGAATCTTCTTTTGTTATTTTGATGCAATCTGTCTGTTTCTCTTAATCTTTACTGGAATATGTGCTTCACACAATGCCTTTAGAATATGTCATCCTTCTTTTAGTATTTGACTTTTGTAGCATAATCAGGAAGTTAGTTAGTCCAAGAAGTTTTGAGGTTTTCACCAGTTTTCTTAATTTTCTCTTAGTCTTTCAATACTCAAATCTTTATCTCTTGAAGCACTTATTAACCATTAGGAAAAGACTGACTAAAAAGACATTAACTTAAATGGGTAGAGATGACCATGGCTAAGAAACTTATGTTAATCATGAAAGAATATTTAATTTTAAAAGTGATCTGGTTTTTATTGAATATTTTCATGTTTTGGCAATAATGGCTTCTCTATATGATCTCACAGGAAAGTAGCCTGGTGTCTAATTAGAGAGCCAGCTCAGAGACAGGAAGACCTGGATTTAGATTTCACCTCTTTTACATGCCAATTATATTATCCATTGGTAATTCACAATTTCGCAGTGTCCCAGGCAACTCTTTAAGATTCTAAATTGCTGAATTTGGATTTTAAGGAAATACCAAGTCTAGTTTACGATTATTTCTTTATTTTTTCAGTCCCATTCTTGATTCCTGGACTGTGAGAATGAAGATACGATCATGACTCTTGGAACTTCTCAAATTCCCATTTTTCAGTTTCTGTGTTATTTTTGTTGTCTTCTCTCTATAGAATGTATATATTTGGGTATCAGGGTCCGTTTTCTTTTTTCTTTTTCTTTTCTTTCTTTCTTTCTTTCTTTCTTTTTTTTTTTTTTTTTTTTTTTTTTTTTTTTGCTTATAGCATTTTTAGCACTTAAGCTGACTTGACTCAATTGCATTGATAAAGGGAATTTCTGCACTGGAAGTTTTTTGAATCAATAGAGTCACAGGTCTAGGAAACAAAAACCATAACCACAACTATAAGCACCACTACCACAAAACACAACCTTATAACTTTAGGGATTAGATTTTTTAAAAATGCTTAGATAATGGTTCTCCTTTATGTATGGCCAAGAGATTATTGAGAATGAAGATGGTATAATAGTGAACACATAACTTGTCGTTTAGAAGACTTAGAACTTGAATCCCAGCTCTGACATTAACTAGATGTTTTACTGTCTCTTCACTGCTCTGAGTCTTTGCTCAGTTTCTTCCACTATAAATAAACATTGTTGGAATAAAAACCCTTGAGCTTTCTTACTAATATTTAATTTGACAAGATCATAAATAATTTGTCATGTGATTATAATCATAACAATTACTACATCATATAAGGACAATAAATAGTATCTAGACTAATCTATAATTTTCATGTATCCCTTCTCTGATACCTAATCACAAGTAATTATCCAGCCTCTGCTTCACTTAATATGTGAGAAGGAATCCTGCTATTTCCTAGAGCACTCAATTCCATTTCCTTACAGTTCAAGCATAGGAATATATATTATTCTTATGATTTCATTGGTAGAAAGAATTCTTGGGCACAGTAGTTACTGTTAATGGCACAGTAGATACAATGGTAGTCATGAAGTCAGAATATCTCATTTCAAATATGTCCTGTGACACTACCTGTATGACCTTGAGCAAGCCACTTAAGCTTTATTTTTCTCTTCAATAAAAGGAAGATATAACAGCATTTATCTCCCAGTTTTGTTATGAGAATTAAATTAGATATTTTTAAGCACTTAATACAATCCCTGGAACAAGTAAATAAGTAAATGTAAATATAAAATACAAATAAAAATACTTATTCCTTGCTTCCCACTCTGCTTCCTGGCTTAGAAAACTTGCACTATCAATGAAGGTAGCTATATTATCTGCATTTTATAGTCTTTGAGGGCTTTGTAGAGCATTAAGAGGGAGAGCACACAGTCAATATTTGTCAGTGATAGGATTTGAATCCAGCTGCTCCTTGGTGTGTATTCACTATACAAATTGTTAGAAACCAAATTCTCATAGCAGATCAAATGTGTGTCTTTGCATCTTTTACTCAGTGTTTTTTGAACTGCCCTATGAAGTCAAGGATCATAAATATAATTACCCTTCTACTTGACAAACCTTGAAGTTCAGGAAGATTGTTATTCTCCACTATCTTCTCTTATTAAGTTTAAACTCCAAGGCATTCACTTGATTTTAAGTATTCTAGGATGCCCATAGCCCTTTTCTAGACACATTTTGTTCTGCACATGCCTCTCTTTAAAAGTGAAACCTGGAAGTGATCACAATATTGAAGTTATTGCTTGAGATAAGGTTGCAACTATTTCTGCCCACTTCTTTAATATGGCATAGTATACCATTCAATTTTTCCTTCATTTCTTCTTCACAATAATTGGATGACGTAGGCTGATAGTCAATGCCATTTCCATTTTAAGATAAGGAAATAAGAATTACAAAGATTAAGTAACTCATCTCCAAATAGCTAGTAATTCCTGAGACTGTATTTGAGCCCAGTTTTTATGACACAACAAATCTACACTTGCTTATTTTAAAATAGATGACATACTCTATTGTGAAATACTCTAATTCCAGCAGCCATTTGGATGTTTAGATTATATACAGATCTTCTGAAGATGTCCTTATCTCATTAAGAGCTACCAGTTTTATAATTATCAGTTTACTTAAAATATGAAATTCAAAACAAGGCTCTAAAAAAAATAACCACAAACTAGGCTCAATTAAATTAAATAAACAAAAAGCCTTTGTACAAATAAAACTAATGCAAACAAGATTAGAAGGGAAGCAACAAACTGGGAAAACATTTTCACAGTTAAAGGTTCTGATAAAGGCCTCATTTCCAAAATATATAGAGAACTGACTCAAATTTATAAGAAATCAAGCCAGTCTCCAATTGATAAATGGTCAAAGGATATGAACAGACAATTTTCAGAGGATGAAATTGAAACTATTACCACTCATATGAAAGAGTGTTCCAAATCATTATTGATCAGAGAAATGCAAATTAAGACAACTCTGAGATACCACTACACACCTGTCAGATTGGCTAAGATGACAGGAAAAAATAATGATGAATGTTGGAGGGGATGCGGGAAAACTGGGACACTAATGCATTGTTGGTGGAGTTGTGAACGAATCCAACCATTCTGGAGAGCAATCTGGAATTATGCCCAAAAAATTATCAAATTGTACATACCCTTTGATCCAGCAGTGTTTCTATTGGGCTTATATCCCAAAGAAATACTAAAGAAGGGAAAGGGACCTGTATGTGCCAAAATGTTTGTAGCAGCCCTGTTTGTAGTGGCCAGAAACTGGAAAATGAATGGATGCCCATCAATTGGAGAATGGCTGGGTAAATTGTGGTATATGAATGTTATGGAATATTATTGTTCTGTAAGAAATGACCAGCAGGATGAATACAGAGAGGACTGGCGAGACTTACATGAACTGATGCTAAGTGAAATGAGCAGAACCAGGAGATCATTATACACTTCGACAATGATATTGTATGAGGACATATTTTGATGGAAGTGGATTTCTTTGACAAAGAGACCTGAGTTTCAATTGATAAATGACGGACAAAAGCAGCTACACCCAAAGAAAGAACACTGGGAAACGAATGTGAACTATCTGCATTTTTGTTTTTCTTCCCGGGTTATTTATACCTTCTGAATCCAATTCTCCCTATGCAACAAGAGAACTATTCGGTTCTGCAAACATATATTGTATCTAGGATATACTGCAACATATCCAACATATAAAGGACTGCTTGCCATCTAGGGGAGAGGGTGGAGGGAGGGAGGGGAAAAAAAATCGGAACAGAAACAAGTGTCAATATAAAGTAATTATTAAATAAAAAATTAAAAAAATAAAAAATAAAAAAAAATAAATTAAATAAACATATCTAAAAAATGCTTCAGCAGTTCTTATTTTTAATATTTGTATTAATTCTGAAGCATATCTATCTAAAGTATCTCTGTCTTCAGGGATTTATATGGCATTTAGTGCATTGAGAAATGAAATGACAAATTGACAGATTCTATGATAAATATTTGGATAAGAAAAAGCAAACTTGGAGCATGGGAATGAACACCGAGGTAGTGAGATATGTAAGAGGGAAGAGAAGGGGAGAAAGAGACAAAGAGAGATAGAGACAGAGACAGACACACAGAGAGAACCTGGGGGGAGGGGGAAAGAAAGAGAGAGAGAGAGAGAGAGAGAGAGAGAGAGAGAGAGAGAAGAGAGAGAGGGAGAATATGAATTTTCTTTAGCCTGGGATTTCAAAGAAGTTAGATATTGGCTTGCTTTTCATACTTGTCTTCCAAGATGTGGAATAATTTAATGGATGGCAATGGGCCATCTGCTATAATTAATTTAAAATTTCCCTGATCATGTTATTTTTCTCTACTTCTTTTCTTTCTTTTAAGCTACCTGACTAGTGACAGTTAAAATGTGCATTTATTCTAAAAGGTTGTGGTTTCTGAGGATTTTCCCAGCATCATGTAATCATTTTCAGTTATTGCATCTCTTCATATATTAAAAAAATAGCTTTTATACATATGTTTTATGTAGTTTTAAGCATATGTAGTTTGCCACAGTATGTAAAATATTCAAATATATCCACCACTTTATTTGTTCATTGTGTTCATGAAGTTTCTGGATTTGTCTTAGCAGGTAGAATGCTAAGATTTTGTATTGTCTACAATTAGTTTACTAGTTTCAACTAGTTTTTTAGTTTAGATTTTCTTGGATTCTCTAAGTATACTATTGTATCAAATGCAAAGACTGATAGATTTATTTCCTCATCATCTTCTTTCAATTATTTTTCTTGTCTTATTGCTATAATTAACATTACTAAAGTAAAATTGAATAGTTGTGGAATAACAGACATCCTTACTTCACTCCTTTGGGAAGACTTCAAACTTAGCTCCATTATAGATAATACTTGTTCTTGGTTTTATATAGCTATTACTACTATTTTTAAAAAAGGCTCTATTACTCCTATGCTTTCTAATATTTTAAGAAGAAATAAGTATTGTTTTTCCCAAAAAGTTTTTTCTGCATATATTAATATAATCATAGGATTTTTTTTTGTTTTGAAATTGATACAGTCAATTATGCTTATAGTTTTTATAATTTTGAACCAATCATGAATTCATGATATAAATCTTGTCTGGTCATAGTGTATATTCTTTGTAGTATATTGTTATAATTTTCTTGCTAGTACTTTATTTAAAATTTTGCATTAATATTCATTAAGGAAATTAATCTATAGTTTTCTATATATTTTTGTTTTTTTTCTGGTTTAAATATTAGCAACATATTTGTGACATAAAAGAAATTTGTCAGGATTCCTTTACCTATTTTTTCCTAATAATTTATATGGGATTGGGATTAATTGTTCATTCCATGTTTCATAGAATTCATTTGAAAATTTCTTCTTCCTAGCTGTGTGATTCTGGGCAAGTCACTTAACTCCAATTGCCTAAGCAAAGAAAAAAAAAAAAACAACTCTTTCTTGTCATGGAACATTTTTCATAGGAAGTCCACTTTTGGCTTATTTAATTGCTTTTTCTAAGATAGTGTTAAGTATTCTATTTCCTCTTCTGTTAATTTGCACAGTTTATATTTTTGTAAATACTCATCCATTTCACTCCAACTCCAGTTTTGCTGGCATACAATTAGATAGGAATTAGGTTATTTAATTTCCAACTAATTGTTAATCTATGTTTCCATGGCCCTTTATTGAATGTAATTTTTATTATATTATCATTTGAAAAGGGTTCATTTACTATTTCTATTGTTTTGAATTTGATTATGAAACTTTTATACATTGATAATGTATCAATTACTCATTGTTTTTTGAACAATGAAATCACCCTGGCTATTAACTTGCTTGTAGAGGGCTGAATCTCCAAAAAGGTATACTTGAATCAGACAATCAAGCACTTAAGGCTAATTACCTATTCCATATGAAAAAATGACTCTATTAGCATATGTTTGGATAAATGGCTCTTCTCAATATTTGTGCTTACTGAATGTTTGGTGTTAAGATAATGATAGGCAAGGATTGGAAGGCAGAGGAACAGAGGGGAGAGTCACTTGGCTGCAGGACGAGGAAGAGAGAGGTGGAGATTCTGGACTTCAGAATAGAGGAGAGATCTTTGGCAAGCCTTTTGGCAGTTTGCCTGCTTCTTTCACTTCTCCCCCTGAAGACCAAGAACTTTTATTTATCCCGACTCTGGCTGATCCTGAGACTTCAGGGAGCTAAACTGGATTTCACACTTTGGTGCTCAATGTGTGAACCAAGGACCCTAATTTCACTAAAGTCCCTCTGACCAAGAAATAGGGTGAGTATTTTAATAGACAAACAGGGAACTTACTTTGTTAAGAGCTAAACTAGTAACATTTCTAGCTGAAATGGGGCAGATATTATGAAAAGATTCTCTCCCATCCCCACCTCCAACCCCACTCCAAAGGGAGATCTACAGGAAACATACTCAGACTAATAAAGAGATAAGATTTGATTGTAACTTGGGAGCAGATTGATGGTTTTGTGTTTACATTAGAATGCACATCCCCTTGGTTCTTCAAGAAAGAAGAAATAGAGGCAGATAATTGGAAACTAGTAGGAGATCAACTACGTGAATATTACAATGATAAAGGTCCTGATTCAATTTCTAAGGAAACATTCTATATGTACAACTTAATACAATTGGCCTTAAAGAATCCCACAAGTTCAGGAAAAAAGAAAACTTTTAAGAACAGCCAGATGAGGAAGTGTGAGGAGAAAGAAAGGATTGATTAATGGAAATCTCACCAAAGGACATGGGGAGTTAAGTGAACTTAAAGAATGTGATTCTCATTCTCACAGCCTAGCTTCAAATCCACTTATACCTGAGCATGTTCTTGACCCTCCCCTCATCAACTTCACCTTCCTGGGTGGAGGAAGGAGGAAGAATAGGAGGGGCAGTGATATCACCAGCACTTCTCCCCTAACAATCACCCCCTCCTATGACTTGATTGCAAAAGGCATTACTTAAAGCCAAAGAGGAAGGGCAGAATATAGTTGATATGGGAATAGAAATGTATCCTATAACTGAACAGCTTAATTCTTCAGGTCAAGAAAGAGAAGATACACTCCTTTTAATCTAGAAATTATCAAAGATCTGAAAAAGATTTACAGTCTTTATGGGGCTACATCATCTTATGTTAAGCTGTTATTACAGAATTTGGGTTAGGAAATTTTAACCCCTAGTGACTGGAAATCTATAGCAAGGACATTCTTAGAACTTGGACAAAACTTGTTGTGGCTTTCTGAATATAGTGAGCTCAATGAAAAGCCAATGAAATAGGCAAACTGGAATTAATACTCCAATCACGTGTGATCAATTAATAGGTATAGGTTTTTATGCAGACACTTTAGCACAGATTAATTACCTCATAGCAGCATATAAGTACATTGCTTCTGCTGCTATCAAAGCATGGGGTTTTCTCCCAGGTAAACAGGACAGAGGAAAGGCCTTCACAACAAAAACACAAAGGCCAAATGAACCTTTTGCTGATTTTGTGGGATGTCTGCAGATAACTGTCATACGAACTATTGGTGAAAATGCAGCAACGGAAATTATGATAAGGCAAGTTGCTAAAGAAAATGCTGATAAGGTTTGTAAAAGAATTATTCTAGGACTACACAAGGATGCTCCTTTAGAGGAGATCATAAGATGCTGTATCCAGTGGGCACAAATACCTTTTATACCAAGGCTATGATGCAGACTTCCCAAGATCCAAACATGGAAAGACAGGGTCCCTTTTAGCAAGGGACTTCCAGAGAGACTAGTCAATGCTTTCAATGTGGTAAAGTAGAGCATTTGAAAGATCAATGTTGGCATAGAGATAGAGTGAGAAAACAGGGTGGGAGAACAAGACCCAAAACCCCATATCCAAAATGCTACAGAGGCTTCTATTGGGCATCAGAATGTAAACTAATTCAGGGAAACAGGTTGGAGGGCCCAGCCCCAGGGCTCAAAACAAAAAATAGTTAGGGCATGATGGCAGCCAATGATACAACCAGAGAACCTTTAGAAGTTCAGTACTCAGACATAATCAATCAACCAGGAAGCAACCTGATGGGAGAAAGGGATTACAATTGGGACAATAGAATTGTATACATCTGTGACGACTGAGATACCCCCTGGAGAGGTAAAATTTGTTCCTCTCCTGCCTATGGATCCCTTGCCTCCAGGCACAGTAGGTTTAACCATGTCACCTCCTGAGAGTCCTTACAAAACAGTGTCCATCCATACACTGATGTGGGAAATTGGGGAGTGTGTAAATAATATCCCAGTCACTAATATAGGTAGACAATGTGTGATTTATCAATCAGGAGAAGTAGTAGCATCAGGTTTAGTGATACAGACTCCTAATAGGAAATCTGGTAATAGTTATCCAGATTCTAACTCCAAGCAACACAATCCAGGAATATTCTAGACTGCAGCACTTACAGCTAACCAACCCATGCTCACTATTAATATAAATAGCATACCATTAAAAGGATTGGTGGACCACAGGTGCAGATTGTACAGTCATTAGAGGTGCCAACTGGCCCAGTCACTGGCCAAAGAGTAAAGCAGACACTTATATGTCTGGTGTAGGAGGATCAATAGCAGCTGAAGTTAATGCTACCCCTTTGAGAGGGACATTTGAAGGCGAAACAGGAATTTTACTCCTTTTGTGGTTGAAAAAATTCCCATCAATCTGTGGGGAAGAGACATTTTCTAACAATTAGGATTACAAATGAGTACTTCAGTTTTTTTAGGCAGGGCTGCTGTTGAAGGCCTACCAATACTCTCACCTGTTCCTATTTGATGGTAACTGACACACCAGTGTGGATAGAACAGTGGCCCTTAGCCAAAGATAAAATTCAGGCCTTATTAGATATAGTGTAGGAGCAACTTGACCAAGGACACTTACAACCTTCTCTAAGTCCACGGAATTCCCCTGTATATGTTGTAAGAAAGAAATATGGAAAATGGAGGATGTTGACTGATTTAAGAAAAGTAAATGAATAGATGGAAACTATGGGAACTCTTCAGTCTGGACTTTGATCTCCTACTCAATTGCCTAGAAAATGGCATCAGTGGATTAGATCTGGTAGGTAAAATGCCTAAAAAAATATGGACAGAAGTATGCAATATTGTAAGGACCACATATTTTAAAATCAGCCAGAGTCAGTAATTCAGGTTAAGGGAAAATCCTTGATCTTTATTCTTTGCGGAGGTGAAGGGGGAATAATGATATGAAGTAAGAGCAGTCACCACAGGAATCCGGCCAGTAATGCCTCTGCCTCTCTCACTCCACCCACCAAGTCATCTCTACATCATTTCCTATACAACACATTAAAACTTGCACAGAGAGTGGGTGGGGCCATTCTTTCTCCAAGCATATATTAATAGAGTATTGTCCAATTGCTATTTAGCCTCATGTAATTGGGACCTCAGTGCATCAACTCGAGCTTCAGCCTGTTAAACAATATCATATAGAATGCAACAACAAAATTTTCAAGAAAAAAGAAGAGCAAGAAAGTAAAGTGTTCTGTCTGATGAGGCTTTGCAAATAGCCAAGCAAAGAAAGAAAGAGAAAGGGAAAAAATGTCCAAATAAATGCAGAATTCCAGAGAATAGCAAGGAAAGATAAGATTTTTTTTTAAATAAACAATGCAAAGTAATAGGAGAAACCAATAAATTAGAGGTATCAAGGAAATGTTACATGCAAAACATAAGCATGGTAAAAGACAAAAAGATGCAATAGGAGCAGAATAGATTTAGAAGAGGTAACAAGAATACAAAAAAACTTATATTAGAAAAATGTTAACATTACTGATAACCAAAATAGTGTGTTTACTGATCTAGAGCCAGACATCCTAGAGAATAGAGTGAAGTGGGCCTTTGAAAAAATTACTAACAATAAGGGTAGTGGAGGTAATGGAATTTCAGTTAAGCTTCTTAAAATCCCAAAAGTTGATGCTGTTAAAGTGTTGTACTCAATATGCCAGGAAATTTGGAAAACTCAACAATGATCACTGTATTGGGGGGAAAAATAATTTTATTTCCCAATACTAAAGAAGGGCAATTCAAGCTAAACTTCAGCAATATGTAAACTGATAATTGCTATAAGAGCAGGCTGGTTTTTAAAAAAGCAGAGGAACTATGGACCAAATTGTCAACATTTGATGGATTATGGGGAAAAAAAAAGGAGTTTTACAGAAAAAAATTTATGTCTGCTTCATTAACTACACTAAAGCCTTTGACTAGATAGATTACAGCAAAATAAGGAAAGTCTTAAAAAGTGGAGTACTGTATCATCTTAATTGTGTCCTGAGGTACCTATTGCTGAGAAGCAAAAACTAGAATTAAACTTGGACCAACTCATTGGTTTAAGATTAATTAAGATTAATTAAGATTAGATTGGTTTAAGATGAATAAGGAAAGGTTGTATATTGTTACTTTTTTATTTAACTTCTATGCATAGTACATTATGCTAAATGTCAGAATGGATGAATCAAAAATTGAAATTAAGGTTGAAATCAAAGAAATATATCAACAATCTCAGATATATAAATGGTATTGATGTAATAGGAACTTGTCCCCCTGATCTTTTGGGGAGTGGATGTGTGTTGGAAAGGCAGTGAATCTGGACCTTTGGGAGCGGCCTCACCTTCCTGTTCTTAAGGGAAACCCCCATGGTAATCTCCACTTACAATTCAATTGGAGATCTTAGGCTGGGGCATAATCACATCCTTTATTGAATTGAAAATTAGCCCTTAATCACTCCCTAGCTCCAAACATAGAAGGCTAATAAAAAATGACTGTACCCTAAACCTTTGCTAATTTCCTATCAGGATTTTGTCCACAGGGAAGTTGTTTCTCAGTGTAAACCCATCTTTGCCAAAAACCTACCTTTGCTAATTCCTTTCTGGAACTGGCTTTCTAAGAAGTTGTTTCTCAGTGTAATGAACCCATTTTATTACCAAAAACCTTGCCTGGAGATCAGGACTGTGAATTCTTTCTCAAAAACCTCTGACACTGGCTTGGGGACTCCATTGTTATTAGGGTATCTCTCACCCCTCTTTTCTCACACCGCAACACTATCATTTTGATAGAAGGAAGTAAGGAGGAATGAAGAAGCCTCTTGATGAGGGTGAAAAAGATTAATGTAAAAACTGGCTTGAAGCTTGACATAAACAACTAATAAACCCTAAACTCTTGCAACTGCCCCATTACTTTCTGACCAAAAGAGGAAGAAGAAATGGAGGATTTTATGTTAGATTTGATATTCTTGGCCTCAGAGATCACTGTAGATAGTGACTATAGTCATGAAATTAAAAGCAATTTGTGCCTTTCAAGTAAAGCTATGGCAAATCTGTGCAGTTTACTAAATAGTAGATATATCACCCTGCCAACAGAGGTCCATATAGTCAAAACCATGGTTTTTCTAGTAGCAATGTTATGGGCCAGAATTCTATACTTAAAACAAGGATTCTTACAAGGTGCTAACTCGGTGAACAATGGTTATCTGGTATAGCATCTAGTTAGCATGATTAATAGTTCTCTAGTTCAGGACATGTACTTAGTACTTAATATAGTTCTATGAGATTCGCACCTATGATAATGTAATTATAATAGAGTACATAATAGCCAGCAGGGACTGAGAGACAGATTCATTCCATCATCCACCTTTGTGGTAGCTGGAGGCTGAAGCACAAGCCCTCGGACTCAGAGACAGATTCATTCATCCCATCTCACACCACCTTGGTGGCAGGCTTTCCTCCTTAGCTTCTCCACTAAACCCAAGACTCTGGAAGGCTGCTAAGAAAGCTAACCCAGGCCCCAGGCAAGGAAACTAGATTGTGAAGGAGAAAATAAAGGATTTGGATTTTTAACACCTGGCTATTCTTGTGGTTATTAATCTACTGAAAAGAAGACTGGTCCAGAGACCTCCAGAAAACCAACCCAGAACACTAAGCAATATATGATGTGACAATTTGATTATGAGAAAAGCTGCCTGACACAGAATCAATGCTTTTGGAGGGGAGGGCTGGAAAAGATTTTTTTGGAATCCCTTGGAAATCAAGGAGATGAAATCAGTCAATACTTAAAGTTAATTCAGATTATTTTCACTGGAAGGTCAAATATTAAAGTTAATGCTTCAACACTTTAGGTACTTAATGAAAAGATGTGTCTCATTGAAAAAGATGCCAATGTTGAATGGGATTGAAAGTCAAAAAACAGTGAATTGATAGTGTCTTGGAAACAATGTGTACACACACACACACACACATACACACACATACACACACACACATATATGTATACTCCATTCATCTATCTTTCTATTTATCTGTCATAAGCCTGTCTGTCGGTTTGTCTTTCTATATCTCTACCAAGAACATAGAAACTCCTTGAATCCAGGAATTTTTTCATTTTCTCCCTTTGGGTTTATTGAAAATCTCAAACTATATGTTCCATCCATAGATATCTTAAACTCAACATGTTCAAAGTTGAGCTCATTATCTCCTCCTCTCATAAAATGATTTCCTCTTTTCCAAATATTCCAATTATTTTTGGGGGGCACTATCATCCACCCATGTTTGCAATCTATTTGCCATCAATAATTCTTCATTTTGTCATAATATTTCTCACTTGATCTGTTACCAATTTAATCCCTCTCATATACTCTCCTGTTTCTTCTATGACACTGCCACTACTCTTGTGTAGGCTCTCATTACCCCATACTTGAACTATATTATAGTAACCTTGTTTGGTCTCACTTTTTCAATTTGTTCCTACTCTAGTCTGTCATCTACTCAGCTCTCAAAGTGATTCTTGATCCTGTCATTTATTTAAGAAAATTTATTGGCTTCCTATTACCTCCAGGACAAAAAATAAAATCTTTCATTTGCATTTTAAAGCCCTCCATAACATGGATTTTTCCTACCTTGAGAATTCCCTCACTCTATTCCCTTGTATTCTGTGATTCAGGAATATTAGCCTTGCAGAAGATTTTCAAAGTAACTATCTCTCAGACTTGAAATTCTCTCCCTCTTAATCACAACTTTCCTGGTTTCTTTTAATTCTCAATTAAAATCTCATCTTCTTAAATAAGTTGTTCCTAATATCTCTTAATGCTACTGTCTTTCTTCTATGACAACTCCCAGTTTATTCTGTATATCCTTATTTCTATATTGTTGTTTCCATGTTGCCTTCCTCATTTGATTAAAATATCCCAATTAGGATATTGTGACTCATTATTGATCAGTACAGGAAGACAGGAAGAATATTTCCACTAAAAAGAAGGACTATCTTTCTAATAATGAGTTACTTAAATTGGAATGAGCTGTTTGTTTGGTAATGATTTCTTTGTCACTGTAGATATTGAAACAAGTTTTTGAATCTCACATCAAGATTGTTACAGAGAGGATACCTTCATTTTGTGCATTTGTGTGTGTGTATATGTGTGTGTGTGCCCTCAAGTAATGATTTCCCAATTACACTCATTACTATGAAAAGTTCTCAGCACTCATGAAAATAGACTTAATTTTTATCATAAAAGGGAAATGATTTTCTGCAAAATATAAGTCAGAATAACAGTACTGTTATTGATAACAACGACAACAATAATAACATTAACAACTATCATAACAGTATTTAATTTTCCTGGATTCACCAAGGCATTGGTTTCACTATTATATATACATATATATATATATAATATATATATATATATATATATATATATATATATATACACACACACACATATGCATATTTATTTATTTATTTATGTCTGAACTAGCATCCATACAATGTCAAAAAGCCAAGGGGAAGGTATAACATAGGATAGAATAGATTTTCAAGGATATGACTGATTTTGCCTTATAATATGAAAAGAATTCTGAGCACCAATAAGAGCACAAATTCTATTAAGGGTTGAAATATTGAATCATTTTTATCTAATTTCCTTGCTTGAATGAGAATTTGGTTTAAATTTTGTTATTAGGGTTTTTTTCCATTTAAAGAACTTACAACAATTTCACTGACTGAATAGTTTTAAGGATAAGTGAAATAGACTTTTGTCTTTTGGGGAAAGAAAATAATATTCTGAAAATCATTTTAACAAATGAATTTTGCTACATACTGAATTCTTTATGCAGTGAACTAATTGAAGGTGGTGAAATAATGTGGGCAGTAATATGTTTAAATTAAAAATATAAAAGAAATTATCATTGACATCTGTTATAAAACCTTGTGTTTGTGGAAAGTGGGAATGAAAAAGTATGATCTAATTACTAAGATATGAGAAATTTCAACATACATGCCCCCAACAGATTTGCCAAACCCAAGGGTCAATAAACTCTGGATCATCAACCAAATGGCATGCTCTATCAAAACCGCTTCAAGAAATGGTTAGTGGTAAATCTTAGCACTGGTGGTGCCAGTGGTGCAATTTTTTGTGAAAGGAACAAATAGCAATCTGTAGGGGTTGGCTTAGTCATCTGCTATCTGAAGACAAGGAGCCAATGTTGATGAAATCCATTTATTTAATTTAGATAATTGATAATCTTTCAAATAATCCCAAATTTTCCTAAACAAATCATTCTCAAATAGATCTGTTTCATTTTCACAGTTTTCTTTTAATCAAAGTGATTCAGAAAGAACTGGAAGTATTTATTCTAGAGAACAGAAAACTTGGTAGGTGCATAATAGTTAGCTTTAAATGTTGAGTATTTAAATAGCAACCAAAGACATACAGCTTAAAGCAATTCTACACACCAATTTATGCCTATCAGAAATGACAAATACTGGAGGGGATAGGGAAAATAGGTACTCTAAAAATTGTTGGTAGAGTTGTGAACTGATCCAATCATAATGGAGAACAATTTGGAAATTTCATCAGGTATAGATTAGAACTACACATATCCTTTGACCCAGAAATTACATTGCTATATCTGTATTCCAAGAAGATCAAGGGAAAAAGAAAATGACCTATATGTATAGGAATCTTTGTAATAACTCCTTTGTGGTAGCAGAGATTGGGAATTGAGGGAATACCCATCAATTGGGAAACAGCTGAAAAAGATGTGACATAGGATCGTGATGAAATACTATTGAGCTCTAATAAAGGATGAGGGAAAAGATTTCTGAAAAATGGGGCAAGACCTATATAAATTGCTACAGCATGTGCACAATAACAGCAATATTGTAATGGTGATTAACTGTGAAAGACTTAATCTAATCAGTGCAATAATCCAAAATAATTCCAAAGGACTACATGAAAAGTGTTATCCACCCTCAGAGAGAGCACAGGTGACATACAAATTGAAGAATAATTTTCTTTATTTTTCCATCATTCTTTTTGCTACCTGGGTAATTTAGAAATGTTTGACATGATTGTGAAATTGTGTATAACTGACATCATGTTTGCCTTGTCAGTGGGTAAAGGAGGTATGACAGAAAGGAAGAGAATTTTGAAATCCAAATTAAAAAAAATTATTTTAAAATTAATTCATTAATTAATTAACAAATTTTCAGAAGAGCAAAAACTAAATGAAGAAGACAAGAACATTGTTCTTCATGTCAACATTCATGGCATTATTATGTGAATTTACCAGGCACACAAAAACAATAAATTTGACTTTGTGCTTGATTCCTTCTGTACAAATCTTTCTCTTCCTATAAATCAACATCCACATTTAAAAAAATATAAGTTCTTAACTGAATATGAGTCATATTTTAAAACAAAGATCACTTAAAATATCATTCATGTGCTTGACCATTGTAAGCAGAAAAAAAAAATAAGGAAAGTGTATGCTATATACTAATGATGAATAGACAGTCATAATATTTTAAAGATGAAGGAATCTTGAAGAACTTCTGTGGGCAGAGCCAAGATGGCAGAGAGGACACAGTTCTTTCTGACCTCCTCCTACAATCCTGATATGAATTAGACAAATCCAGCCTCTGAATTATCTCTGGACCAGCAGAATCCACGAATATTGTAAGTGCAACAAATTACCAGCAGAAGATAATTTTGAACATCACCAGAAAAGGTCTGTATCAATCAGAAATGGGAGGGAGGCAGCCAAATGCAAGCAGGCTGAGCAAAGATGCCAGCACAGACAGTGCAAAGTCCTGGGTCAGTGTGGACTCCACTGGGCAGTGAAGACTCTGCATGGCAGAGAATCTACAGGGAGGAATCTACAGCAGTATTGGCTACTCTGCCCTGGTTGCAAGCCAGTAGATTAGGAGAGAAGTTATAAAATATCCAACACAAACATAAAAGGTAAATAGTGAACCCCAAAATACCAGAATCTCATGGGACTTGACCATGCCCACCCAGCAATGGGATTGTGTTGGTACTGACACAGCAGCTGAGGGCCTTTGTAGATGAAGCTTGGAGCTCCCCCTAAGAGCAGACCTTAACTTTTTTTTTATTTAATGAGTAAAAAAGTAAAGAGAACTCTGACCATAGGCTTAATGGTGAAACAGAAGAACAGATTTCAAACCCTGATGAGATTAAAAGCAGATCTTTTCCAGAAAAAGCCCCCAAAGGTGATATAATCTGGTTGTCATCAAACAAGGTTCTCCTAGAAGAAGAAAAGAATCTTAAAAGAAACCTACAAGAAAAATGGGTAAAGGAAATGAAAACTTTGAAAGAAGATTTGGAAAAAGCATATAACTCATTAAAAGATAGATTTGATAAAATGGAAAAAGAAAAAAAACTCTCATAAAAACAGAATTTGTGAAACAGAAAAAGAAAATAACTTCTTAAAAAACAGAATTTGTGAAATGGAAAAAAAAATTCCATAGCATAACTCATTTAAAAATTCAATTGGACAAATACAAAAAGAAGTTTGAAAAAATAAATGAAGAAAATAATTCACAAATTTCAGAATTGAACAAATAGAAATGAAAGACTCAATGAGACAACAAGAATCAGTCAAACAAACCTAAAAAGTGAAAAAAATAGATAAAAAATGTAAAATACCTAATTGGGAAAACAACTGACCTGTAAAATAGATCTAGGAGAGATAATGTAAGGATTATTGGATTCCCTGAAAAGCATGATGAAAAAAAGAGCCTAGACACTATTTTTCAGGAAATCATCAAAGAGAATTGCCCAGATTTCATAGAATCAGAAGGTAAAATAACCATTTTAACCATTGAAGGAATTCACTGAACACTTCCTGAAAGAGAATCCAAAAGTAAAACTCCAAAGAATAACATGGTTAAATTTCAGAACTATCAAACCAAAGAAAAAATATTACAAGCAGGGAGAAAGAAACAATTCAAATACCGAGAAACCACAATAAGGATTACTCAGGACCTAGCAACTTCCACTTTAAAAGATCAAAGGGCCTGGAATCTGATAATCCAAAAGGGGAAGGAAATTGGAATGCAGCCAAGAATAAATTACCCTGCTAAACTGAGCATTTTATTTCAGGGAAGAAGATAGGCATTAAAGGAAACTGGTGAATTACATTTATTTTTGATGGAAAGACCAGAGCTAAACAAAAAATTTGACCTCCAAATATAGAATCCAAGAGAAGCATAAAAAGGTAAAAATAAAATAATTCTTGAAATCTATATTTCTGTTCTGGGTATATATAGAAAGTATAATCTGGTTTTACTGTTATGGTATAAAAAAAGAAACTAGAGGTGGAAAGGGGATTATAACAGGAAAAAAAGGGGAAAGTGGAGGTAAAATTAGGAAAATGACATCTCAGGAAGAAATAAAGAAAACCTATTATAATTGAGATAAAGAGGGGAGAGTGATGGATATTATGTGAATCTTACTCTCATCAGATTTTGGTAAAAGAAAAAATATTAGATACAATTAGTTTTACTGAGAAACTTCTCTCACCTTACAGAAAACTGGGAAGGGGGAAAAGGGAAAGGGTAGGTTAAATAGAAGTAAAAACAGAAATAATAAGGGAAAGATATGAGAAAGGGGAGGGTCTCTAACGGAGGAGGACTGGTTGAGGCAAGAAGTGCTCATAAATAAAATACTGGAAAGGAGGAAAAGGGAAAAGGAAAGAGAAAAGTATAACTTGGGGTTAATATGTGAATGGGGCAAACTCTCCCATAAAGTCTAAATGGATAGCAGACTGGATTAAAAGCCACAATCCTACAATATGTTGTTGAAAAGAAGAATATTTAAAACAGAGTGAAACATCAAATAAAGATAAAAGGCTGGAGCAGAATCTATTATGCTTCAGACGAAATTAAAAAAAAAAAAAAAAAAAAAAACAGGGATAGCGATCCTGATTTCAGATCAAGTAAAAGCAAAAATTCAACTTATTAAGAGAGATAAAGAAGGAAACTATATTTTGCTAAAGGGTACCATGAAATAATATTAAACATATATGCACCAAGTGGTGTAGCATCTAAATTCCTAAAGAAGTTAAGAGAGTTGCAAGAAGAAACAGACAGCAAAACTACAATAGTGGGAGATCTCAATCTTGCTTTCTAGAATTAGATAAATCAAAACATAAAATGAATAAGAAAAAACTTAAAAAGGTAAATAGAACACTAGAAAATGGAGAAAATTGATTGGAGAACACTTTCTTCTCAGCAGTTCATGAAACCTATACAAAAATTGACCATATATTAGAACATAAAGACCTCAAAATCAAATGCAGAAAAGCAGAAATAGTAAATGCATTTTTTCAGATCATGATTCAGTAAAAATTATATTCAATAAGAGGCCAAGGGAAAATAGACCAAAAAGTATTTGGAAACTAAATAAATTTCATCCTAAAGAATAAATGGGTAAAACAGCAAATCATAGACAGAATCAATACCTTCATCCAAGAGAATGACAATAATGAGACAGTATACCAAAATTTGTGGGATGCATCCAAAGTGGTAATAAGGGAAAATTTTATATCTCTAGATACTTACTTGCATAAAATAGAGAAAGAGAAGACAATAAATTGCACTTGCAACTAAAAAAGCTAGAAAAAAGCAAACTAAAACCCCCAATCAAATAACAAACTTGAAATTCTAAAAATAAGAGATCAATAAAACTATTGAATTAATAAATAAAACTAAGAATTGGTTTTATGAAAAAACCAACTAAATAAATAAATCTTTAGTTAATTTGATTAGAAAAATGAAAGAGGAAAATCAAAGTAAGTCTCAAAAATGAAAAGGGAGAACTTTCCACCAAGGAAGAGGACATTAGAGTAATAATTAGAAGTTACTTTGTCCAACTTTATGCCAAAAAATTTGACAACCTAAATAAAATGGAGGAATATCTACCAAAATATAGATTGCCCAGATTAACAGAAGAGGAAATAAATTACTTAAATAGTCCCATTTTAGAAAAAGAAATAGAACAAGCTATTAACCAACTCCCTAAGAAAAATTCCCCAGGCCCAGATGGATTTACATGTGAATTCTATCAAACATTTAAAGAACAGTTAACTCCAATACTATATAAACTATTTGAAAAAATAGGAAATGAAGGACTACTACCAAATTCCTTTTATGACATAGTGATGGTAGTGATACCTAAACCAGCTAGGATGAAAACAGAGAGAAAATTATAGACTAATCTCCCTAATGAATATTAATGCAAAAATCTTAAATAAAATATTAGCAAAAAGATGACAGAAAATCATCCCCAGGATAATATACCAAGACCTAAGTAGGATTTATACCAGGAATGCAGGGCTATTTCAATATTAGGAAAACTATTAGCACAACCATATGAGTATCTCAATAGATGTAGAAAAAGCATTTGATAAAATCCAACACCCATTCCTATTAAAAACACTACAGAGTATAGGAATAAATGGAGTTTTCCTTAATACAGCAACATCTATTTAAAACCATCAGCAAGCATCATATGTAATGGGAATAAACTGGAAACATTCCCAATAAGATCAGGAGTGAAACAAGATTGCCCACTATCATTACTATTCAATATTGTAGTAGAAATGCTAGACTTGGCGATAAGAGAAGAAAAAGAGATTAAAGGAATTAAGTAATGAGGAAAACAAATCATCACTCTTTGCAGATGATATGATGGTATACATAAAGAACCCCTGAGAATCAACCAAAAAGCTATTAGAAATAATCCACAACTTTAGCAAAGTTGCAGGATACAAAATAAATCTACATAAATCATCAGCATTCTTATACGTCACTAACAAAATCCAACAGCAAGAGATACAAAGAGAAATTCCATTTAAAATAACTGTTGATAATATAAAATATTTGGGAATTTATCTTCCAAGGTAAAGTCAGAAACTATATAAGCAAAACTACAAAACACTTTCCATACAAATAAAGTCAGATCTAAGCAATTGGAAAAATATCAAACACTCACAGATAGGTTGAACAAATATAATAAAGATGATAATACTCCCTAAACTAATCTATTTATTTAGTGCTATACCAATCAAACTCTCATGAAACTATTTTGCTGGCCTAGAAAAAATTAATCTGGAAAAAGAAAAGATCAAGAATTTCAAAGGAACTAGTGAAGAGAAAAGCAAATGAAGGTGATCTAGCAGTACCAGATTTAAAACTATATTATAAAGCAGCAGTTATCAAAACCATTTTGTACTGGCTAAGAAATAGAGAAGTTAGTCAGTGGAATAGGTTAGGTACACAGAACAAAATAGCCAATGAGTATAACAGTCTAGTATTTGACAAACCCAAAGGTTCCACCCTTTGAGATAAGAATTCACTATCTGATAAAAACTGCTGGAAAAATTGGAAACTAGTATGGCAGAAAAGTAGACATAGACCCACACCTAACACTATCTACCAAGATAAGGTCAAAATGGGTTCATGATCTAGACACAAAGAATGATAATATAAACAAATTGGAAGAACATAGTATAATTTACCTCTCAGATTTGTGGAGGAGGAGGGAATTTGTGACCAAAGAAGAACCAGAGATTATTATTGATCACAAAATAGGAAATTTTGATTAGGTTAAGTTAAAAAGTTTTTGTACAAACAAAACTAATGTGGGCAAGATTAGAAGGGAAGTAATAAACTGGGAAAACATTTTTTACATTCAAAGGTTTTGATAAAGGCCTCATTTCCAACATATAGAGAATTGACTCAAATTTATAAGAAATCAAGCCATTCTCCAATTGATAAATTTTCAAAGGATATGAATAGAAATTTTCAGATGAAAAAATTGAAACTATTTGTAGTCACATGAAAAAGTGATCCAAATCACTATTGATCAGAGAAGTGCATATTAAGACAACTCTGAGATACCACTACCCAGATTGGCTAAGATGACAGGAAATGACAATGACCAATGTTGGAGGAGATGTGGGAAAACTGGGACACTGATACATTGTAGGTGGAACTGTGAATGGATCCAATCATTCTGGAAAGCATTTTGGAATTATACTTACAAAGTTATCTAACTTTGCATACCCTTTGATCCAGCAGTGTTTCTACTGGGATTATATCCCAAAGAAATCTTAAAGGAAGGAAAGGGACCTACATGTTAAAAATGTGGCAGCCCTCTTTGTAGTGACAAGAACCTGGAAACTGAATGGATGCCCATCAATTGGAGAATGGCTGATGGACTTAGCTCTCTTCAACAATGAGATGTTTCAAAACAGTTCCACTTGTTCAGTGATGAAGAGAGCCTGCTACACCCTGAGAGAGAAGCATGGGAACTGTGTGGATGACAACATAACATTCTCACTCTCTCTGTTGTTATTTTCTTGCATTTTGTTTTCTTTCTCAATTTTTCTTTTTTCTTTCTTCTTGATCTGATTTTTCTTGTGCAGCAAAATAACTATATAAATATGTATGCATATATTGTATTTAATATGTATTTTAACATCTTTAAAATTATTTTCCCGTTTTCCTAGCAATTTTGGTTATATAGGTAGTTTTTATTCTGGAAGCTGGTATTTGGGGGGTTTATTGAATAATAGATTGCTATAGGTCTTGATTTTTTTGTTGTGTGTAATTAATTAATTCCACAAATCCACCATTCTATTTCTTAGCCCATACTAAATGCTTTTGATGACTGCTTTTTTATAATATAGTTTTAGGTTTTGTACTGCTAAGGCACAATCCTTTGTAATTTTTTCATTAATTCCCTTGATATTCTTAATGTTTTGTTCTTGCAGATGAATTTTGTTATATACAATAAGTAATTATATATATATATATATACACACACATATGCTATTTTTCTAGTTCTATAAAATACTACTTTGGCAGTTTGATTGAACTGAACAAATACACCAATCTAGGCAGAATTGTCATTTTTATTATGTCAGCTTGGCCTAGCCAGGAACAATTGATATTTTTCCATTTATTTAGATTTTCTTTATTTGTGAAAGAAGTGTTTTGTAATTGTGTTCATATAATTCTTGGGTTTGTCTTGGCAGTTAGACCCCAAGTATTTTATTTTGTCTACAGCAATTTTAATTGGAATTTCTCTTTCTATCTCTTGCTGATGGGATTTGTCAATAATATATAGAAATGCTGATGAATTTTATGGGTTTATTTTATATTCTGCAACTTTGCTAAAGTTGTGAATTGTTTTTTTCTAACATTCTCTAAGTATATTATCTGCAAAGAGTGATAGTTTTGTTTCCTCATTGCCTATTCTAAATCTTTTAATTTCTTTTTCTTTTCTTATTATTAAAGCCAGCATTTGTAGCACGATGTTTAATAACAGTGGTTCTAGTGGGTGTCCTTATTTCACCCCTGATATTACTGGAAACATCCAGCTTCTCTCCATTACAAATAATGCTTGCTATAGGTTTTTAATAGATACTTCTTATTATTTTAAGGAAATTCCCCTTTATCCCCATGCTTTCTAGTGTTTTTAATAGGAATGGTGCTGTAATTTGTCAAAAGCTTTTTCGGTATCTATTGAGATGATTAGATATTGAGTTTCAAAATTTATAATTTGGCATTTAGTTGGGGTTTTTTAATTTGTTCTTTTTCTAGTTTTTTTAGTTGAAGGCTTAATTCATTGATCTCTTTCTCTATTTTATTTATGTAGCTACAAACTACTTTGTTC
Organism: Antechinus flavipes; assembly: GCF_016432865.1. Classification (NCBI taxonomy): domain Eukaryota; kingdom Metazoa; phylum Chordata; class Mammalia; order Dasyuromorphia; family Dasyuridae; genus Antechinus; species Antechinus flavipes. Next base: position 223,070,340 of record NC_067400.1, read on the forward strand.
TGCTTGCCATCTGGGGGAGGGGGTGGAGGGAGGGAGGGGAAAAGTCAGAACAGAAGTGAGTGCAAGGGATAATATTGTAAAGAATTTTTTTTCAAAATAAAAAAAAATTAAATAAAAAAAGAATTTAGATGCTAAAAAAAAAAGAATTATTTTGTCTGCATCCCATAAGTTTTGGTATATCGTCTCATTATTGTCATTTTCTTAGATGAAATTCCAAATTGTTTCTGTGATTTGTTGTTGATTCACTCATTAAATAATCTAATTCCAAAGAATGAGTGAGTCAGACAACAAATGACCCACTCATTTCTTTATTTATTTTGTTTCCAATTGGTTTTTAGTCTATCTTCCCCTAGTCATTTAATGAATATAACTTTTATTTCTACCTTTTTTCATTTGATTTTGAGGACTTTATATCCTAATACATGGCCATATTTTGTGAAGGTGTCATGTACTGCTGAGAACAAGATGCATTCCTTTCTGTTCCTTTTCAGTTTTCTCCAGAGGTCTACCAAATCTAGATTTTCTAGGATCCTATTAACCTCCCAAGTTTCTTTCTTGTTTATTTTGTGGTGTAATTTGTCTGATTCTCAGAGCAGAAGGTTGAGGTCCCTCACTAGAATAGTCTAGATGTTTATTTCTTTCTGTAACTGGTTTAAAATATTCTCTAGAAATTTGCCTGCTCTATCACTTGGTGCATATACATCTAGTAATGTTACTACTTCATTATTTAAGGTACTCTTTAAAAGATGAACTTTCTCTCTTTATCTCTTTTAATAAGATCTGATATCAGAATTGCTACTCCTGCTTTTATTTAATTCAGCTGAAACCTATCAAATTTATTTAAATTTTCTGATTAATTCTGTTTTTTTTTTTTTCAGTAGAAATGATTGAAAGTCTCTTACTTCAATGAAGCTCCATCTCCTCCCCAAAAGACGATGTTGAATCTTGCTGGGTACTTAATTCTTGGCTGTAACCCTAGGTTCTTTACCTTCCAGAATATGATATTCCAGCCCCTCCAATCCTTTATTGTGAAAGCTGCCATATCTTGAGTCATCCTGACTGTTCCTCTTTGATGTCTGAATTATTTTTGTCTGGCAGTTTGCAGTATTTTCCCCTTGAGATTGTAGTTTTAGAGTCTTGAAGCAAATTCCTTGGGGTTTTCCTTTTGGGACCTCTGTCCAGAAGTGATTGATGGATTTTTTTCAATGAATATTTCCCTTTCTGTTTCTAGAATATTGAGGGAGTTTTCTTTAATGATTTATTGTATAATACTATCCAAGCTCTTTATGGCTACGGCTTTCAGATAGGCCAATAATTTTAAATTTTTCTCTTCTGAATCTATTTTGCAGGTCACCTGTTTTTCCAATGAGGTATTACACAATTTTTTCCATTTTTTCATTCTTTTCATTTGTTTGACTAATTCTTGTTGTCTCACAAAGTCATTAGCTTCCATTTTCTCTGTTCTAGGTTTTAATGTGTGGTTTTCTTCTATTCTTTTGTATCTCCTTCTCCATTTGGCTTATTCTACTGTTTAAATAGTTGTTTTCTTCAGATAGTTTTTTCCTTCCTTTTCCATACTGTTCACTCTCTCTCTTGTTTACATCTCATTCCTTTTCTCATGTTTTTTCTTCTACATCTTTTATTTGTGTTTTGAAATCTTTGATGAGCATTTCCAAGAAGCATCTTTGGGCTTGAGACTAATTTATCTCACTCTTTGAGATTTCTTCTGTGGACATTCTATCCTCATCTGAATTTGCGTTTTGGTCTATCCTGTCACCAAGTACTAGCTTTCTATGGTCAAGGGTCTTTGTTTCTTTCTTATTTTCTTTCCTTTTCTTTTGGTATTTCTTCTCTTTTTTCCTTTTAAGGTGGAACTCTGCTTCTGGTGTAAAGGGGACACTGTCCCAATTTTCCTGTGTAGCTCTGAGCCTTGGCTTTGAGCACAGAGGACCCTTGTGTTTGTGAGGGGTAGCTTGGCTGCTTTTTCCAGGAAACAGCCTGGTTTCCCAGAAAACAGTTTGCCTTCTGACCTGGGTCTAGAAGCTACCCCTTTGCTTTGTTCCTCTCCTGAGCCAGGACTGAGGGTTTTAGTTGCTGATTTGTAGTGATTAAAGCCTTCTCATCATTTTTCCCAGAGTCTATCTGACCTGGACTGAATACCCTTTTCATCCCAGTGAGACTGAATTTTCTTAAAGTCCTTCTTGTCTATCTTGAGCTACAGAGAGCTTTCATTCCACCAGACTCTGTTAAGAAGCTTGGTTTCATGTAGTTTTTGAGAGAAATTGAGAGAGCTAATGCAGCTTCCTGACTGTTTTGCCATCCTGGCTCCACCTCCTGAACTGCTACATGGATATTTTAACAACAGACACTGGGGTGATTTACCCTTTTCTTTTAAAGCTAACTTTACAAATGAGGAAACTACAGTAATATATACATATATATTCAACACACCATATACTAGAGTATAATTTTATATGTATATGTACACTACACACACACACACACACACACACACACACCCCTCCTGGGCAATATTAGCTCATATGTGAAACAATTATAGAGTTAACTTTTTAAAAACCTATAATTAGCAAGTATTTGTTCTCCATTTGCCACAATTATATAATAAATGAATGTTCTATGTCACTTAAGGACAGAGAACATTATGCTGAGTAAACAGCATTGATCATCTCAAACCTTTGCATGTCTTGATTTGTTTTGTGGGAAGTAGTTGGCAGTAAATTATGAAAGTAGTTACATTTAAAATTCAATCCTCTATTTCCTTTATACTATAATAAACTAAACAAAAATGCAACTTAACTTTAGATAGAAAGTTGTGTAATGTTATGTTCAAACATTAATTTAAAGGGTTTTTATTAAACAAATATGTAAAAAACCAAACTGCCATTTTTAAATAATAAAACTGATACCAAGCTAAGAAACAAAGAAAGTAGCATAGTAGAATGGGAAGAGCACTAGATCTGGAATCAGAAGAGTTTTTTGTTTTTGTTTTTGTTTTTTTGGCAAGGCAATTAGAGTTAAGTGATTTGCCAGGATCACACAATTAGAAAGTGTTGTGTCTGAGGCCTATTTGAGTTCAGGTCCTGATTGCAGGGCCTGTGTTTTATCCACTGCACCATCTAGATACCTCCAATTTTTAAAATTATTATTAAAAACTAAACCAGAATTCAAATTCAGAATCTACTATTTATTACTTGTGTGACTTTGAACAAGTTATTTTTTCCTTTTCAGGTTTTAGTTCTTTCAATAGTAAAGCGAGTGGGCTGAACTTGGTTCCTTATAGCTCCACATGTAAGTTTCTGATCTTAATTGTATAATATCAATTAAGGAAAAAAACAATAAGAAGTAATTATTTTATAGTGCCAATTGTTATATAGAATTTAGGTAAAATTTAATCTTTTTAAAAGTTTTAATTTGTGGTTTAAAGTATACATGTAAAAAGTAGCTCTGATTTGTTTGAGCTTCATCAGATGCCTATCCATCTATGACATTGTAATTAAGTTCCAGGACATTGCTTTGGACATTTAGTATTAATATCCACAATAATAATAACAACATAAATATTTATATGGCACTTATTATATGGCAAACATTATTCAAAGGACTTTTTTTCCAATTATTATCTCATCTGATTCTTAGAACAATTCTGGAAAGTAAAATCTATGATTATTTTATTATACTGGAATTATACTATTATACTGGAAAGATAATCTATTATTATCCACATTTTACAATTGAAGAAACTGAGGCAGAGATTAAGTGATTTGCTCAAAGTCACATAGCTAGTGTCTAAGGCCAGGTTTTTAAATTCAAGTCTTACGTTTCCATGCTGAGCATTCTATCTACTATATCCCCAGCTATCCCAAATAGATGTTTAGTGACTTCTTCAAGAGACAGTTAATTTCAGGGTTAGAATGTGAACTCCAGTCTTCCTAAAAGATCAGTATTTTAGCTACTATGGCTTTGCAATGAGTTTTTTTATATCAAAGACTGATTGTATCATAGGACAGCTAGGTGATACAGTGGATAAAACATTGGGCCTGACCAGAGTCAAGAAGACCTGAGTCAAATTTGATTTCAGATACTTACTTTGTGACTGTAGAGAATTCAGTTAGCCCCATTTGCTTCAGTTTTCTCATTTGTAAAATGAGCTGGAGAAGCAAATGACAAACCACTGCATTATCTTTCCCCAAAAAAATCCCTCCAAGGGAACAGAATGAATCAAATAAAATTGAAATGAATGAACACCACAACATTATGTTAGACTTCAAAATAGTTTTATTTTATTTTTATAATAGTTTTTATTTTCAAAATATAGCAAAGATAGTTTTCAGCATTTACCCTCGCAAAATCTTGTTTCAAATTTTTTCTCCTTCCCTTTACCTTCTTCCCTAGATTGCAAATAATCCAATATATGTTAGACATATACAACTCCTCTAAACATATTTCCCACACTTATCATGCTATATAAGATAAATCATATCAAAAAGGTAAAAAAAATGAGAAAGGAAAAAAAGCAAGCAAACAACAAAAACAGTGAAAATACTTTGTTGTGATCCACAGTCAGTCCCCATAGTCTTCTCTCTAGATGCATATGGGTCTCTCCATCACAACAGGCCTGAATCACCTCATTGTTGTTGAAAAGAGCCATGTCCATCACAATTGATAATTGCATAATCTTGTGGCTGTGTACAATGTTCTCTTGATTTTAATCTTGGTTTCATTTCATTACAATTCATGTAAGTCTCTCCAGGTCTTTCTGAAATCATCCTGCTGATCATTTCTTATAGAACAATAATATTTCATAGCATTCATATACCATAACTTGTTCAACCATTCTCCAACTAATGATCATCCACTTAATTTCCAGTTCCTTACCACTATAAAAAAGGCTGCTACAAACATTTTTGTACATGTGGTTCCTTTTTCTTTTTTTATGATCTCTTGGGATACAGATCCAGTACAGACACTGCTGAATTAAATAATATACACAGAATAGTTTTATTTTTAACATATATTTTCTCTGATTTTCTAAAATCTGGAAATTCCTCTCATTTCTCCCTAGAAATCTCAGTGAATTATATTCTTCACCCCCTGATCAATGCTAAGCACACTGGTTTCCCAGCATTCAGGTATCTGTATCAAAACAATGCTATCATCACAAAACCAACATGAATGCATTTTTTATTATTACCATTTATAAAAGGGTAATTCTACGTTCAGGAAATATCAGTCTGCTTAGTTTGCATGTGAGTACTAGGTCCTTTGCATTGAAATTAAAGTACTGAAAATCGTTCATTTTTTGACAAAAATACTGTTTCAATGGATCTGTCCTTGTCCAGTTATGAGAATTACTCAACTGATACGGCTTCATGCTATTGAGATAAAGTCAATCTTTGCTGCTTGATTAAAATAAGTCGAAAGATGAGACCCAAGATAGGAATATTTATACACAGTGATTAAATCTAAGAGATCTAAGATCATTGGAAGACATAGCATCAATATGAATAATTTGCTTTTAGTTCTTTCCTAGATTTATCATACTTAAACTAAATGTTCAGTCTAAAAGACATTTATCTTTTTTCCAAACTGTCCTTACTATTTGACCTCCACAGCATTATTATTGCATACTTTTAATAATTCAGGTAGTTTAAATGATATTTAATCTCACTAGTAGGCATATATCAATCACTTTCCTCCAAATCAACAAAACTTTATGTGTTCATGGTCTATGTTGATACATTGCTTGTAAAAGGACAAAAAATGGATAATAGATTAATAATAGTCCTTAATAGTCCTTGTTACCAAAAAACATTATTATACTGGATGAAAGAGAATATCAGCAGAGAAGCATAAAAATGACTGAGATAAGAGAAAGAAAAAAAAAAACAATTAAGGGGATCAGAAAAGGCTCTTCCCTGGAGATGGCACTTGACTTAAGCCCTAATGGAAGTCTGCGATTCCGACAAGAGGAAGAGCATTCTAGGTTTGAATGACAGCCTGTGCAAAGTCATGCAGGTGGGAGTTGGAATGTTAAGTCTGGGGAACAGAAAGGAAGCCAATGGAATTTGAAGACATAAGAGATAGGCTATGCAAAATCATTGAGGTGGGAGTTGGAATGTCTAGAATGGGGAACAGTGTCAAATCAGTCTATTTGCCTGAAATGAAAAATGCTGAAGTTACAGATGTGAAAGCTATTTTCATAAAGGAAGTAGTGTAATGAAAAATATGCCTGGAAATGTAGCATTGAGCCAGGTTATGAAAGGGTTTTAAATGTCAAGATGAAGAATTTATATTTTATCTCAGAGGAACCAGGAAGTCATTGAAAGTTCTTGAGAAGGGGAAGGACCCAGTCAGATTTGTGTTTAGGAGGATTATTATTTTGATAGTTGTATGTATTTTGATTAGAGAAGAAAAACTTTATGACCATGATAAAATCACTTAACTGTTCTATGATACTCAGATTTTCCATCTGCAAAACACATTGTAGCATTATTGGTAGAAAACTGTTTATCTGGGAGTCAGTAAGATCTCAGTTCAAGTCTCAACTTTGATACCATACTGAGTGTGTAGTCCTGAGAAAAATACTTACCTTTCTATGCCCCAGGAAATTCTGTAAGAATACAAAGTAGGAAATTGCACACCAAAATTGCAATTTACTACTTTGTACTCTTACAAAATACAAAACACCTTCTCACAGAGTTGTAGTGAGGCTTAAATAGTGATGTATAATATATAAAGTCTTTTGAAAATTATAAAGTGCTATATAAATGTCAGTTATATTTTGTGATGAAGCTAGATGAGATCACACTTCTCCTGAGATTCTGGCTTAAAATTTGAGTCAAAAATTGTATGATTTAAGTCATTTTATGAAATCTCTGAATGGAAAAAATAAGTAATCCTTCAGAAAAGGAGTTTCTTTCTGTTGTAATAATTAATATGTATAATTGTGGTGCTCCTCTCCATATAAAAAATATGGCTAGTATTACCAATAGGCTAGGCAATTTGGATTTTTCTACCATATTCTAGTGCAGTGGTTCTCAAACTTTTGTTTTCAGTATCTTTATCCTATTAAAAATTATTGAGGATATCTCCAAAGCATTTTTGTTTATCTGGATTATATTTATAGATATTTACCATATTGGAAATAAAAACTATTTTTTAATTTGTAGACCCTCTAAAAGGGTTTCAGAGATTCCCAGGATTCTCTAGACCATACTTTGAGAACCACTGTTCTAGTGGGTTTGCTGGGTGCCATTCATATCCTTTTATTTACTTTTTATTCTATTTTATTTTATCAACAGCACGTTGGTGAGTCATTTGGAATATCCTTTGTGTCCTGGAATAGTATTATAGATTTGAAATTAATTGACAATAATTTCACTAATTAACTTTACTTCAGTAGTGTTAAACAAGCAGCCAGAGGCAGCACATGATACATAACACTCCTGACTATTGCTCCTGACTATTAGAATGTAATTGGGAAATATTTTACCAAAAAAAAACCCACAACACAATAAAAAGTAGATAATATTAATGTGTATTTCTAAGACAATATTCAGCCTACAGAGATACTTATGTATGATTTAGGGGTCTCTGTTTCTATTCAAGTCTGACTCTGTTGCTCTAGACAACTGAATTTTACTTAGAAAATCATTTGAGTTGAAAAAATAGATATTTTGGCATAAATATTTACAGTACTCTTGCTTCTTGAGCAAGTTCAAAGATTGCCAAATTAATGTGTTCAGAATAGCAATTGCTCCTTTCAAATGATATATTTGGAGTTTAGACACCGGAAAACAAGATTTATGAGAGCAATTGGCACTGAATATTGGGGTTTAGTCATTCCTCACATGACCATTCTCATTGGCAAAAGATAGGCTTATTTATAAAGAATAGATTACAGACAAAATGAAGTGATACAATGGATACCATGAATGGTAAATACGAAAGAGATTCACATTATCAAATCCCAATGTTTGGTGCCAATTGCTGGTGCCTGAACTCCTAACACATCCTCATGTTGCTTTTCTCCTAATAGCTAACTAACTTTTTTGGAGTGCTAAATCCCACCATGGATTTAGCCTTCCTGTCAGTAGTATACTTCTATCTCATGGAATATACCCTTTTTTTTTTTTTTATTAATTGTGAGTTCCACTGGGGAACTCGTCTTTTCCATGTCTATTTGTTAAAAAACCCTTTCCCTTGCTAACTATATTCAACTAACCAGGAGAAAGGGAATGCATAGAATCCTTAGGGGGATTGTGCCATGATGGGCTATAACCCTAAAAGGGATTCAGCAAAGATGACAGGGGCCATGAACAGATTTATTTAGGAAATTTAACCTCAGTTGTTTGACATAACTTGGATATCTGACTGGACACAACAAGGTGGGGCTACCTATAAACTCTACAGAGGGTGGGACTAAAAGGTTAAATTGATTCCCCTCAGTGGCCTTCCCTGCTCACCTCAGGGAGTAATTTTATCAATACTTCAGGTTCTTGCTGACAACCCCACATAGTTGCTCAAGCTCTTATCAAAAGTAAATGAAAATAGTTCATTTAATGTTTCTTTAACAACACTAAAATCAAAATTTTTCCAGAACTTTTTCTGGCAGAATCAGGATTTAGGTTTGGCCTGTAATTTGATTAGTATAGGGAGTTTCTAGTAGAACTTATGTGCAATTTAGGATGTCAAAAAGTTGCCTAGATTAGAGCACTGAGAGATTAAGGGCCTTGCCCAGAGCCAATGACCTCATGCCAAAAAGAGAACTCAAACTCAGATATCTCTGCTGCTGATTCCAATTTTCTATCTATAATGCAGCATTGCCTGTAGAAACTAATGTTTAGTATGGATGGTAAGGGAAAAAAAACCATATAACTTTTAAAAGAACACATCAAGTCTTGAAATTCTATCTCTATGTTTTCTTATCTTCAGGAAGAAAAGATTTTTAAAAAATAAAATACATACAAATTCTTCTTAACCTTATAAAACATGGAAATGGGGATATGTGTGTGCATACTGTGCATATGCATATATGTGTGGATGCATGATATGCATATTCATACATGTATACATTTGTGTATGAATGTATGTGTAAGCCAAAATCCAAAGGCCTTTTACAAAAGCCTTTTCACTTTGGCAGACATTGATTAATCAATGCTACACACCTGTGTGAGTTTGGGAGACCATAAATCCTGTTCATCTGGCTTCTAGCTTTAAAAAAAAAAAAAGAAATGAAGTTCCAAATTCTCCTCAGGTCACTGAAGGGAGATAAAAACTCTGGATTGAAGCCTACATAAAGAAGAGCCAGGACCTTGATCACAGTCCCATCAGTTTGTTAAACTAGAATCTGGAAAGTTTCTCCTTGCAGATGATCTGGGACTCTCTATTTTCATCAAACTAAGATATTTTGCTCCCAGTGGTAGAACTCATTCACTCTATGCATTGTGTGGTACATATTTTTGTATGTATATTTTCTCTCATTTCTGTTTGCTATGAGAATAAATGTATGTTTTTTCTGCTATTTGCTACACATGTTCATTGTGGAACTGACATTTATAAGAAGAGAGTCAAACCCTGGATAAATAGCATGGAGCACTCCTCCATTAAAGCACAGCAATCAGGAGCTGATCTTTACCTAGGAAATATTTTCCTTAGACCAGGAAAAAATATAATTTTAGCATAGTATCCCTATTTTTTTCTGAGGAGACCACAGTGGCTAGCCTACAACCCCAATCTCTTACTTCCCCTCTTAGGGAAAACTAAACTTTCCCTTGAAGTAGAATGGTTGGAAGAGAGTCTACAGAGATTTGTCCATATCTGAATAGATCTATGTATTTACATATAATTTCTATCTCTGTGTTTTTATATTTGAAGATTTAATTTAAATAGATTGCAACACAGCTATAAAAGGACACCAAGCTGATATTTCATATAGGTTTGTGTTAATGAAGTCAATTTCTATATTAAACAAAATTTAATGAAATGAGAATATGCCATTAGAGTGTTTAAAAATATGTTATTTGCATTGTTAACAAATGTACAGTTTTGTATTCACCTAATGCTATTTATGAGATGAGGGATTACCATAATTCTTAAGGTTTTGTTTCATTACAAAAAGCATAACTAAGTAAATTTTTAATGAATAAAAATTAAATATCATTTTTTAAAACATGAATTAAAAACTAATTGGTTCTGGGATAACAAGTTAATATTTCATTTAACACATAGACACACATAAAAACATACTTATCTTTGGTATAACTTATCTTTGGTATTATTCTATGACCCATTTATACCCACTAGGTGTTTTCTCATTAACCTTGGATCACTTGAAGTCTTGATTTTTCTAAGATCATGTGGTACCACAACCCACAGACATATACTATAACTGGAAAAAGTTTTGTTTAAAAGATTGGCTTAAGGGCTATGTAATTGATCCATATTATACTCCTTTTCAATGCCAAATATGACCATTGTTCATCTACAATGCTTGCTCAAGATATGTGTTACAGGTTCTTCTAAGAGTTGAGTACTAGGTTGAAAACAAAAGTAGAAGAATAATTCTGAAAAGGGGTCAGCAACCCCTCACTCCAGAAGTATTACTTCCTTGAATATCTCACACACTCTGTATATAGCTGTAATATGTGTAAATCCCCTAGAAAGGGGGGTTAAATCATGTTGAGGTAACCCATAGTCTTCAAAACCATCAGTGATTTAGGGTAATGTATATTGCAGGTGAATGAAGACTTCCTCCAGTGGAATGAATGGATGAGAACAATTTTTTCCAGTAGTCATGAAGGTGGCTGAAAGAAATGCTGTGGAATGCTAAAAGTTTAGATAGATATTGAAGACACCAAGGTCATCCATTTTATCCTGAGTCATTATCAGTTATCTTGACTTTTGTCTTACCATTGGGTTTCAATGATTCTGGAAGAGTAAGGCTAAAGACTTCATGCAACTCTTATTTAATTCCGTTTATGCACAAATCAATTAATCACTTGATGATGCCATTGGTCCTCTTCAAAAAGAAAATATGAATAATAACAGGATATTATGCCAGTAGACTGATTCAAGTAACTTCCTATACTACTGCACATTCCAGTCTGGGAAATAAACATTAGTGTTTTTGAGACAGCTCCTACTGGTTCTCCAGGATTACTTGTTAAAATTTCAGTGTGGGTATTTATACATCAGAAATCAGCAAATACAGTAGCACTGATTTATTGTTTCTTATTATTTTTAGATTTAAGGAAGTAATTAAGCTATTAAATCTTAACTTATTCTACATTATAAATATTTGCCCTAACTTAAAAATATTTCATATACATTTTAATTTTTGGACATCTAGTTATGGACAATTTACCCACATAACCCTGACATAAGTACTCATCATTAATTTGGTTATTCCTAAATTATCTCCATGTGAACTATTGTATTAATCTTTTTTGAGTAGTCATAGATATCAGTTAGATAACTGATCAGTATTCAAGGGATTGATGCAATTTGTATATAATAATCTTCTTGGTACCTTTTTTTTGTAATAATTTTTTTAGGATAATTTCCATTCTTTTGGACTTTTGACCACTTTGAAATATCTTGAAAATCAAGCCCTGATTACCTTCAAAATTGTGTTGCTTTCACCATGGATTTTTTTGCATATATTAAGAGAGACTGGACGCTTTTTATAGTACTTCAAATTCCTTAATTTTAGTTCTATAATTTTATATGTTATGCACTCAGTCATTACTTGGAAGAGAAGTACTATCATTACAATGGAAAATAAAGCAATATAGAACATTTGGGAAATCTATTGTTATCATACTCATGGAATACTTTGACTTGGATAAATCTCATACATTTTCTAGTGCCATGTTTCTTACTCTATTTTTTAAGAGTTTAAGTAATTTATTAGACTACTAGATTCATTAAAAGTAAATGAATTAATCATAGTTCTTAAATCTTTCAAAGTTATTTTCCTTTATGCTACTACAGTAATTATATAGATTATTCCTTAAGTTCTTCTTATGTTGGTTTGAAACCACTCTTTTCTTTTCCCTTTTTTTCAATTGATTTTTGTCTTACAATGAAAGAATATTCCATTGCTTTGTATATTATGTTTTTTTTTCAGATAGTCTCCAATTAATACAGATCCATTTTCTTTCTGGCCATTTATTATAAGAAGAAAAAAGCACTATTGTAACCTACATGTTTGCATATGAGTCCTTCTACCTCTTTGTAGCATATGCCTGATGTTGGTATTATTGGGTCAAAAGATTATCCCTTTTAGGTGAATTTTCAACATAGTTTCTAACTGCTATCTGGAATGATTTTAGGAATATTCAATTAAACCAAAGAAATCTTATGTCTGTCCTCTCTTAGTTCTTCCAACAATTAATTTTTTCACTGTTTGCCAACTTTATGAATGTGAAATACAATCTCAGTCATTAATTTTTTTCTAATTACTATAGATTTAAAGATTATGTATAATTATATATTTTTTCTTTGTTTTTTCCTATGTAAACTGTTTCATTTTTCATATACTTGTTTTATTAAAGTTTAGAATTTAGATAAAACATAAGAGAGGTCAAAAAGAAAATCCTTCCCATGAAAATTAAGATTTTCTCCTCTGTGTACTCTCTGCCTTTTTCCTCCATAAAAAGGAGAAACCATAAAAATAAGTCATTATGTGTCTTTATTAAGTTCTTAATTCTAGATGCTTGTATTAAGTGCAAGGAAAACTAACACAAACAAAAAGCCTATTCTAGACCTTGGAAAACAAGACAGAAGAAGAAAGTGAAAGGACTCTGAGAGTGGCAGAGGCAATCTGAATGGGTGTATAGTAGACAAAATCAGGGAATGGAACCTTAAGAGGAATGAAGATATATTTACCTTGAGTGCTTTCTTTAAAATGGAAGTTCTGTGAGAAATCATCAAATTAAAGGAAGGGATTTTGGATAAGAGTATAATACCAGTGTGAGAAGTATAGGTGTAGAGTGTACTTCCAGGATGAGAAAGTTTCTGTAGTCTAGAAGAGAAAGTGTAAATATTCAGGAGTGGAGCTCAAACATATTTTCTTTCTGGCTAGCACATAAACTTCATATAATACAAAGAATCATGACTATATCAATGCAAATAAAAGACTGAGATAATAATTTTACTCTTGCCAGGAAAGTCTGAGTCATGAGTCTTTTATTAAATGCTAAGCATATGAATAATCAATAAAATATGAGTAATTAATAGATGTCCAAAAAGTGCTTCATCAATATGCATCCTTGAATAGTAGCATACATGTGAAGACAAGAGAAATTATTCAACTATGTTGTTCCCTGAGGCAAAGACATGTTAGTCCAGAAACAAGGAAAACAAAGACAACCTCTTCTTGATGGAAATAAAGAAATTCTTCAGTAGTACAAGATAACTCGGTTTCTCTTGAGTTCCTTGGACATAATAAAAAACTTATTACATGATCCTTACTGGTCAATGGACACAGACTATCAGCTGTAAGTTATTCTGCCAGCTTCATTTTTAATTGAAAATGGGCACAGGAAAAAAAGATGCAAGGTAATATGAAAAACATCATCACTGTGCAAGGACTGCAAAAGCTAGTTTTAATTGGCTTGAAGACAATTTGTTAAATTTTCCTTATGAAGATTTACATCACAGAAATGGGCAAATGTTACAAGTCAGGGCTTGATTTATTGTCTTGTTGATTGCCTAAGAAAACAAAGAAAACAAATGTTAATGATGCAGATTAAACTTAAACAAGTGTTATATGTATTTTGGGGGGAAAGTTAATTGTTAAATATTTATTAGTACTCCTGAGTAGACCTCAGTGGAGTCAGAAAGCCTAGGTTTGAATCATAAAAGATGGATTGTCAGAGCTATGAAAGTTCTCACAGATCATCTTATCCACTAACATAATTTTTACAGATGAGAAAAGACAGGGCTAAAAAGGTTAAGTCTGCCAGGAATTTGCTGATAAATATTTTAAAATTGTCTTTTAAAAATTTTTTATTAAACCTTTTTATTTATAAAGCATAAACATGGGTAATTTTTCCAAAATTGACCTTGCATAAACTTATGTTGCAAATTTTCCTCACTGTTCCCCCACCCCCTCCTCTAGCTGGCAGGTAGTTCAATACATGTTAAATATGTTGAAATACATGTTAGATGCAATATATGTATATATATTTATACAGTCATCTTGTTGAGCAAGAAAAAATCAAATAAAGAAGGAAGAAAAAGAAAAACTGAGAAAGAAAACAAAATGCAAGCAAATAACAAAAGACAGAGTGGGAATGCTATGTTGTATTCCACACTCATGGTTCTCTCTCTGGGCAGAGATGGCTCTCTTCATCACTGCACAAGTGGAATTGAAATCATCTCAATGAAGAGAGCCAGAGCCACATACATCAGAACTGATCATCATACAGTCTTGTTGTTGCCATGTATAATGATCTCCTGGTTCTGTTCATTTCACTTAGCATCAATTCAGGTAAATCTCTCCAGGACTCTCTGAAATCATCCTGCTGGTCATTTCTTACAGAACAGTAATATTCCATAATATTCATATACCATAGTGTATTCAGCCATTCTCCAATTGATGGGCATCCACTCAGTTTCCAGTTTCTTGCCACGACAAAGAGGGTTACCACAAACATTTTTGCACATGTGGGTCCCTTTCCCTCCTTTAAGATCTCTTTGGGATGTAATCCCAGTAGAAACACTGCTGGATCAAAGGGTATGCAAAGTTTAATAATTTTTTGAGCATACTTCCAAACTGCTCTCCAGAATGGTTGGATGAATTCACAAGTCCCACCAACAATGTATCAGTGTCCCAGTTTTCCCACATCCCCTCCAAAATTCATCATTATCTTTTCCTGTCATTTTACCCAATCTGACAGGTGTGTAGTGGTATCTCAGAGTTGTTTTAATTTGCATTTCAATAGTGATTTGGAGCACCTTTTCATGTGACTACAAATAGTTTCAGTTTCTTCATCTGAAAATTGCCTATTCATATCCTTTAACCATTTATCAATTGGAGAATGGTTTGATTTCTTATAAATTTGAGGAAATTCTCTAAATATTTTAGAAATGAGGCTTTTATCTGATCCTTTGAATGTAAAAATGTTTTCCCATTTTATTGCTTCTCTTCTAATCTTGTCTGCATTAGTTATGCTTGTACAAAACCTTTTTAACATAATCAAAATTATCTATTTTATGATCAATAACAATCTCTAGTTCTTCTTTGGTCACAAATTCCTTCTTCCTCCACAAATCAGAGATGTAAACTATCCTATGTTCTCCCAATTTGTTTATAGTATCATTCTTTATGTCTAGATCATGAACCCATTTCGACCTTATCTTGGTAGACAGTGTTAGGTGTGGGGCTATGCCTACTTTCTGCCATATTAGTTTTCAATTTTCACAGCAGTTTTTGTCAAATAGTGAATTCTTATCCCAAGAGGTGGGACCTTTGGGTTTGTCGAACACTAGACAGTTACAGTCACTGGCTATTTTGTTTTGTGAACCTAACCTATTCCATTGATCAACTTCTCTATTTCTTAGCCAGTACAAAAAGGTTTTGATGACTGCTGTTTTATAATATAGTTTTAGATATGGTACAGCTAGGTCACCTTCATTTGCTTTTCTATTCACTAGTTCCTTTGAAATTCTTGATCTTTTGTTCTTCCAGATTAATTTTGTTGTTATTTTTTCTAGGTCAGTAAAATAGTTTCTTGGGAGTTTGATCGCTATAGCACTAAATAAATAGATTAATTTAGGGAGTATTGTCATCTTTATTATATTTGCTCAACCTATCTATGAGCACTTGATATTTTGCCAGTTGATTAGATCTAACTTTATTTGTGTGGAAAGTGTTTTGTAATTTTGCTTATATAGTTCCTGACTTTCCCTTGGCAGATAAATTCCCAAATATTTTATATTATCAAATTATTTTAAATGGAATTTCTCTTTTTATCTCTTGCTGTTGGATTTTGTTAGTGATGTATAAGAATGCTGATGATTTGTGTAGATTTATTTTGTATCCTGCAACTTTGCTAAAGTTGTGGATTATTTCTAATAACTATTTGATTGATTCTCTGGGGTTCTCTAAGTATACCATTATATCATCTGCAAAGAGTGATATTTTGGTTTCCTCATTACCTACTCTAATTCCTTTAATCTCTTTTTCTTCTCTTATTGCCAAGGCTAGCATTTCTAATACAATATTGAATAATAATGGTGATAGTGGGCAATCTTGTTTCACTCCTGATCTTATGGAGAATGGTTCTAGTTTATCCCCATTACACATGATGCTTGCTAATGGTTTTAAATAGATAGTACTGATGATTTTAAGGAAAAGCTCTAGTGTTTTTCATAGCAATAGATGTTGGATTTTATCAATTGCTTTTTCTGCATCTTTTGAGATAATCATATAGTTTTTGTTAATTTGGTTACTGATATAGTCAATTATGATTTAACTAGCCCTGCAATCCTGGTATAAAACCTACTTGGTCATGGTGTGTTATCCTGGGGATGATTATCTGTAATCTCTTTGTCAATATTTTATTTAAGATTTTTGCTTTAATATTCATTAGAGAGATTGGTCTATAATTTTCTTTCTCTATTTTCATCCTATTTGGTTTGGATATCAATACCATGTTTCAGTCATAAAAGGAATTTGGTAGCAGTCCTTCATTCCCTATTTTTTCAAATAATTTATATAGTATTGGAGTTAATTGTTCTTTAACTGTTTGGTAGATTTCACATGTAAATCCATCTGGGGTTTTTTTCTTAGGGAGTTGATTAATAGCTTGTTCTATTTCTTTTTTCTAAAATGCAACTATTTAAGTAATTTATTTCCTTTTCTGTTAATCTGGGCAATCTATATTTTGGTAGGTATTCCTTCATTTCACTTAGGTTGTCAATTTTTTTTGGCATAAAGTTGCACAAAGGAACTCCTGATAATTGCTCTATTTTCCTCGTCATTGGTGGATAATGTTCCCTTTTAATTTTTGAGATTAACAATTTGATTTTCCTCTTTCCTTTTCCTAATCAAATAAACTAAAAGTTTATATATTTTTTTGGTTTTTTCATAAAACCAACTCTTAGTTTTATTTATTAATTCAATAGTTTTTTTTTTAGTTTTAATTTTATTGATCTTACCCCTTTTTTTCTTTTTTAGAATTTCAAGTTTGGTATTTGATTGGGGCTTTTTAATTTGTTATTTTTCTAGTTTTTATAGTTGCAAGCCCAATTTATTGATCTTCTTTTCCTCTATTTTATGCAAATAAGCATCTAGAGATATAAAATTTCCCCTTATCACCATTTTGGCTGCATCCCACAAATTTTAATATGTATTAAAAAAAGAAACTAAATTTAAAAAAGAAATTAAAATTTTCTCTTGGATGAAATTATTGATTGTGTCTATGATTTGCTGTTTCACCCATTCATTCTTTAGGATGAGATTATTTAGTTTCCAATTTCTTTTTGTTCTATTTTCCCCTGGCCCTTTATTGAATATAATTTTCATTGCATCATGATCTGAAAAAATGCACTTGCTATTTCTGCCTTTCTGCTTTTGATTTTGAGGTCTTTATGTCCTAATATATGGTCAATTTTTGTATAGTTCCATGAACTGCTGAGAAGAAAAGTATAAGCCTTTCTGTCCCCATTCAATTTTCTCCAATTTCTAATATTCTATTTACCTCTTTAACTTCTTTCTTATTCATTTTGTATTTTGATTGATCTTGTTCTGAGAAAACAAAGTTGAGATCTCTCACTATTATAGTTTTGCTATCAATTTCTTATTGCAACTCTCTTAACTTCTCCTTTAAAAATTTAGATGCTATACTACTTGGTGCATATATGTTCAATATTGATATTCCTTCATTATCTATGGTACTGTTTTGCAAGATGTAGTTTTCTTCTTTATCTCTTTTAATTAGATCAATTTTTGCTTTTGCTTGATCTGAGATCAGAATGGCTATCTCTGCTTTTTTTTTTTTTTTTACTTCACCTGAAGCATAATAGATTCTGCTCCAACCTTTTACCTTTACTCTGTATGTATCTCTCTGCTTTAAATGTTTTTCTTGTAAACAACATATTGAAGGATTCTGGCTTTTAATCCAGGCTGCTATCCACTTACATTTTATGGGAGAGTTCTCCCCATTCACATTTATATTTAAAACTACTAATTCTTTATTTCTTGCCAGCTTATTAACCCCAAATTATACTTTTATCTTTTCTTTTCCCCTTTCCCTCCTCCCCAGTATTTTATTTATGAGCCTACTTGCCTTAAGCAGTCCTCCCCCTTAGAGAACCTCCTCTTTTTTATACCTTTCCCCTACTATTTCTCTTTTCCCTTCTATTTAGCCTATCCCTCCCTTTTCCCCTTTCCTCTCCCATTTTTCTATAAGATAAGTGATGTTTCTCAGTGAAACCAAATGTATCTAATATTCTTTCTTTGGGCCAAATATGATGAGAGTAAGATTCACACAATATTCATCATCCTCCCTTCTTGCCTTCAATTATAAAGTTTTCTTTGCCCCTTCTTGAGATGTAATTTCCTTCATTTTACCTTCATTCCCCCCCCCTTTTTTTTAATAACCTTCTTTCTATCTCTAGTTTCTTTATAAAATTATAACAGTAAAAACAGATTATACATGTACTCTCAATGTATACCCATAACAGAAATGGTTCTCAAGAATTATTTTTTTTTCTTTTTACCTTTTTATCCTTCTCTTGGGTTCTATATTTGGAGGTCAAATTTTTTGTTTAGCTTGGCTCTTTTTATCAAAAATAAATGGAATTCACCAGTTTCATTGAATGTCCATCTTCTGCCCTGAAAGAAAATGCTTAGTTTAACAAGGTAATTTATTCTTGGCTGCATTCTAAGTTTCTTCACCTTTCCAAATATCAGATTCCAGGCTCTTTGATCTTTTAAAGTGGAAGCTGATAAGTCCTGAGAAATCCTTATTGTGATTCCTCGGTATTTGAATTGTTTCTTTTGGGCTGCTTGTAATATTTCTTCCTTGATCTGATAGTTCTCAAATTTAGCCATGATATTCCTTGGTGTTTTAATTTTAAGGTCTCTTTCAGGAGGCTTTCAGTGAATTCTTTCAATGGTCATTTTACCTTCTGTTTCTATGATATCTGGGCAGTTCTCTGTAATTATTTCCTGAAAGGTAGTGTCTAGGCTCTTTCATCATGTATTTTAGGGAGTCCAAAATCCTTAGATTATCTCTCCTAGATCTATTTTCCAGATCAATTGTTTTCCCAATTAGGTATTTTACATTTTTTCTATTTTTTCGTTTTCTTTTTTTAGTTTTCCTTGACTGATTCTTGTTGTCTCATTAAGTCATTCATTTATATTTGTTCAATTCTGAATTTTAGTGAGTTTTTTATTCATTTACTTTTTTTATTTCTTTTTGTATTTGTCCAATTGAATTTTTACATGAGTTATTCTGGTCTATGGAATTTTTTTCCCATTTCACAACTTCTGTTTTTTAGTGAGCTATTTTCTTTTTCTGTTTCACAAATTTTGTTCTGGGAATTGCTTTCTTTTTCCATTTTATTAAGGTTATTTTTTAATGAGTTATATGCTTTTTCACTAAGTCTATTTTGTAGTGAATTTTCTTCAGATAATTTTTGTGTTGCCTTTTCTGAACCATCTTGCAAGTTTTTCATTTCCTTTTCCCGTTTTTCTTCTAGCTCTCTTTTAAGATCCTTTTTAATTTCTTCTAGGAGACCCTTGTGTGATGGGGACTAGGTTATAGTGCCTTTTGGGGCTTTATCTGGAGACAATCCGCCTCTAGTCTCCTCAGGGTTTGAAATCTGTTCTTTTCTTTTGTCATAAAACTGTCAATAGTTATAGTCCTCTTTACATTTTTACCTACCCTTTTTTTATAAAGTTAAGGTTTGCCTTTAGGGTGGGGAAGGTTTTCCAAGCAGCTGCAAGTGTGCTGGATCAATGCTGATTCACTCCTGGTGCTGGGTGGGCATGGCCAGGTCCCATGAGATTCAGGCATTGTGGAGTTCACTATTGATCTTTTGTGTTTGTGTTGGATCTTTTATAACTTCTCTGCTGATCTACTAGCTTGCAACCAGGGCAGAGTGGCCAATACTGCTGTAGATTCCTCCCCATAGATTTTCTGCCATGTAGAGTCTGTACCATCCTGGCACTCTGTGCTGTCTGCACTGGCATTTGTGGTCAGCTCTTTGTGTTAGGCTGCCTCCATCCCATTTCAGATTGAAACAAACCTTTTCTGGTCTGTTTCCTCCCATAGATTCTCTGCCACATGGAGTCTACATTGCCACATTGAGATTGCTCTGAACCTAGACTCTGCACTGACTGAGCTAGTGTTTGTACTTAGCTCGTTGAGCTAGCTGTCTCTCCCTACCCCCCCCCCCATTTCCAATTGAAACAGTCCTTTTCTGTGATCTTCAAAATTATCTTCTGCTGATAATTTGTTGCACTCCCAATATAGTGGTCCAGAGCTAATTCAGAGACTGGATTTAGTCATTATTGTGAGGGTTGTAAAGAAGGTCAAAGAGAAACGTGTGTTGTCTCTGCCATCTTGGCTCCACCCTGTGGAAGTTAACTTTTTTAAAAGGGAAAAGAAGGAGAGATTCATGATGTGTTTTAAAGTTTAATCTGCATTACTAAAATTTTATACATTACTTCTCATGTTTAGAAAATCAACCAAACAATAAATTAATTCCTGATTTGAAGCTTTTATCCACTTCTGAGTAGCAAATACTGAAATTTTAACCATTAGTTCTCATGAGCCAATTTGATCTAGCTCCAGCACATCCTTGAAGACTGAACTCTAGATCAGATTGCTAGAGAAGGGCAAAATTAGAACTGAAATACTTCTTAAGAAAATAATTCCAATTCTTATATTCTGTTCAAAATACCCTACTGTCTCTGATCAAAGTACATTAATATAAATTCCTATTTTCTGACTTGTATCCTAGACTATTTCCTTTCTATGTCCTCTCCTAATTCACATAAGCTTCAGATTATAGATTTAGAAGTAAAAGGACCTTAGGAATCATAAAAACCCCATTTCCTCATTCAACAGAGAAGAACAAATGAAAATGTCTGGAGTTGCTTAAGGTCATATAAGTGGCAAGCAGCAGAGGTAGGATTTGAACCCAAGTCCCTTACCCCTAAATCTCTATTTTTCAATCAATGCTATGTTTACTAATTGTGAACTTCCCTTGGTCTCTCTGAGTCTCATACTTTTCTACCAAGCTGTGCTTTTTATGACCTCTAAAAATTCATTATCCAGCAAGATAAGATCAGGATGCAAAATAAAGCTTAGTGGTCTTGAGACAACCATAGCAGTCTCCCTTAAACAAGGTTAAAGCTTTAAAAAAAAAAAAACTATTCATCAAAACTACTGCTATATGGTTAAGCAATGTTAAAATATTGACAATGATATTTTAAGATTAATAATTTGTGCATCTAAAAATATCTTCACTATTACTAGTTTGTCTTCCCCCTTTGTGCATGAGTACTTGGAAATCCTTCATGTTCTTCTCTACTCATCAATAATATTTGATAGCTGGCTTAGTGGTAACTACTTTGGTTCAACAGAGAGTTAAGCCTGGAAACTAACAACCCCAAGGAATTCAGGTGACATGCTTAGTAGATCTTGTTCCTAAAATGAGAAGCAGGTGTATGTAAATATATATATATATATATATATATATATATATATATATATATATATATATATATATATAAACACTATTTGTGTGATCCTTGACAAGTCACTTAATCCTATTTGCCTCACTTTCTCATCTATAAAATGAGGTGAAGAAGGAAATGGTAAACCACTCTGTATCTCTGCCAAGAAAACTCCAAATGGGGTCACAAAAATTCAGATAGAAAATATAAACAAAAGAATGAGTGAATGAACAAATAAATTATATACATATACATGCATACATATTGAAATTATTAACTTAACTGAAATTATTGTTCTTCAAGCTTGCTCTTTTCATAGTTAGACACATGTGTATAAATGGATCCTGAATATTTGTGCCCTGTCATGTATAGAGTGAACAAAAAATAACTTGCTTCTTTATTGAAAATAATTTAAAGGCAGAAGTGTTCAACTTAGGCTTTAAAGTTACTGTAAAACTAACAAGTTTGAACCCAATCATTTTAAAATACAATAAATAAATTAAATAAAAATATATAAATTAATTAAAATAAAATACAACATAGATAATGTCAATTTATAATTTTCTATGTCAATATGTTGCCTGCAGGGATCAGATCTATTTGAGTTTGACACCACTGGTTTAACATAAATATACTGCCATATATATATGTATATACACATATAAAATTACTCAATTTCTTGTTAGTTAAGCCAGGACATTCTTACTGATCTGTAAGTTAAATGACAGCAAATATAATGTCTTTCTGTGCCTTAAAAGAGTTAATAGGTAATTAGGATCATTTCAGACCTTTCCTCACTGGATAGTACCTTTTATTTGCCTTCAGTTAAAAGAGAACAAAAATATCTTTTATGATATTCTTTTCTCCCAAGTTTCCAGGCCAACTTCCATATGAAATCCCCACAAGCCTCTTGGTTTCCATCCTGAGGTAGGCCAGCTGCCTGGAGTACTATGTGGAATGGTGTCAGCATAAATAGTAGCCAAAAAATGAGCTGTAAAAAATGGCCTCTCTAAACGTGACAAAATAATTTTAAGTATTCAGTGTTGACCTAATGTAATTTTTTTTAACAATAAACGTTTCCATGTGTAAAAGTGAAGATTCTTTTAGATCTACAACTCCAAAAAAAAAAAAAAAAAAAAGACAGGCGAGAAAACAGTCTTGTTTCTCCCTGCTTTGTAAATGTTGTATCATTTGCTTATGGAAATAATCACTGAAAAATTGTTAAATTTCACATAAAGATATAATCTTCGAAGTAATTATATGTGGTATTATCTTCAAAACTCAATATTTATTTTATCTGGTTTTTTATATACCTGAAAATAGAGATCAGATAGGATGAAATGTTTTTGTTTCGGTGTGTGTATGTGCATCATTATCTCTACTAATGAGAACAATTCTTGTTCCTAATGACTGTTAGAGAAAACTAATGGCATTTTCTGATTTTAATGTAACACATACACTTATCATTTATCAACTTCATAAATTAATTCTTGTTGCTGCATGAACATAGGCATTTGTTGCTATTGTTGAATCATTTCAATTGTATCTGACTCTTTGAACCCTATTTGGGTTTTCTTGGCAAAGATATTGGAGTGATATGTCATTTCCTTCTTCAGCTGATTTTACAAATGAGGAAACTGAGGAAATTAGGCTTAAGTGATTTGTTCAAAGTCGCACAGCTAATAAGTATCTGAAGTTGGATTTGAACTCATGAGGATGTCTTCCTGATTCTAAGTTCAATGTTCTATCCAATGCACTACCCAACTGCCCAGAGACATATAGTTATCGATACCACAACTAAATGTGATCAAGTAAGTGAAATACCAAATATTTATGAAGAATGATATGAAAATAAACTATTATTTTTAATTCATCTTTTCCCCCAATGAAATTCTGTGACAAAAGTGTTTTGGAATACCATTCTGTACTATTCTTTTATATTTCATTTTCTACATGTTATTTCACAGGTGGATAAAATAACTGATTTTCAAAACTGTATAAAAATATTGGGATAAAGCCTCATCTTTTGTAGACTTGTTAAAAGCATTTTAGTTGAAGTAAGATGACAGAGTCGGTGGTATAGTATATATTTTCCCACATGATTTTGATTTCTTCCCCTATGATGCAGTATTTTTAACTATTTTCTTTCCATATAGCTTAGAGAATATGAGCATTTTATATAGTGACATCAATTGAAATGTTATTCTTAATTTTTTTATGGATCAGTATTATGTATAAGGTAGTCAGTGAATAAACATTTCTGAACACTTTCTATGTGTCAGGAAATGTGTTAAGTACCAGTTACAAATACAACAAAGGTTGACACTCCCTAGTCACAAAGAACTTAATAGGGAAAGGCAATGCAAAAGGAATATAGAAAAATAGGGGGAGGTGAAAAAAGAAAATACTCTAAAAAGATGTAGTCTACTCCAAAAGAGAATAATAAAATGAAAAAAACAAGAGAAAGCTCATTTTGGACTCCTCTTTAAACAATGGATTTGGTATCATTTAATTCATATAACTAATATCAGTCATTTGGCCATTTGATCATATTTATTAAATGCAATGATTACTAACTTTGGTCAGCCTTTACTATTTTTTGGTAAATTAAGGTGGGCTATTTTTCAAAATGTTTCTGTGACTGCTTAATCTGTTTATAATGTGCTATGGAAAAATCTATTGCTATTCACTTTCCTTTGTAATAAAAAAAAGTATTCAACTTTTTTATAATGCAAATCAAAATGTCATCCTCAGAATATCACTGGTCTTCTTCAAGAATGAAGAAAGAATAACAATGACGAATTCTTTGTTTTGTTAATATTATGTTTTTGTTTCAATACTTTCTAAATTCATTTTTACACATTTTTATTGTTCTAAATCTCTAACGCTCCTATTCTATAGGAGTGAATTGTTTTAATAGCTCTTTTCCCATTAAGCTTTGAATTTAGGTTCCAGTCAAGTCTCTTAACATACATCTTTCTCCTTGATAACTGCATATTTTATTTGCCTTGACTGAAGAATAACAAGATATTTGTAGATATTTCCTTCATGTATTGGTTCAATTTGATCTCTACATTAAAGCTCATAATTTCCAGTTTCTATTTTTCCTTGGTACACATTAAAAATCCCATATTTATCTTGAAGGTCAAATAACATTGCAAAATTGTTAGAAAAAAGTTTCCACTAGATGACACAGCTATTAGTTCATTTTTCAGTGGAGCCATATAACTTAGTGCTTTTTACGTAGATAAATTAATTAATACTGTGACATGGTACAATTGCATCTTTTACTTCCAAGTCATACTAAGTTCTAGTCAAGCATGCATGTTTCATATTAATAATTCTTAACATTATTGTGTTGGTGCTTAAGTTTTAAATATGAAACCATTTTCTACATCGATATTAAATACCTATTATTCTCACTATGCTTAGATATATGGAATATTTGAATTACATTACCAAGCCAGGAGTATGGAACTGATTAAAA
Organism: Antechinus flavipes; assembly: GCF_016432865.1. Classification (NCBI taxonomy): domain Eukaryota; kingdom Metazoa; phylum Chordata; class Mammalia; order Dasyuromorphia; family Dasyuridae; genus Antechinus; species Antechinus flavipes. The sequence goes on from NC_067400.1 coordinate 223,095,548, forward strand.
GAGTTTGTAATCAATTGATTAAAAGAATTTGTAATCAATAAAAATGGCTGATTATTGGAATTGATTAAAAGAGTTTATAATCAATGAAAATGGTTGATTATTAAAAATTCTTACTCTGGGGACTTTTTTGGCAGATTACTTTTGCTTCTTAGGAATATTGCTTTCTGTGAGTGTTTATGCATATTTAAGTAATACAAGCAGTAATTTCTTTTTAGAAAGTATATAAATTTGTATAATTGGTTTGTATTTTGATGACTCGCTGATGTTCTTATCTTTTTTGTAATACATATGTAGAATACTCTGACAAGAAGAGTAAAATTAGCCATGCATTAGAAAGGGAGCAATTAAAATTATTTAATAGCAATTCATATTTCACTGTGAAGCCTTTGAACAAATAATTATGGCTCTCATTCAGATCTACCACTTTAAAATTTCAGTGATTTCTCTTGACTTAGTATACTATTATGCATTATATCAATGGTGACAAAATTTCCATTTTGTATTGTAGCCAATTCAAACATTTGTTATGTTAGACTTCCTTTGACCATGGAGTAATGAGAAATTTTCTACATTTCCATTGGTCAGAGTTCATTCTCTTCTCTAATTTCATTGCTTTTCACGTCTCTATGTTATAGTTTTTGATGGATCATTAAGTGGTTTATTTTATTCTTTACATTATTTTTAGTGCTTGCATCAAGTTAATCTTTTGACTTCTGTCCTCAAGAGTTTCTTATCAAGACTTTCTTAAATAACTTTTTAAGTTCTTTATTCCATTTTCATGTGTCTTTTTGTTTTCATTAATTGTATAACACATTAGTCAAGTTTTCTTTTTTAATTTTTAATAGCTTTTTATTTACAAGTTATATGCATGGGTCATTTTACAGCACTGACAATTGCCAAATCTTTCGTTCCAATTTTTCCCCTCCTTCCCCTCACCTTCTCCCCTAGATGGCAGGATGACCAATACATGTTGAATATATTAAAGTGTAAATTAAATACAAAATAAGTATACACGTCCAAACTGTTATTTTGCTGTACAAAAGGAATCAGACTCTGAAATATTGTACAATTAGCCTGTAAAGGAAATCAAAACTGCAGGTGGGCAAAAATATAGGGATTGGGAATTCAATGTAATGGTTCTTAGTCATTTCCCAGAGTTCTTTCACTGGGTGTAGTTGGTTCAGTTCATTACTGCTCTACTGGAATTGATTTGATTCATCTAATTGCTGAAGATGGCCAGGTCCAAAGGAATTTATCATCATATAGTATTGTTGTTGAAGTATATAATGATCTCCTGGCCCTGTTCATTTCACTAAGCATCACTTTGTGTAAGTCTCTCCAGGTCTTTCTGAAATCATCCTGTTGGTCATTTCTTACCGAACAATAATATTCTATAATATTCATATACCACAATTTATTCAGCCATTCTCCAATTGATGGGCATCTACTCAGTTTCCAGTTTCTGGCCGCTACAAAGAGAGCTGCCACAAATTCTTGCACATATAGGTCCCATTCCCTTCTTTAAGAACTCTTTGAGATATAAGCCTAATAGCAACACTGCTAGATCAAAGGGTATGCACAATTTGATAACTTTTTGAGCATAGTTCCAAATTGCTCTCCAGAATGGTTGGATGTATTCACAATTCCACCAACGATGTATTAATGTCCCTGTTTTCCCACATCCCTTCCAACATTCTGCATTATCTTTCCCTGTCATTCTAGCCAGTTTGACAGTTGTGTAGTGGTATCTTAGAGTTTTCTTAATTTGCATTTCTCTGATTAATAATGACTTGGAGTATCTTTTCATATGGCTAGAAAGTTTCAATTTCTTTGACTGAGAATTGTCTGTTCATATCCTTTGACCATTTATCAAATGGAGAATGGCTTGATTTCTTATAAGTTAGAGTCAATTCTCTATATATTTTGGAAATGAGGCCTTTATCAAAACCTTTGACTGTAAACATGTTTTCCCAGTTTATTGCTTCCCTTCTAATCTTGTCTGCATTAGTTTTGTTTGTACAAAAACTTTTCAATTTGATATAATCAAAATTTTCTATTTTGCAATCAGTAATGATCTCTAGTTATTCTTTGGTCATAAATTTCTTCCTCTTCCACAGGTCTGAGAGGTAACTATCCTGTGTTATAATTTATTTATAATCTCATTCTTTATGCCTAAGTCATTTTGACTTTATCTTGGTGTATGGTGTTTTTTTGTTTTTTGGTTTTTTTAATAACTTTTTATTGATAGAACGCATGCCAGGGTAATTTTTTACAGCATTATCCCTTGCATTCACTTCTGTTCCGATTTTTCCCCTCCCTCCCTCCACCCCTTCCCCCAGTTGACAAGCAGTCCTTTACATGTTGAATGGGTTGCAGTATATCCTAGACACAATATATGTGTGCAGAACCGAACAGTTTTCTTGTTGCATTCAAGAATTGGATTCAGAAGGTATAAATAACCCGGGAAGAAAAAAAAAATGCAAGCAGTTTATATTCATTTCCCAGTGTTCTTTCTCTGGGTGTAGCTGCTTCTGTCCATCTTTGATCAATTAAGGCTCTCTTTATCGAAGAGGTCCACTCCCATCAGAATACATCCTCAAACAGTATTGTTGTTGAGGTATATAATGATCTCCTGGTTCTGCTCATTTCACTCAGCATCAGTTCATGTAAGTCTCGTCAGTCCTCTCTGTATTCATCCTGCTGGTCATTCCTTACAGAACAATAATATTCCATAACATTCATATACCACAATTTACTCAACCATTCTCCAATTGATGGGCATCCATTCATTTTCCAGCTTCTAACCACTACAAACAGGGCTGCCACAAACATTTTGGCACATACAGGTCCCTTTCCCTTCTTTAGTATCTCTTTGGGGTATAAGCCCAGTAGAGATACTTCTGGCTCAAAGGGTATGCACAATTTGATAACTTTTTGAGCATAATTCCAAATTGCTCTCCAGAATGGCTGCATGTGTTCACAATTCCACCAACAATGTATCAGTGTCCCTGTTTTCCCACATCCCCTCCAACATTCCCCATTATCTTTCCCTGTCATTCTAGCCAATCTGACAGGTGTGTAGTGGTATCTCAGAGTTGTCTTAATTTGCATTTCTCTGATTAATAATGATTTGGAGCATATTTTCATATGTCTATAAATAGTTTCAATTTCTTCATCTGAGAATTGTCTGTTCATATCCTTTGACCATTTATCAATTGGAGAATGGTTTGATTTCTTATAGATTAGAGTCAATTCTCTATATATTTTGGAAATGAGGCCTTTATCAGAACCTTTGATTGTAAAAATGTTTTCCCAGTTTATTGTTTCCCTTCTAATCTTGTTTGCATTTGTTTTGTTTGTACAAAAACTTTTCAATTTGATATAATCAAAATTTTCTATGTTGTGGTCAATAGTGATCTCTAGTTCTTCTTTGGTCATAAATTCCTCCCTCTTCCACAGGTCTGCGAGGTAAACTATCCTATGCTCTTCCAATTTATTTATCATCTCATTCTTTATGTCTAGGTCATGAACCCATTTTGACCTTATCTTGGTGTATGGGGTGTATGGTGCTAAGTGTGGGTCGATGCCATACTAGTTTCCAATTTTCCCAGCAATTGTTGTCAGTGAGTTCTTATCCCAAAAGCTGGGGTCTTTGGGTTTTTCAAACATTAGAATATTAAGGTTATTGACGGTTTTGTCCTTTGAACCTAACCTATTCCACTGATCAACTAATCTATTTCTTAGCCTATACCAAATGGTTTTGGTAACTGCTGTTTTATAACATAATTTTAGATCTGGTACAGCTAAGCCACTTTCATTTGATTTTTTTTCATTAATTCCCTTGAAATTCTAGTCAAGTTTTCTTTTGTATATCTCTGTGATCATTTGATCTCTTCCTACATGTTAGTTTTCTCAAACTTCTTCTTTCATCATGGTATTTGTTGCTTATTCTTAGAAGTATTCACAGGTAGCATTATTTTATTCATATAGTTCTTATTTCAGTAACCATCATAGCATAAATTGTTATAACAAAGCAAGTTATGAAATATTTTTGATTTTTGTCAAATATTGTAGGGAAATGTATGCATTCATGATGGTGATAGCAAATACCCACTTTTAAAATTAATCTTTTTCAATATAATTGGTCTTTCCTGTATGTGCAAAAATGTTTGTGGCAGCCCTTTTTTTAGTGGCTGGAAACTGTAAAATGAATGGATGTCTGTCAATTAGAAATGGTTGTGTAAATTGTGGTATATGAATGTTATGGAATATTATTGTTCTGCAAGAAATGACCAGCAGGATGACTACAGAGAGGCTTGGAGAGACTTACATGAACTGATGCTGGGTGAAATGAGCAGAACCAGGAGATCATTATACACTTCAACAGCAATACTATACGAGGATGTATTCTTATGGAAGTGGATATCTTCAACAAAGAGAAGATCTAATTCAATTACAATTGATCAATGATGGACAGAATCAGTTGCACCCAGAGAAGGAACACTGGGAAATGAATGTGGACTACATGCATCTTTGTTTTTCTTCCCAGTTTATTTTTATCATCTGAATCCAATTTTTCCTGTGCAACAGGAAAACTATATGGATCTGCACACACATATATTGTATTTAGGATATACTTTAACATGTTTAACATATATAAGACTGCCTGCCATCTAGGGGAGGGGGCAGAGGGAAGGAAGGGAAAAGTTGGAACAGAAGTGAGTGCAAGGAACAATGTTGTAAAAATGACCCCTGCATATGTTCAATCAATAAAACATTTATAAACCACTTAACATTTGTCTAATTGAGGAGGTGGTGACAAACTAAGATGTCAGAGAAAAGTCTGGAATTTTCCTTGGAAGCAACATTAAGTTATGCCTCCAAATGGATTCTGGAGTAACAAAATCTGCAAAGAGATGGAGTGAAATAAATTTTCAATTTAAGAAAATTCACAAGGCCTTCAGAAAAGATCTGTTTCACTTGGGTAAAAGAGGAGTATAGCTCTATATAGATTTTGTCCAGATAAGCCAGCTCAGAAAGCAATTGAGCCTTCTTGAAACTGGCTAAGCAGCCTAGTGGACCAGTTACCCAGCTCTGAGACTTCCAGCTCCAGTCAAACTTTTAGACCTGAAGCCCTGGAACAAGAGGCACAGCTAGACCAGTCCAACCCAATGCAATGGGCAAGCCACAGGCACCCACAGTTCCTATGTGGAAAGCCAGTGACCAGTTCCCTAGCTTCCAGCATAAAAATCTTAGGACAGTGCCTCCAATTCCCTAGGAGCACAGTTCAATTTTAAAAGTCAGGCTCAAAAACTAGTAAGAAGCAGAGAAGAGCCCTGACCATATAAAGCTACTATTGTGACAGGGAAATTCAAAACACAAAGCTCAGAAAAGGATAATAATGTCAAAATGCAACATGTGAAGCCTCACAGGACAATATGAATTGATCTTAAGTCCAAAAAGTTTTCTTAGAACTCAAAAAAGATTTTAAACATCAAGTAAAATAAATAGAAGAAACATTGGGAAAAGAATTTAGAGTTATACAGTAGAATTGAGAAAAAAAAAAGAGTCAATAGCTTGGAAAAGGAAGCACAAAAATGGAATGAAGAAAACAACTCATTTAAAAGTAGAATTGGCTAAATGGAAAAGGAGATCCAAAAGCTAACAGAAAAAAAATAATTCCTTAAAACAGTACGTCCAACTTAAAGAACAAACACAAAATATATAAGCTCTGATATGTAAATACTTCTCTCCTGGAATTACTTTTAAAGTCCTACATTGATATACCACTATACATCAAACTCTGGCAATCTACCAAAATGGAATGATTTTGAATATGGGGTTGTTAAAGATTATTATCTGAGTACCAGCTTTGCTAATTTCATGCTCAGGAAGTTGGCTATCATTCAATGAATTGTGTTGATTACTGCAACATACAAAGATATAAGTAATACTTATACTGATGAAACTATATTTTATTCTGAAGTATTGATGTTTCTGCTGATATAATCTTACCAGTTCCATTCACAATTTTATATTAATTACCTTTATCAATCCCATATCTGTGGTAAAGTATCTTTTTCAATTATCATTTTATTATATTTGTTATTATATTATTATTATTTATTTCAAAAATTTGCTTTCAAATTTTCTCCTTACTTTCTACCTCTCCCTCATCCATTGAGGTGAACAATATGATAGCAATTATTGATGTGAAATCAAGCAAAACAGTTCCAGATTAGCCATTATCACAAAAAAAAAATGGCAAGAAAAATAAAGTGGAAAAACTCTGCTTCAATTTACACTAAGAATTCATCACTTTTCTTTCAGGAGAAGATAGCATTTTTGATCATGTCCATTGGAATTATCTTAGATCACTGTACTACTCAGAGTAGCTAAGTCTTTTAACAGTTGATCATCACTACAATATTATCACTGTGTTTAATGATCTCTTTAAAACAAATCAAATGAAAAGGCAATTCAAGCATTTTCCCCCATCCCATCACTATCCCATTTCCCCCTCCACTGTAAAAACTCTTCCTTACATGGCCCTTTTAGGAAGATGATTTCCCCCATTCTAACTCTCTATTCCTCTTTCTCCCAGTGTAATCCTCTTTTTCATTCCTTCACTTTTTGACATCATCCCAATCTAATTGACTCATACTTATGTTTTCTATCCATGTAGACTCTTCCTAATTGCCTTATAATAATAAAGTTCTTAGGACTTACATGAATCATATTTATGATTTATCTTTCATGTTTACTTTTTTGTGCTACTCTTGAATCCTATGTTTAAATGTCAGTTTTTCTGTTTGGCTCTGGTCTTTTCATCAGGAATGCTTTGAAATCCTCTATTTCATTAAATAATCAATGTGGAAGCTCTGATCCCACATTAGAGAATTGTAGGTCTTGGGATATGACATTCTTGTGAAATCTTGTGTGGTGCTTTTGGTGGCTCTATGATATTTGTATTGATTTTTTTTTATTCTGGCTGCTTATAATATATTCTCTTTGTCGTGGGAGCCATGAACTTTGATGATAATATTTCTAGAAGTTTTCATTTTGAGCTCTCTTTCAGGAGGTGATCAGTGGATTGTTTTTTATTTATGATTTACCATTTGGATCTACAAGACTATTTTCCTTGACAAAATTCTTGAGATGCAATGTCTGCACCACTCCAGAGTTTGATCTGAAGCATTATTTGAAAGTTATTTGGAGGAGAATGTTGGAATAATTTAGATTCCTTCGTGCCTTTATTCTGTCATCTTGACTTCAACTTCTTAATAATTACTTTTTAAAAAGTTTTTTTTCCCTAAACATGCATGTTTTCTTTTCAAAAATTCATTTGTAACATTTACACTCTGAAACTCACTAATTATTAGTTTGCATACTTGTGTTTGTGGGTTTTTTGATTTTCAATGATTTTAGCTACTTCAACTCTTCTCTTTTTAGATTGAAATATTTTTCTAACCTTATTTCATTTAACTTGAATTTTAAAATTAACTCATGATTGTTGCTGTGCATTAATTTGTTCTATGCTTTTATGTAACTTGGAGTTGAGGAAATTACTAATAAAAAGCAGTATGAAGTCCATGTCCTTATCTATAGATGTTAAGATATATTTCTAATTTTCTCATGGGTGTATTAGTGGCATGTTAAAATATTTGTATCTCATAATAATTTCATACATGCTCATTGTTTGCCCTCTTTCATGGTCAGTATCATTGTTATGTTTACCTAAATGCCATAGAGACAATTTTCTACACTCTAAATTATTTTAATTAAATTCAATAATAATTTTTTTTAAATTTAGCTGAATAAAGTAAAACCACTTATTTCCTCTGAGCTATGCTGCTAAGTTTCAACTACATGAGCATCATGCCTTTCATAACATAAACTCATCACCTGAAATCTTATCTTTGAGACTGAGTCAGCTTTGATACTCAATATTTCCTCAGTACCCCCACTAGGCTCTCCCTTCAGACTAAAAGGCTATGGAGCAGAGCAATTAATTTCTCTCTCAGTATCATTTTCTTTTTCTTTTTGATGGGATATTCTGCTTCTTTTCCCCTCCACAAAAATCATTTCCCAAGAGAGATAACTTCTGACACCCTACATTTCCATTTTCAGTTTCCTTTTGTGAATTGCCTTCCCCCATTAGATTGAGGGTAGAAACTGTCTTTCTTTTCCCTCTTTATATCCCCAATGCTTAGAATAATAGCTGCAGATGATAGGAATAAATGTTTATTGGTCTTTAACTAAAACAATGAGTTTTTTTTTTTTTTACTTATGTGATGTTAAATAAATAATTAATTAAAATATTTTCCCCTCAATCATTTTGGTTCTATGCAAACATAGCTATATTATGCTTACAGATTAAGAACAATAACAAAAACAAAATCTTTTAGCTTGTATTACTGGATGCTTTGTATTCCATTATCCTATTTTAAGATGATCTACGGGCAGCCTAGAAAGATCTTTGTAATATCAGAACTATATCGGCTATGAACCTCTAAGGAACCATAGAGTTTTCAGGAGTTCTTTAAATCTATATGCAAATCTATAAGCAAACAAACCTTTAAAGACTAATCCATATGGATTAGTCCATATCCATATCCAGGATCCATATGGGAACATATAATAATTTTTCACAGAATTTAAGATTTGGAAAGGGACTTGGAGTTGGTTGATTCAATCTACACACAAACGAATCTTAACTATAATAACTCTTTTCTTAAAGCCCTCTGTTCTTCACAGAGTGGATAGCTGTCCACCCCTTCAATTGAAGGGAAACATAATTATGACTAACAATAATTTGGGTCATACATGTTCTCAGTCAACAGACACTAACAGTATTATACATGGAGAATAAACAAAACATGTTTATATTGAAAAAATCACATTTGAAAATATTGGGGACTATTAACCTAGAATATAATTCCTCAAATTGATTATTCTGGGTGTCCACAATTAGACTACACCTCTCATTTTTCAGCAACTTGTGGCTTACATTACTATTTAAGGTTATTTCAAAGAGAGTCAAGATTGAATAAAACTGAATATTCTTTAAAAATCTGTTTCTGATCATCTAAGAATACATTTGCAATTGCTATTACTCTACTCATGAGATTTTCTTGTGAGGCTAACCCTAGAGTGCTGAGTTGGGATTTCCTGTTCAGCCAAGTTTTTTTTTTTTTTTTTTTTTAACATTTATAGGAATGAGCATCTGTATTCTCCTGATTATAAAGATTTTTTTTTAAAAGTCTTTATAAATATAAGGAGTATTTATAGTTATGCGACTCTGGAGCTAGATTTGCAATAATTATTAACTAAAAGTCACATGACTACTCTATCCTCAATCTACTGTAGTATAATATAATTGTCTAATGTACAGCATGGAAGTCTTGAAGAGCTGATAGGCTGCATATCAGATAACTACATGCAGCTTTAGTCTCCATCTGATTTTCACTTCTTTACTTTTTACAGGGGAAAAGGATTGAGAAGGAGAAAAGACACAGGCACAAAGAGGAGATCCCATAAATACTTTTATTTACAAGATGTTAAATAAGTTAAATCTTCACCTCTTCCCAGTCCTAATTCAAGAACATCAGGCCTAATCAATCATCTAATGGCATTAACAACTCCTGTTGTGTTAGGGAAGAAAATTTCTCTCCCCAAATATAAGGGGAGAAAAAGTGCTATTGAGTTTGGGTGGTACAACCCACAATCAGAGTTCAGTTAAATGGAAGATAGGAAACAAAGAAAGGCTGATTTGGAGAACATACAACTATATGCTTCTGAATGCACAAAATAGAGAAGTATATTTAGAGAACAAAAACTTCTCAGTTATGTCATTTCAATTTATAGGTCTTTCTAAGACTGTGTGCTATCAAACTGACAAATGGTAAGGGCATTTCATGCAGACAGGATTCTAATGAAAAGCAATTAGCACAATAGACACTTGTAAAAAAAAGTTTCCATTCTTATATTTGTTTTTTGTAGACCAAGTAATAAGTATAATAAATGCATATGTGTGTGTATATCTATCTATCTATCCAGTTCCAAATCTAGTAGAAGGATAGGAATGTTTCTAAACAAGAAATAAAATAAGAGCTCCTGATAATTTAATCTGGAAATTTGGCAAGCTAGCTCTTGACTTTCCCAGTATTTGGAACAAATATAGCATATATATCTAAGATGGGACAGGCAATCTGATGTAGTGAAAAGATTTTGGAATCCAAAGATCTGGGTTTGAATTGTAATGGACACTTATTAGCTTTGTTGCCCAAAGTTAATCATTTAATTTCTTTAACTCTGTAGGTCCCTCTTGTTCATTTTCCCCATTTCTTTTCTTTACAATACTGTTTTACTCCAGGTCCTCCTTACTTGTCATCTAGAGACCTCTAACTGATGTTGCCTTTGTACAATTCCTCTTCCAGTGCAGTCTACACCATTGTCAGATTAGTCTTCATAATGGCCAGATCATATCACATCACTAAATAAAATCTCTTGAAACCTCTCTATTGCCTACTTTCCATGTCCAGACTCCTTAATTTGGCATTCAAGGCCATGATCTAACTTTGTTAGATGAATAAATGAAAAACCATTTGCTAAATCCTTACTTTGTAGCAAGCACTTCACTGAGTATTGGGTATATAAAGAGCAAAGTAAGACAAGTCTTGCCTTCAAAGAGGTAACATTCTAAAAATGAAGGCAACACATATTGGGAATTTAGCTGTAAGTCCCTTAATTGCAGTGGCAAAGATAGATAGTGACATATCTTCTTTGGATTAACTTTCATTATTAAAATCATACCAGGAGGGTGGAGCCAAGATGGCAGAGAGGACATATGCTTCTTTCTGAGTTCTCCTATTACCCCCACATTAATTACAAAATTCAGCTGCTCAGTGATAGAATCCATGAATATTGGGAATGTAGACTTACCAGCAGAAGTTAATTTCAAATATCACCAGAAAAGGTTTGTTTTGATTGGGTGTGAGCATGGGAGGAGGCTAGGCACAGTCAGGGAGGCAGAGCATGGAGGCCAGCTCAAGCTGAGTAGAAAGGGGGAGGAGCAGAGAATCTACAGGGAGGACTCTACCACAGTGTTGGCTACTCTGCCCTGGTTGCAAGCCAGTAGATCAGCAGAGAAGTTATAAAACATCCAACACAAATGCAAAGGTAAAGAGTATAGCACAAAGCACCAGAATTTCACAGGACCTGCCCACACCCACCCAGCACCTGGAATGACTCAGACTGATCCCAGCTCAGCCATGGTTGCTGCCTGGTCTATAGAGGAAACTTGGAATCTCCTTGCCCTAAAAGCAGATCCCAACTTTTTTTTTTTTTTTTAATGAGTAAAAAAGCAGTCAGCTCTAATTATAGACAGGTTTTATAGTGAAAGAGAACAGATTTTAAAACCTAAGGAGACTAAAAGTAGATTGTCTCCAGATAAAGCCCCAAAGGATGATATTACCTGGTCCTCACCACACAAGGTTCTCCTAGAAGAAATTAAAAAGGATCTTAAAAGACAGCTAGAAGAAAAATAGGGTAAGGAAAAGGTTTGGAAAGAGGGTTTGAAAAAGGCATATAACACATTAAAACAAAGATTTGATAAAGTGGAAATAGAAAACAACTCCCTGAAATGTGAAATAGAAAAGGTAAAGAACTCCCAGGAAATTTAATTGAATTGGAAAAAGAAAATAACAATAAAAGAAAAAATAACAATAAAATCTATCTGGAAGAACAAAAGGTCAAGAATTTCAAGGGAACTAATGAAGAAACAATCAAATGAAGGTGGCTTAGCTATAGTAGATCTAAAACAATATTATAAAGAGGCAATCATCAAAACCATTTGGTACTGGCTAAGAACTAGACTAGTTGATCAGTGGAATAGGTTAGATTTACATGAGAAAATATTCAATAACTACAGCAATCTAGTGTTTGACAAACTCAAACACTCCAGCTTTTGGGATAAGAATTCACCATTTGACAAAAACTGCTGAAAAAATTGGAAACTAGTATGACAGAAATTAGACATTGGCCCACATTTAACACTATATACCAAGATAAATCAAAATGGATTAATGATCTAGACATAAAGAATGAGATTATAAATAAATTAGAAAAACATAGGATAGTTTACCTCTCAGACCTGTGGAACAGGAAGGAATTTGTGACCAAAGAAGAACTAGAGATCATTATTGATCACAAAATAGAAAATTTTGATTATATTAAATTGAAGTTTTTGTACAAACAAAACTAATGCAGACAAGATTAGAAGGGAAGTAATAAACTTTTACATGCTAAGTGAAATGAGAAGAACCAGAAGATCATTATACATGGCAACAACAAAATTATACAATAATCAATTCTGATGGATGTGGCTTTCTTCAATGATAAGACGATTCGAACCAGTTCCAATTGTTCAGTAATGAAGAGAGTCAGCTACACCCAGAGAAAGAACTATGGGAAATGAGTGTGGACCACAACATAGCATTTCCACTTTTTCTGTTATTGTTTGCTTGCATTTTTGTTTTCCTTCTCAGTTTTTTCTTTCTTTCTAGATCCTATTTTTCTCATGCAGCAAGATAACTATATAAATATGTACATGATATATATATATATATATATATATATATATATATATATATATACACATATATATAGGATATAACATATACTTTAACATATTTAACATGTATTGGACTACCTGACATCTAGGGGAGAGGGGAGGGAGAAGGAGGGGAAAAGTTTAAACAGAAGGTTTTGCAAGGGTCAGTGTTGAAAAATTACTCATGAATATGTTTTGTAAATAAAAAGCTATAATAAAAAATCATACCCTTATATTATTATCTCACACCAGTCTCATTAATATACTTTCTACTCCATCCAACCTGGCCTTCTTGGTATGTCCACAATTCAGGCATCACTTCCCTATTCCCAATCTCTAGTCTTTTCTTAGAATTATATCTTTTTAAATCTCTACCAATTGAAGCATTAACACCATGAAATGCTAAATCAAATACTGCCTTTGTAACCCTATCTGATTATAGTACTCCCTGCCCTTGGACCTCTCTTCCTCTGATTGGAGAGGGTGGATGGTGGACATAGGAGAGTTCCTACCAGATCTTCCATGTAAGCATAGCACCCAGGATAGCCATCTCATCATTTCCCAAATACTTGGCAAAATCTGTATACACACACATGTATACACATATTAGCTATTATTAGTATCATTACCACAAAAATTGAATTGATGAGATCTAGTGAAATCACGCAGTGAAACTGTGTAGTAAGAGAAAAGAAAGGAGTCAGGACATAACCTTGAGAGACATCCAAGCTTAAAAGGAATGATTTGGATAAAGACAGGCACAAAAAAAAGAGACTGAGGAAAAACAGTCAAACAGTTAGAAAACTCAAGTACTAACAATAATATTTTGAATTGAAATATTGTTTCAAATATGTCCTTTTATAAGTAAATATTTTAAGGTCATTTAAGGTCAAAAGAAAAATTAATCAATTAACTTGCTTAATTGATTCATGGATTTATAGCTGGGAAAATCTTACAGATCAAAATCCCTGTATTATTAATGAGGAAACTGAGCTGCAGAACATTCTTGGGATTGCTAAATGACTTATCCAATGTCACAAAGGTAGCAGAGTAGATATGTGAATTTAGAGGCTTCAAATTCAAATTCATTGTCACTTTTTCAAAGTGTTGGAAGTTTCAGAGATGGATCACATGTCAGCCCCTTGGAGATCTATCTATCTATCCATATATATGTATATATGTGTGTGTGTGTGTGTGTGTGTGTGTGTGTGTGTACCTCACAAATTGTAGCAATACAAAAAGAAAGTAGCAATAACAATGTCAAAAGGTATTGTTTCCTTCTGATAATCAGGGATCTGTGATATTTTATTTCTTTAGCAGATTTGATAAAGAGATGTTCTGTTCCAATTCTGTTTATTTAATTTCATTTATGATTAAAATAAATTCTTTGCTATCCTTTTCCCACCTTGAAGCATAGGGGCTTTGTCTCTGATTCATACTGTCTTCAGATATCATCACGCTGCATGCATGATGGCCACTCCACGCACCTGGGGAGAAATTATAGTGGAAACAATGTCTCTTTAACACAGGATAGGAGCAGATCTCTACTTTTTAAATTATTCTTGTCAAATAGATTACTTGACTTTCACACACACACACACACACACACACACACACACACACACAAAACAAACATGAAATGGGAATTAAGATTATCTCCACTTTTTGGGCAAAGTAAGTAAGACTCAGAGGGAAATAAAGTGACTCACTATGTCCTCATAATTAGTATGTATAAGGACTGGAATTCAAATTCAGATTCTCACAATGCTTAAGTCCAGAAAACCATCAGTTATACTGTGATGCTTCTCCTCAAAAGAGCAATCCAATCACATATGTATTTGGTCGACTACAACAATGAGGAATTGCATAGAAAAAAGAATGTCATTAGAGTAAGAAATAACCAGCAAGAGGTTAGAACAGTGTAAGGATGGCCTATAATTTCCATTGAGGTAGTCACAGTGTCAAGAGATTAACAACATATCTAAGGGGATCATTTGTAGAGAATTTACTTGAGGACATGGACAAGATTGTGTAGGAAAAGAATATGTATACATATTTTGACCTGCATCAGTGAAATGAGTAATCACTGAGTGAGATCACAGAGTCACTAAGAGCATCAAGGTACTAAAAAAGCCCTAGGAAGCATTCAGTGAATATTTCTGTATTGTTTAATTTCTGTGAATACCATAAAGGAAACAAATGATGACTTTTTCTTTTACCCACTTTTTACACACTTTTTTTCCTTATCTTCTCTCTTTCCTGTAGAAAATAAACTGATAAACTCTTTTGAGTGATAGTTTCCTTAATCCCTTTTTGTCTCTCCTGATCTTTATACCTGAATCTTTCTTCCTTTGGGGAAAACAATTGGCAGAAACTACATCTGTCTTTTCTGTCCCCCCCCCCCAACCTTTTTTTTCCCTCTTAAAGTCATGCCACCTACTCACCAGAGGAAACTCAGTTTCCTTATAGATAATTCCCTCATTGCCATTGGGATTATCCCTAGGAGTTTCCTACCCTGGAAGAAGAGATCAAGACTGCTGTACTCCTACTTTAACCTCACCGGCAAAGAAAATGGGAGGGGGAAGTAACAAATAGAGGAGGAGGGAGGAAAAGAGGGAGGGCCAGTCTCATATTGCAAGACTTCAATTTTGCTCTCCTTATACTAGTTTGGAGGAGTCTGATCCTGCCTGCACACGGGCTCTGAGCTGTCTGCCAGAGAAAACTCACCCCTTCACGGAGGAGTGAAAACTTTGTTACTTCTTTCTGCCCTTAAAGGAAAAAAGAGAAACGTTTCCAACACTTCTGGGAAAAGAGCTCTGGGCAAAGCAGCAGACTTTCTGAACGGACTTTGAATTCCTCTCATTTCTTCTTCCCCAATTGGGATTTCTGGATTTTCTCTGGAAAAAAGGAATACTCTTCAAAAGGGCATCTTTGTTGTTGTTGTCATTGTCATTGTCGTTGCTCAACATTTACTTCAGTTGTCCAAGTGAAGCTTTGGAGCAGGGATGCTTGCACTCTTCTCCTTTCTGGATGTGGCAAGATGAAGAGAGGTCTAGCAGGGTGACCTCAAACCCCACCAACGGAAGGGTCCCTGACGTTTGGCTCGTGGCATTGTCTCCCCCTGGGTGGGGCAGGGTGGAGGTGGTGGTGAGGCGTGGACTTTGGAAAACGCTGGAGCTGTGGAATAAAAAGCCCAAGAGCCCAGAATTCGTGGAAAGTGCTCATTCCACAAGTCTTATCCACGAGTTCCTAGATTTCTCCTCCTCTGGCACCGTTTGAAGAGGATGGGGTGTGCAGACTGATATGTAGGACGTCGCTTTCCCAAACGTCAGGTAAATGTGGCTGTTAGAGGCTTTCCTTTTACCTCCTTTTCCATTCCCCACACACAATTCCAGCTGCTTCGAAAAGGAAAAAATTGATAACTGCGATTATCAAAGTGGCTCAAACTTGGTAGGAAAAGGAAGGGAGGAAGAGAAAAGGGAAGAGAGGGAAGTAGGTTTGAGGGTGGCCCTTGCATCGTCCCTGGAAGAAATCTGGGAGGCCAGGGAGAAGACTCAGTTTTAAGTGCTTCCAGCTACTTTTCTTTTACAAGCTCAGGGGCTATTTAAAACCCTCAAACTCTGCAGGGAATATGCTGACTGCAGCAGAGAAGAAAAGTTGCATCTATAGAGAAGTTGGATTTGAATCAGATTCCTTTACAAACCTCTGCTGCTTTCACGGTGCCTTTGCGCGCCGACTATGTGTACAGAAATAGATATAGAAAGATGTATGTGTGTTTGTATGTTTGTGTGTATACACAAACATACATACACACATACATACACATACACCCACACCCATCCCCCCCATTCTTCAACTCCCCCCTACACACACATACACACACACACACACACACACACACACACACACACACGAGCTCTCTTGCTTTGAGACTCTAGAACAGAGAATCGTGAAGGGGGTTTCCAGGTGGGGCGGAATCTTCTCTTGAAATGGCAAAACAGGGAGAAAGATGTAATTCGCCTACTTCCTACTATCTCTCCAAACACTCAGAGCATCTTCCCCATCTTCTACTTTAATCCCTGTTTTTTACTCTCTGGAGGTTAAGATTTCAACCCTATAGAGGAAGGTAAGCGAAAACCCAGACTTTGATTTCCACCACGAAGGAACCAAAGCTCCCGTGATTATTCTCGCTTCAGCTAAGGAAGCTGGGGAAGTCATCAGCGTGCCCTAAAGGGAGGATAAGATCTGGCGTCAACCCGAGAGAGAAGCTGCTGGAGAGCCCGCCTCAGGCTGCCCCTGTTATTAGTATTAGAGTAATTTATGGCGCTGCGCTCCTAGCGCACGAGAGCATAGCGTCTGGAGCTAATCCAGGAGGAGAGAGAGCAGGCGGGTCCAAATAAATTGTTCGCCTCCCTGAGAGAAAGGAAGTTTGACTCATTCCCTCCCCGCCCCAATTTGTCTCTGGTTAACAGTGCAGTCTGCAGCAGCCTCCAGAGAGCCACCGAGAGACTTTGGAAACTGGCTAAGGCTTAGGATGTGCAGCTACTTCTCTGTGTCCTAAGATTTTTTCCAATCCCCTCCTGGAACCCGAGCCCAGTAAAATCCCTATGCATTCTAGCTAGCCAGACGGTTGGTTTTTCTTGAGTTCTCCAAAGGAGAAATGAGTATTGAGAGGAAAGAGGGCAGAAAATCAGCGAAGTTTGGGAGCCACTTCTGTAGGAACCTTTAAATAAGAAACAATCTACTTGACTTTCTCTTTGGTTAGACAGTCCATGCATCAGAGAAGCGCTAAATAAACTTTTCAAAAAGATTACCACTACCTATGTCAGATTTCAATAGCATTGTGATTTGAGTAGGAATGGACTCAAACCAGAGTAGAAGCCCTTCCCTTGACGTGTTTGCAAAGTTTATCTCTAAAGAACTATAACTATTCCCTCAATATACAACAGCTTTCCTTTTTTTTCACCATGCTTAGAATGTGAAACCGAGTTTAGAGAAAATGTAGTTTCCTGGGTCATGTTCATCTCCCTTTTTCCTTCTCATTTACGTATTATTTTTGTTACCTTTTTGTTCCAAGTGAGAAGGATGGGGAGGAGGATCATTTTACTACTGTGCATTATAGTTTTCAAGGAGACTGGGAAATAAAACGACCAATACTTTAAAAAAAATTCATTCCATATGAAGAAGACGTATTTTGATTTAAAACAAACAAGTATCTTAAAAGAGTGAGAGTTGTTATTTTTAATTCAGGGCAATGATGATTAGACCACTGTTATAATATTGATATTCCTAAAAAATGTAGGAGGAACATTGTTGTTTTGTTGAAAAGATGAAAAGTTGCTCCCTGAGTATTTCTGTTATTGCTTTTTTAAATGTCCTCACTCCTTTGACTTATTTAAATATGCTTAGTCTTTGAAGACCTCCATACTTGATATTCTGTGAAAGGTAGCTTTTTGTTTGTTTGTTTTGCTACTCTGTGCATAAAAATTTCCATAGAGGATCCCAAACAGCCAACAACACTATGGTGTCCCTTGACAAGCAACTTCTGACACGGTGTATGTGGTTCTTTTAATGAAAAGAATGGTCTCATTAAAACAAAACATGGTGAAATGAATGTCTTTCCACACCCTAACACGGTTTTTATTGGATCATGGCTGGAAATGTCATAAAAATATGAAAATAGCAACAGATGTTTAAGAAATTCTTTCACAGGAAGGACTTGCCCCTGGAAAACATTATCTGTTATCAGTAGTGATATTAAAAACTCTAAAAATCTTTCAGTGAAATTACTTGGAGAAGAAGAAGCCACATTTCTTTTGTAAAAGTGATGGTAGCAGATGAAAAATACTATTTTAATTTAATTTTTTTTGTTTAAAAGAGGACTATGGTTAGATTTGAGAATTGCACAAAGAATAAGAAGCTTAGAAAGTAATTAATAATTATTCTGAGTTCATAGAATGTAAAACAATGTAAGGGGAAAGTTAAAATATATGTTGCTTTTCATAAATGACATGACTATTGAACTGATCCATTTATTATTTGAAATTTAGGAAATTTAGTTTAATATAATTTTAGAAAACAGTGCTAGAAAAAGAAACCAAGGGCATATAAAAACTAAATGCATATGTATCATTACTATTGTTATTATCATCACTATCATCATCATTATTATTATTATAAAACAGGTACCAAAAATAATGAAGTTTGACAAGATGCAGAAGGCAACTTTGGAGGCACTATCCGTGGTGCTGATCCTCTTTTGGGGACATCCTCAAGATTCACTTGCATGCCCTCACCCATGTGCATGCTATGTTCCTACTGAAGTTCACTGCACATTTCGATCTTTAGCTTCAGTGCCAGCAAGGATTTCTAAACATGTGGAAAGAATCAATCTGGGGTTTGTACCACAATTTTCTAAGCACTTAAAATATGTATATTTTTCTTCTTAATAACATCTGAATGATTAAATATATATGGGTAATAGACGGAAGTCTTTATTCTAAATGCTGTTCTTTCATAAAATCAACCACAATTACTTCTCAAATGAAACTAGTTGCACAAAGCTTACAAAAAAGAATGTTTCTTATCAATATCAATTTGTTAAGAAGTTTTATTGCCAATATTAATTATAGAGGAATTTGGTTATGTTTTAATGATTCTGAGAAATTAATATACATTCTGTCACTTTCTTTTATTGTGGGATAATATTAGTAATCTTTTGAAAATATTTTGGCAGAATTAAAAGAATGAATGTAGCATTGTGACTTTTTAAAAGTCATGTAGGTGTTTGTTACATTAAAAAGATGATATTAAATATTAATTACTTGGGGAAATCCTCTTATTTTGACAAATTGAACTGCCTTATTTTTTATTCTCTCAAATTTTGTTGTGATTTTTTTTACATTTATTTCTTTTGCTTATGAATTTTCTTTTCAATATAAATTTTATCATCCTTTTAACTATGGAAAGGTGGCAAATGATTTAAAAATTTAAGAAAATGGGAAAATAAATGCTTGGAAAGCTTCCTTATTGAATTATTTTCTTAAAAAGCTGTAATTTTTTAAAGGAAATAATGTTATAATTTTGTGAGCAAAATTTAAATATACAATGCACGAACAGAGCATAATTAGATTTAGTAGCCATACATGAAACCGTTGAAAGAGACAAAGAAAGTTAACATAATACGAAAAACTCCAACTCTGAGGCAATAGACCATATAACACTGTTTTCAATAATGGTGGAGAAAACCTCATGGATTGAATTACTTGAAAATCACACAGGGATGGCAGTAACAATCTGAGAAATAAAAATAAAAGCTAAATATTTCCATTTCTATCAATCTGACACTTGTTCATGTTCAATACTTTTCCCACAGGGGAAGAAAAGTTTGTTTTTTTTTTTTAAATCCCATTCTGGAACATGAGTTCTATACTTTGTTTTACATAGATGAAAAAGAGACTTAGATTCCATGTCACTTACCTCTATTTCTCATCTACATGTGCTCTATCTGCCCATCATAGTTAGGGAATATCTATGTACTCTTTTCTCATGACCACCTTCTAAATGTCAGGAGAAGGATTCAGCCTATTACAAACACAAGCTTAAATTTTCTTTTCATACAAATTCTTAAATTAGATTTTTCTCAGTATTGAATTTTATTCTCCTTTGTAGTAGAAAACAATGATTACTTTTATTCAATGCTAGAGATAAATATTTAGAAATAGAAAGGGGGAACAGTAAAAAAAGTATTGAATATAGGCAGTATGTTATGGTCCTCTTATACTGTAGCCACATAAAACAGGAAAGACAACAAAGTTGATGCTTTTTGTTATTGTTGTTTTTTAAAGTGAATGGCAACAAGAATTTTTTTTAAAAATCCTATTTGTTAATATTGTAAAAATGTAAACATTTAATTTAAAAAATGAAAGGCCTCAAAATGCATTGCTACTAGTTCTATAATTTTGTTTAAAAAAAGGGAATACTATAATGCTATTCTAGCATGATTGTGTTTAATTACAATAATATTATTTTGAGAGGAGAAATACTTCCAAAGAGGAAAATTGTGGAATGTGACAAAGTAAAGGAAAGGAGAGATAGATGTTTACTGCATACAAAACTTAGAATCTGAGTTGTCTTTTTAGTAGTTTGGAAAAGCTTTAGAACATTCAAGAGGAAGCTTAAGTTGTTGGCAAGATACTGAGGAAAGATCATATTACTACACAGCTGTTATACAATATACCCAATCAGTTTATAATGAGAGATCTCCTGTTTCTACACAAGATGATCTGGAAGAGTTTCCCATAACTACATTTCCCAAATGTAGAAAAGGAAAAAAGGGGGATTATTGTCTGCCAGACTGGCCCCCTTTTTACAGATTTCTAGAATTTCTTAAGCGCTGCATAAATAATAACGTATGCATTTCGAACTTTAATTTTTTTTTGTAGACAACATTGTTTTGCCAGTCCTAAACAATATATTTTTTATACATCAAGAAAAGAGAAAACCTACCCTCCCTTACTTACATATTGTGTTTTATTCAATTTTTATCTTTCTAGAATTTCAGCATATCTTCTAATCTATCACTCAACTTGGAAACTTCTTCAGCTCTCTTGTTCTTATTGAAAAATAGTTTCTGGAAAACTACGTAGGAGTGATCAAGGTTATTCTTAACATGCCTCATTCTTTTTTTTTTTTTTTTTTTTTTTTTTTGCTGAGGCAATTGGGGTTAAGTGACATGCCCTCAGGGTCACACAGCTAGGAAGTGTTAAGCATCTGACATAGATTTGAATTTAGGTCCTCCTGACTTCAGGATTGGCATGCTATCCACTGCACCACCTAGCTGCCACAATATGTCTCATTCTTGCATATTCAAAGGGATCATGGACTGAATGTTGGAAGAAGTTTGGGATGTTATCTGATTCAGCCTTTCAGGAAATCACAACTCAGAGGGAATCACAATCCTGATCCCATGACTGATCCCAGTCCTCTTTCCCTTAAACTGCATTGTCTTCCAAGCCAAAGCAAATGAACATACTCCCTTATTGAGCCATTATCCTCATGAATAAGGGTTACTTACTCTGGCTTGTATATCTGTGTTGCCTATTGAAATCCTTGGTCCTCTCCTTGTTGGAGGTCAGAATGTGGATTACCAAAAATTAATAGTTCTTCAAAACAGGTTCATATACTGACAGAAGAAAGTAGATGAAGGAGAGGCAGACTACAGGAATTGAACTAAATATTTCTGGCAAGCGCTATACTAAAATTCATACTAAAAGTGTATTCTCTACTCCAGTATAGCATTATGTATTGCATTTCAAACATTTCTTTCTAATATGGTTTCTTTAAAATATCATGTCTTCTGGAACAATTATTGTCTATGTTGTCTCTTTAATTCTCTCTCCATGTAACTGAAACTAGTGAGGAGGTATCTTGTAATGGAAAGAACATTTTATTATCATAACACATGAGGTTGAGTCCTATATGTGTCAGATCAATGATCCTCAGTTTCATTTCATGTGTAATGAGGGCCTAAGATGATTTTTAAAATAACCTCTATCTTTTGATACAGTGAGGTCCTTGCTTTGGAAAGACATACATGTCTAATAGACCAACAGAGAAATTTGGCTTGCAAGTTATAACAATTTCTTCATGGTATTTCTGTTGTTATAATAAGAAAACATGTACCACATTACACCTAATTTACATTTGATAAAAAGGTAGGGAAAATGTTATTTTAGAGATTTATAAATAAACTCTTTAAGAAGTTAAGCAATTTACTCATTTTGTTATTGTTCAGTTGTGTCCAAATCTTTGTGGCCCCATTTGGGTTTTCTTGACTAAGGTTTTACCAAGTACGTTTTTTTCCTTCTCCCCCTCATTTTACAGATGTAAAAATAGAATTAAATAACTTGCCCAGGGTCACACAGTCAGTAAGTGTATGAGGCTAGATTTAATTCAGGGCAATAAATATTCAGAAGTCTTTCTGACTCTAAGATCAGCACTACTCATCACCTAACAGCCCTATATTTTATTTCTAGTCACATGGTTATTCTTAGGTGTCACTTCCTATACTGATTCTACTGGCTCAAAATTCAAAGCTTTTTCCAGTATAGCATACTGTCTTACTATATGATGTATGATTAAGCACATACTTAAAAGATATAATAATGACTAAATAGTCAAGAATTATGCATGCCTTTAAAATACTTTATTTTAAAAACAAAACTTGGCAATTTGTATAGCAAAAAACTGTCTACTACATATTTGGATAGTAATGAAAAAAGGCAGTAATATAAATTATTGATAGTCTATTAAATTATATTCCTAGAGGCATATTTGATTGGATCGTTAGAAAATTGATCTTGGAATAATGAAAATCTATGTGTAATTCCTGACTCTGCTACATGCTACCTGTGTGATTTTGGGCAAAGTCAAGTAATTTCTCGGTTCTCTTAGGAAACTTTGGCAGAGCAAGTGCCTATCTGAATCAGTAGAGAGAGTTTTATCACTGAGAATTCCTCCATGGATGAAATCATAGATCAAGTCTTCTCCTCTCCCCACCTCAAAAAATAAGTTTTAAAAAATCCCTTTAATTTTAATTCCCACATAACTTATGCTCATATAATTTACAAATAGGGCTTCAAGTATATTCTCTGTTCTTGTGAAGTTTATAATTCCTAGAATGACTTTTTCAGGAAGAAAAGGGGAAATGAACTTAATGGGCATAATAAGGTAATAATATATTTCCACAATTCAGCTTTCTTGAAAATTCCAAATCAGATTGATTAGTTATTTTAAAAGCTGTATTTTTAAAAAGCAATCAGTATCTTTCTGCATAATATCTCCTTACAGGATCTTAAAGTATCTGAGGCAGAAGAGATCTGGAAAGTACTTGGTTAGTTGTCTTTCATTCTCAAAGAGGGCAAAATGACACCACTATGTCAGAGTCAAGTTACAGTGTGTCTAACTGTGGCTGATCAGACCAATATAAGCTCTGAATCCTCTGCCACAGGTTGGACATAAATAGTCCTTTTGAACATTTAGAGTGGTTTCTCTTATTTTGAACCTCTCACATTTCCTTGGGGCTAATTAAATTCTGCTTTGCTCATCAAGCACAGCATCTTCTCTGATGAGAGCACTCCATGCTGGACTATGTCAATGTCTCTCCTATCATATAATCAGTTCTAAAGTACTTAAAAGATACCTTGAGTTGTCCTTGTCTTGCTTTTTTCTGACCATCTTGTGAATGCTTTCCCTGTGTGAATTCTCCATAAAATAATTTTTTTGGCAAGCATACATTTGGCATTTGAATAATGTGGCCAGCCCAATGAAATTGTGGTCTCTGCAATATAATTTGAAAGCTTGGCAGTTTAGTTTGAGAAATAACCTCACTGCCAGGTATCTTATCCTGCCAAGTGACCTTCAAAATCTTCCTAAGATAATTCACTTGTCTTAAACACTTATGACTTTACAAATGAGGGGAGTAAACAGAATCTAGATGGCTCAGTGGACAGACCATGAGTCCTGGAGTCAGGAAAAACTGAGTTCAAATCTACACTCAGAACTTAATAGTCTTGCGATCTGAGGCAAGTCAATTAACCATGTTTGCCCCAGTTTCCTCATAAGTAAAAATTTTTTAAAAAGAAGTGGAGAAGGAAATGGCAAACCATTCTATATTTTTGCCAAGAAAACTTAAAATGCGGTAACAAAGATACAGATATAACTGAAACAATTAGACAACAACAACAAACAGTATCTAACATGTTAAGCAACTTCTTATGGATAAAATGGCTAGTAAATGGTGAACTTAGGTATTCTGACATCCACATGAGCCCTAAATTAACCACTCCATACTGTCTCCCCCTCTTTTGTTTCTAACTTTGCTCCTCTTTCTGTTTCCATATGTTCATTCATCATTTTTCTGGGTTATGATATCCTATCTTCTTTTGTCATACTCTTTAAATTGCCCATAGAAAGGCCTTGATTTTAAAGAAAAATCCTACATATCTATGATGTCATCCCCAAAAGAAACTTCTCTATAACCCTGTGATCCTATTAATATGATCTTATATAGTCATTGGTATTAGATTTGGAACAGAACTTGGAGGCTATTGAATCTAATTTCTTCACTTTAGAGATAAGGAGACTAAGACTTGGAGAGATTAAGTGATTTGTTTAAGATGGCAAAGGTAGTTATTGGCAGAACCAAGATGTGAACTATGCTCCTCTGACTTCAAATCCAGCATGCTAGTTTTGTGTTGTATAGTGCTATATTCAATATGCTTGAGTTTATTTAGCTTTGCAAAGAAAAATGTGTTACAGGGTAATCTATTGCTTTCATTTGAGTTATAAATTGTTATAGACATTAGTCTATATTATTAGTCTATTATCTATAATAGATTTTAGAACAGGATGTTATAGTTGTCAAGTTTGGTTATTCTTCAACCTATAGAAATATTATTGAGCTTACAATGAAAAAATATAATTTAGATGATGACATTTTGAGGGGTCTGGGGAAGATTGGCTTCTTAGTGGCTTAATTACCTTGTCTGGGCTTCATCCAGTTAAGTTTCATGCAAACTCATATATGGTTTATTGATTTCCTGGATCTTACATTATCTCCATATTGCAGAATAGATACATAACACAAGATCATCCTAAGACAAATACTAGGAATCTATGGATTTGAATTCATCAAGTAGGTGACATTATTTAAATAAATCTTTAGAGGCAGCAAGATAGGGTAACTTTTGAAATGCAATAGCCTAAGTTCAGATCCTATCTCATTCAGAGTCAAACTCTAATTCTGGGCAAAGCATTTCACTTCTCAGTAGCTTTAGGCATTCCCAAGTTTATATATTGTAGGAAAGTGGCCTTTCTGCACTGGTAAAGGGAATTTCTTTAGAAGCATCTCCCTTTCACAGTAAAATCATTGATCCAGATTCCCCTAAAAATATTCATTACTCCTCTCACCAGAATAAAATATAACTTTGTGAATCATATATTGAAAAAGTCAGATCGTAAGGCTTTCACCAGTCATTACCTAACAGGGAGGAGTTGTTCAGTAGGCAGAAAATAGTTGTCTTATAACAATTGTGAATCAAAAATATAATCCTTTGAAGAAATCTAGAACATCTGCTTCTGTGGCTTCATATAGAAATAACCTGTGACAATACTTGTCAACTACTCTTTCAAGAGATTCATGGACAAACATTTATATCCCATGTTTCTGAGTTAAATGAGATCATCACAGAAATACAGAAAATAGATTTCTAAGAATATGTTTGATATTTGTACATAAGGTTATCCTAACTGAGACTTTATCAAAGGAATTTATTTCATTGTCTCCATGTTCAACTCATTCAGATTCAAATTGGAGCTTAGTGAGCAGAATTAGTCTTTTCATAACCAGCAGCAATCCTTTACTACTAGCTACCTTGGTTTATACTCTGCACATAGTTTTAGTCCCAGCCTATTAAACTAACAGTCAAGAGATCATGTATTAGACTTGGTGTCAGGAAGATTTGTGTTCAAATCTATTTCAGATATTTGCTTGTGATTTAGGCAACTCACAACCTCTAGGTGCTTCAGTTCTTTTACCTGTAAAATGAAGGGGTTGGACTCAGTGGCTATTAAGCTCTCATTCAACTCTAAATCTTTGATCCTATGATTCTGTATCTACAACTGACTATATGTTCTAACAGGACTTCAGTTGCTTAAACTGAAAACAGTGGGAAGTAGACTAGAAGATTTTTAAAGTCTCTTCCATCTCCAACATTCAATGATTCTACAAATATTAATACTTATTTGGCATGGATTTAGTTCTCACTGAACCAATTCTTTCCCTCTGCATAAGAGTCAGGAAAATTCAATATAAATTCATTATGGGAATAGAGATTTAGTGAATAGAAAACATTCAAGGCCAGCATGTGAAATATGCTAAAAATGGAGGCTTGGACATGCATTGCACACACATGAATCCTATATATGGTTATGATTGTAGTATATATGAAATTCACATATATTCATATTTATTCTATTATTCTCTATTAATATGTAATATTCTTGCTTTTTTAAAGAAAAGTTTTAGGTTGAGATAATTAAGAAAGGAATATATCAAAATCTGGTCTATTTATGTATTATAATAATACCATCTTTTTTTTTCTTTTGGTAAGATGGTATAATGTGAATATTAAAGTTATCCTCCAAAATTTTTGAAATTATAACAGGGAATGATTTTGCCATTGGAGATTACCTTTCCTGTATTCAAAATTTTATAGCTAGCAGTTTTTTTTCTAAAGTTGACTATAAGGAAAAATACTATTGATTAAAAGTTAATAGTCTACCACTAAGTACATCTGCTTCTAGGAAAATAGGGTGAGTTGTAAACAAAACTTTGAGGATCCTAGTATCTAGCTATAAATTCTATGTGTCTGTTGTCTCTGTCTTCTTTCTCCTCTTTCTTTATATACACAAGTGCATAAATATACATACATATCCATACATACATATATACATACATACACAAACACATACACACACACACACACACACACACACACACACACATATAATATATACTGCCCCCACCCACCCTGGAGTCTCAATATTTAGCCAGTCACCACTTATCTTTTCTTAGCCAAATGGCTCTATGAAGTAAAATGCAAAAAAAAAAAAAAATTAGTCTGTTGATTTAAAACAAATCTGTAATATTTTCAAAATACGTTTTGTTGAAGAAGACTAGTTTGGCATTTCCATACCCTAAATTGTTATACATTGTTCCCAATCTCTGACTCATTCATTTCAAAAATGAGTCTTTAATGATTGAATCCTTAAAGTTTTTAGAAGTGGGAATAGAAAATGAAATGGGTTTTCTAGTCTAAGAAAATATTGGTGGCAAATATATTTGCAGATTCTGAACTTTTGTAGGTGTCAATGACAACAATCTTTGATAAGGGTACCTGTGAGGCATTGTGAAATGAGATTTTGCAGGGTTGTTACTTTAATCTCTATTTCTGGTGTCTGTATACAATTACTTGAAAGGTAGTACTATGGTGCTTCTAATGGTTTCTTTTGGCAATCTTTCCCCTAATTAGAATTGGTCAGATGCCATTCATTGCTACCACTTCTAAGAAACATTTTGATGAGGAAACATAAGGATCAGTAGCTATCAAAATTGCTAGTCATATTTATTGCTTTTTATTTAAAAAATAAAACAGCAACAAAAAATAATGACTGCTAATTGAATTGGTAAATGTTAAAGCAAAAATTCCACTAACTGGCCTCTAACTGAATGTAACCTCATAAAAAATGCTTCATTTAGCTTTTGGACCCTGCATTTCATTGAAACAAAGGTAGATTGGTGTTCTTTAGGATCTGAGCCAATATAACTTTAAATTACCAGCTAGTTAACTTGCACCTGGACAAGCAGACTGGTTGTATCTTTCATATATGCATTCTAACAATGTATTGTTTCTTTATTCTCCAGATTTAATAGCATACAGTCCATATCAGAAAACTCATTTGCAGGCCTTACCAAACTGGAGCTGCTCATGATTCATGGCAATGACATCCCAAGCATACCTAATGGAGCGTTAAAGGATTTAATCTCACTTCAGGTAAAACTTGAAATTTATGAACATCACTAATTACAGCTTATGCAAATCCATTATCAAGGACAGAAAAAAGGTAGATTTCTTAAATGATCAATAAAATTATTATTTCTTGATATTTAAAGAGGAAGTACAATATAATTTTTTATCATTCTTTGTTCTTGTTCCTTATTCTTTTCAGTTATATTTAAATATGAACAATAATGTTCTTTCCTGTCATTGTAGGTCTTCAAGTTCAGTTACAATAAGTTGAGAGTCATAACAGCACAAACCCTTCAGGGGCTTTCAAGTTTAATGAGACTACACATTGATCACAATAAGATTGAATTCATCCATCCACAAGCCTTTAATGGTTTAACTTCCTTGAGGTTACTCCATTTAGAAGGAAACTTGCTTCATCAGCTTCATCCTAGCACATTTTCCACATTTGCCTTTCTGGATTATTTTAGACTCTCTACAATAAGACACCTTTACTTATCTGAAAATGTCATCAGAACTCTGCCTGTTGGAATGCTCTCAAACATGCCACTTCTGGAAAATCTTTACCTCCATGGAAATCCATGGTCTTGTGACTGTGGATTAAAATGGCTCCTTGAATGGAATGCTGGATCTAAAGGTAAGACTTCAATATTATTTAGCCAACATTTATTAAAATCTACTCCTCGTGCTATTATTTGATTAGAATGAACAGACAATTTTTGTGCCTTCTATAGGCAGGGTTATATTTTGCCTGCTGTTAAGATATTACAGAATTCAAATTATATTGTCTAGATATCTACAAAAGAAATTCAAGGTTCACACACAGAAGTTGAGCTTTCCCATCCATACTTGAAGAAAACATACTCGTGCATATATGTACATATACACGTATATGTATACTCACAATGCACATATACAATCCATGTGTTTATGGATATATATATATATATATCCATAAACACATGCATAATTTTAAAATGCAACTTTGCATATATGGAAACAGAGTTTTGTCAGTTTGGGACAATGCATGTTATGTGACATATTGTTAAATTAAATTTAATTCAGAAAGGGATGACTAGAATGATGACTAAACTGAAAATAATGTTATATGAGGAATAGTAGAAGAAAATGGTAAAGTTTGGAGATGAGATATTAGAAAGTAGGAGGGATAATAGTGACATCATCAAAATTTGAAGAGTTGCCATAAAAATATAAAGCCAACTCAGTGAGCACTAATTAAATTTATCTGCTATTCATATCTTTTTAATTAGGTATAGATTTTTTAAAAGTTTTATCAAAACATGGCTGCTATGCCACTGAACAATCTAATAGGGGAATGAGTCACTGAAACTCAAAATTTCAGATTTAGAAGAACTTGTGTGTCTAGTACAACTCTAACCTGAAAAAGAATATTTTTATAACATACATTTGATTAAAGATTTCTGATGAATGGGAACACACCAGTTTCTGTGGCACTTCAAAACTTAGATGTAAAAAAATACAGGATAAGGACATAAGAGAAGTATAAAATGTGCTTTTATTTATTTATTTAGGGCAGGACTAATTTTGTTTTGCTTCAAAGGATAAAGGTAGCAGGGATGTAAGTTGAAAGGGAGATGCATTTCTGCTCAATATGAGATAGATAAAGGAAACATTTATTAAATTATACTACACTCTGTAGATATAAATAAAGCATGCAAAGAAATCTCATCCTTCAAATAGCTTACATGCTAATAGATGAAGATAATACATAAAGGAAGCTTGAATGTACAGTAAAAGATGATATGTGGAAATGGTCAGAATTGGAGTAGAGGTCTGGTTCTGGGGAATATGAGGAAAACACTTTATGAGAGCCTGGCACCTCAGGGAAGAAGGGAAAGTTTTTATTTGGAGGGGTAGATCTGTGACTGGAAAATAGTTGAATTTAGAGAATATATATTAGAATTTTAAATTTTTTCCCCAAATCAAAAGGACTGACTTCTGAAACAAAATATGCATGCTCTATAATGAGCAGAAGTTCTAACAAAAGTGCTTTCTAATTTTTCAATTTTGTGATTTAAATTAAATTCTTGACTGCCAAATAGTAAGACTCTCAAAACTAGAAAAATGCAGAGATGAGTTTAAAGAACTTTATAAGAACTTTATAGAACTTTAAAGAACTATATAAGATGCTAGGTAGGAAGAAATGTACAACAAATCTCATGACAGGAGAAAGGTAGCATGGAAAGTAAGAATGCTAAGCAATTTTTTTTGCAAAGTTAGGGTATATGTGTATCTTTGAGTTTATAATAGCACAGATGGAAGGTCATAGATAGAGTATCTTTCTGGTTTTCAACTTCAAAAAACTCCATTTTTGAGGAAAAATTTAAGACTACTTTGTCTTAAGGGAATGACTTTATTGAAAACTAAGCCTAGATGAGTATTTGTGCATCATTGTAATGGGTTAGTCGAATTTTGTGCTCCTGTCAAATAATGAATGTATTTTAAATACAAGATCACTTTTGAAATAAAAATGGTAATATTTAATTAATTCTAATGTGATTAAGTATTATCACCCTGATTCTGAAGGAAATTAGAGTTTAGACTATTATAAATATCCAGAAGGAATTTGCAATATATTGTTTTGAAAATTGAAAAGTGATTCAAATACAGTACCTCATTTGATCTTCTCAACTCTTTGAGGTAAGTCCTACAGTTGTTATTATTATCCCTATTTTGCAGATAAGGAAACTGGGGCTGTGAGGTGAAATTGCTTAACCTGGATTACAAAATTACTAGTAGCTAAGGCAGAATTCTTACCCAGTTTTTCCTGATTTCAAGTCCAACAGTTCATCAATTATATACCATGTTGTACTATGACATCCAAGTCAATTAAAATCAGCAAACATTTTAAAGCATTTACCACATACATGATACTACAAAGATGAAAATGACACAGACTTCAAGGACCTCAGAGGCAAGACAGTATAAAAAGGTAGAATATGGAAAAATCTAGGGAGTATATCTCAGTTCTTAATCTGGGTGGGTGAAATCTTCATCATTTTACATTATAGTATGATTTAATTTTCCATTTATGATGTCAATGGAATTATCTAACTTTCCAGATTATTTAATATGAAAAATAACTAAAAGAAAAAAGTTAAATGTGGCATATTTCATACCAAAAGTTTTGCTGATGGCTCTATCAGATTGAAATAATTTGTGCAGCTATCTTGGTTTTTTGTACCAGCATGTACCTGCTTCCCTTCAGAAACTGAGTGCATAACTAGCTGATCTTAAACTCATAGGTAATTGCCTGATAAGGAACCTAGAATCACCTGATTCAATCCTTTTTGTTAGAGATATATTAGTGCATTTATTTTGCTAGTTAGACAGCTTTTTCTTTAGGTATCATTTACCTAAAGAAGATTCAAGTTTTAAATTGCCCAAGTGATCATGTTCTTCCCCATTACCTATTTTTTGTTAATATAATTATTATTTCTTCATTCATACATTTATTTAGTTGACCTGAAAAATAGTGACCTCTAATATGGCCATTTACACATAACAAAATATTCTATGGTTTTTTACATTACAGTTTTTGCAAGCAAATGCAATATATTGATTCCATACTTATAATGACTTATTAGCCTGTTTGCTATTTTGATTAATAAATATTCTTGCTTATACTTGTTTAAATGAGCAATGCTATACTATGTTTGGAAATATAGTAGACCCTCGTGATATCACTAACTAGTTATATAAATGTTATGGATAAAATTCTATTCCTTGCAATAGCCACTAAAAATTGGCTGTAGTTATTGGTTGCAAGTGTTTGTCTGACCTTAATTTTCCTAGAGGGCTTTGCGCCCTCTCTCTTTAACTTTCTTAATTTCCTAACTTTTACACACACACACACACACACACACACACACACACACTGAAATCAGGAGTATTTTATTTTTGTTTTTCTGTTCATGATAGCTATCATAGTGTCTTGGATACACTAAGCATTTAATAAATGCTTGTTGAAATTAATTGACATTAACTATTGGTCTGTAAGAACAATCCTAATTGCCTAACTGCCCCAATTATTATTTCAGTTATAGCTGATGCCTCAAAATATACATCCTTTGACTATATTTTAGCAGGAATCATCATTTCACTTGGACATTATGCAATCTCCCTTGTCACCTAGATCCCTATCTTTTAGACTCTTCACTGCTCATTAGTATCTATTCTATAAAGTGGAAAAGAAAATAAGAAAAAAAAGTCTACTGTCAGTTTTGTGACTGTTCTACTTAAGATTTAGCAAAGGCAGAAGTTGGAATATTAACAAAATTTTGTTTAAGATTATCCACATTTTTCAGTTCTGTTTTTTTTATAAATAATCTTTTCATAGATAGCCATCCTTTTCCATAAATAGCTAAAATGGACATGATAAAGGAAGCCAAAGAATTTTCCTGATGAAAACATCTTTAAAAATTGTCTATTTCAATGATATTTATAATCTAATCTTGTCTCTCATAAAGTTCAATGCATTATTTCTTTAATCCTTCATTAGATCCATGATCTCATCAATGTGAGTTCCTATTTATGCCTTTTCAATGTATATAATTCTTATGCATGCCCTATGTAACACTTTCTAATATATCACAGATTTATTTTAAGTTATGTGTAGCCACCAAAATGAAGAAGATTCCTCTACTGAAAGTCTTAGAAACAATGTGACATGCTGTTTGGGTAGGGGATAGTAAGCTGGACTTGAAATTAGGACATCATTGTTCTGAATCCTACTTTAGACACTCACTAGGCATATTCTCATAGGTAACTATTTAGAGATTCATTTCCCTCAATCTGTAAAATAGAGAAATAAATATTTGGATTACTTTATAGGGTTGTAATGCAGAAAGTGATTTGCAAAATAAATTAATATATGAATTATTATTCATACTGGATTGGTTATAATCAGGTTTTAAATCGCCTGGAAGGTCTTAGTTTTTTTTGTGATTTTAGTACTAAATCTTTATTCTTTAGTACAGTAAATTGGTTATCCTAATTTTATTCATTAAATTGATTCAATTGCTTAATTTTAGGGATTTTGAAATGTAAAAAGGACAAAGCATATGAAGGCGGACAGCTGTGTTCCATGTGTTCCAGCCCCAAGCAGCTGAACAAGCAGGAGATTCACAATTTGAAAGACATTCTTTGCATGAAGCCTATCATACAATCTCCTCTTAAACAGAACTTCAGTAGCAGCAGCAATGAGGAGGAGGGTGAAGATGAAGAGGAAGAGGAGGACAGCGCACTCTCTCTGGAAGAGATTCAATTTTCTCCCTGGAACATCACTTTAAATATGACTGATGAGCATGGAAATACAGTGGACTTAGCTTGTGAAATCAAGAAGCCAACAGATGTTTCAAAAATTCAACTAAACCAAAGTGATCCACAGGAAATTGATATTAATGCTACCATTGCCTTGGAATTACAATGCCCAATGAATCGAGAAAATTATGAGAAGTTATGGAAATTGATAGCTTATTATAGTGAGGTTCCAGTAACATTACAACGGGAAGTCATGCTTAGCAAAGACCCCAAAGTCAGTTACCAATATAGACAAGACACAAATGATGATGCCCTCTACTATACAGGGGTGAAAGCCCAAATTCTTGCTGAGCCATCATGGGTGATGCAACCAATTATAGATATTCAGCTTAATCGACGCCAAAGTACTGCCAAAAAAGTACTACTATCATTATATACCCAGTTTTCACAAATAATCCCAATCAAAGACCTGAGGCAGCAGAAGAGCAAAACCTGGGTAATGATTGAGCAAGGTGAAAAAGTGAAAACAGCTCAAACTGTGGTTGAAGGGTCCATCTGCCAATTGAGCTGCAATGTGAAAGCCTCAGAAAGTCCAGTTCTCCTATGGGTGCTTCCTGATGGCTCCATGTTGAAAGCTCCATTTGCTCATGAAGAAAGCAGATTTTCTGTCCTAAGCAGTGGTCAGCTCATCATAAAATCTGTAGGTCGTTCTGACTCTGGTTTGTACCAATGCATTGCTCAAGTGAGGGATGAAATGGACAGAATGGTATATAGAGTTTCTGTCCAACTTCCTATCATCCAGACAACCAAAAGACACATGGTAACAATTGAAAAAAATCCTGAGGAACCAATCATGTTGCCCTGTAATGCCTTAGCAATACCTGATGCTGAGCTTAGCTGGCTCCTACCAAATAAACAGATATTGAATGGATTGTCTAACTCAACACATGCCTATATGTTAGAAAATGGAACTTTATTCATCCCTAGTGGGCAAAACAGTGATAGTGGCTACTACAAATGTATAGCTATCAATCAACAAGGAGTGGACCATTTTATTGTTAAGGTGACAGTAAATAAGAAAGGAGCGAACAAGTCATCAAAAAGAGCCCAACTAAGAAAACGCCCAAATTCTAAGACTGCTTCCAAAATAAGAGACAATGTGATAGAGGATGAAGGGGGTTCAGGTATAGAAGAATCTGATTATTCTACCAGGCAAATGCTTACTCCAAAAGACCAAGAAGTATCTAGTAAGCCAAGGAATGATGCTCTCTCTAGGACACAGAACAAAAAAAATAAAAAGGGCAGGAGGAAAATGAAGCATTGGAAAGATTTAGAAAGAGCCCCGGAAAGTAATATTGCAGAAGGCCGGAGAGTGTTTGAATCACGGAGAAGAATTAACATGGCAAACAAACAGATTAATCCACAACATTGGGCAGACATTTTGGCCAAAGTACGTGGAAAAAATCTTCCCAAAAGTACAGCAGTGCCTCATACTGATTCTGTCATTAAAACCACAGTGGCTCCACCTGTGAGACAAAAGGCTACACTTCCTTCTCCTATTAGCAGCCCTCCCTTAAAACATGTTGTGCAGACACCTAATACAGAAGAATCCTCAGCATCTGAATCTCTCTTCAGTGAAGATGAACTAGTTTCAGTCACAATTTCTTCAGCAAGTACTGATGAAAGTGATTCCAAAATATTTCTTACAGAATCAAAAATAACTCATACACATTTGGAAGAACCAATAACTTATGGGACTCTGGGAACTCCCAAACCTCCATATGTTGCAGAAACTCCCTCTATAAGGACTGAATCCATAATAACAACCTCTTTACCTTCTAAGTCAACTTATTCTACACCATCTCTGAATATTTTCTCTGAGGACCCAATCAATGAGAAAACAACAGAAAATTGGTCTACAGTAGATGATAGTGATTTCACAGCAGGTTCTATAACAAATCAGGGTGAGCTGCCATTGGACACCATTATCTCGGCACAATCTGAAACTGTGACATACCTTTACCCAGACTTGAAAACAGATTCACAGCTCAACAAAGGACATAGTGAAGATGCCCCATCCATTCAGTTCATTCCAGGTCACTCAGCTGGAGTCAATGATGTTGATATCCCAAAGATTGGCTCAAATAGTTTAGATCCTCCAGCTTTGCCATTTGAAGACCTACTTTCTGGGGACCATAATATCCCAACAAGTCAACATCCACAGGTAAAAAACAAGAAAACTCAAAGAATTGGCAATGGAGCAGATACTCATGATAGTTCCTCAATTCATCAGGATATTGATGAAGAATTTGAGACAACTCAAGAAGAAGAAAAACTGGAAAAAATGCCTATGAGCAACAGAATTTCTGAGAGGACTCGACAAGAGGCTATATCTACCACAGTATCTGAATTCCCAAGTAACATAGTAAGTACTGTTGTTCCCCTTCTGGAGCCAAAGCAGATTATTACTACTGCTGATGAAAACCTTTACACAACAGCAACTATTACAACTGCCTATACAAAGAACACTCTCTCTGTCTCAGCAATAACACAGCATCCCAGAAGGAGGCCTAATGGGAGAAAAAGATTAAGACTTCACAAACTTCATCGGAAAAAGCCAATTCTCCCAACTACTTTTGCTCCAGCAGAGACATCATTTAGTCCAAGAATTCTTGTAACTGAACCAAAGATTGCAAACAAAGTAGATATTTTGGTTGTTTCTCCTCCTTGGGCTGAAAACAAAACTACTCCTCCAATACAGTTAGAAAAGAAGAAATATGTAGAGACAGTTACAAAGGGAATATCACGTAGAAAATTTCCAAAGAGACCAAAATTAAATCAGTTCACAACAACCACAGTAGCTTCTTTTGATACTGAAAAAGAAATAACCATTGATCCCACAAATAAACTCATTATACCTATGACAGCCACTATCCAAACTGTAGGTCTTTTTGCTACTGCTTCTTTGACCACTGAGGCCTCACATAAGCAGAGACCAAAAGAATATACTACTACAGCTCCTTCTG
Source organism: Antechinus flavipes (assembly GCF_016432865.1). Classification (NCBI taxonomy): domain Eukaryota; kingdom Metazoa; phylum Chordata; class Mammalia; order Dasyuromorphia; family Dasyuridae; genus Antechinus; species Antechinus flavipes. The sequence continues at coordinate 223,132,081 of NC_067400.1, forward strand.
CTACAGAAATACATTTATCCTACCATCCAGTACTAGAAACAACTTCACACACATATAAGAATTTGTTTGATGTAGATTCAAAAAATGTAGAAATTAAAAGTGATCATGGGGTCACAGATAGTGATATCTATTTAACCAGAAGTGTATTCCCCAGTGAATTATTCCCTAGTAGTGTGTTACCTTCTGATTCAGTTCCCTCAGAGGTCACAAAATTTCAAAAAGAATCCATTGATTTGGAGTCTTTAGGTACATCAAGTTGGGTACCTAAAAGGATATTTCAAACCACACATTCCCCAGTAGTATATCCAAATGTTCCTAAAACTAGCTCTCAGGATGCTAGTAAAGATTCACCAGTTTTCAAAGAATCACAAAGATTAGATTTATTCCCCAAATCTACGACACTAACTGAAGCCCCTGATCAATCTCGACAGGAAGAAAAATATACCTCCTCTGTTCCCTCAAGTAGAAAAAAAGACTATTCTTCAAGTCATGAAGAAATTACTGCCCAAGAAAGTTCTATTGGACAAGATCTTAGGAAGACTGCATCAACTGTTACACATTCTATAATAAAATTAGACAATAAAGTTTTCACACCTAAACCATCTAAGGACACGACATTCATAATTTCACCATCTTCATCTCCAATGGAACAGATGTCATCTCCAGTTGCTTTGGTACCATTTATAGAATCTACAACATTGCCATCATTACTCTTTTCAAGCACTTCTAATATATCCACCCAATTATTGATGGAGTCCAAAGAAAATATCATATTTAATCATGTAGGGGTCCCAGAAAGCAAAACATCTGAAATAGATGATCAGAAAACAAAGTTAAGTTTCAGTTCCAATGAATTCCCCACACCCAGTTTTAACCAAAATAGAATTAATTTACTTTCCAAACATGAAATACAGGGCAGCAGTTCCAACAATCATTTGTTTCAAGGTTCAGATCACCTGTCTCATCCAGGGAGGATGCCTGCCTTCCACCAGCAACCAGCCAATGTTCCTGAAAAGTATGAATTGCCAAGAGTGACTGTAAGGCCACCACATGTAACAAAACAAGGCTCATCTCAACATTTTATAACTTTGCAATCACCTCTTCATTTTACTAACAAACCAGAGATAACATCATACCCTTCACAAAATAGTCCAGAAAAAAGACTCCCTGGAATGACAACAATAGCAACAACCACAATGACCATTCCATTGCCAAAGCCAAATCCACTCATACCTAGTACATCCAGTCATTCAGGAACCAACCAATTTAATGCCAACACCAAAGTGTTTGGAAATAATTACATTCCTGAACAAAAAAGCTCAGCTACAAACATGCCCAATCCCAGAATCCCCTACACTGCAAATGGAAGATTACCTTTTCTGTTTAATAGGACTCCTACATTCACACAAGTAGGAGTCACACCTAAGCTGCCGGCAACTGTTCTGCCTGTTTCATTGAGTACGAGAAAGAAACAAATAACACCAGACCTGCACAGCCAGATTACAACACAAGGTACCATCCACAATGTCCTAGGTATTCCTGGAGCACCTTCAATATTCCACAGTACTAGTACTAGATCACCATCTTTGATTAATTTAAAAAATACTCCGGTGTTTCCTACTCGGAGGACCATTCCTCATACAGCATCTACCATTCATTCCTACAGAAATGTCCATCATAGTAATTCTAAAATTACATTCAGTGGAGGACCTCCTGCTCCTAGTTTCTGGGCACTTGGAGAGAAGCCCCATATCATTACCAAGTCCCCTCACACCTTATCCATCATTGCTGAAACAGATGTTATCCTTCCGTGTGATACAATTGGAGAGCCCAAGCCTTTTGTTACTTGGACAAAGGTTTCTACAGGTAAGATATTTAAGTATTTCAGTTCAATCATATCTAATGATGGATGAAGCCCAAGGGGGAACTGATTAGGAATGATCCTATAGAAACAAAAAATTCCCAGATCTTTTCAGATAAGAAAATAATTAGGTTAGATTGACATCAGGTAACTCACTTTCTAGGCATTCCACAAGTCTGGGGACTCAGGAGAAGAAAATTAGTGTCATCTTGGGGAAAAAAAAAACTTGCTTTACCAAGAATACTTTGGATAAATAATCACTTAATACTAGGACTATTCTGGAGGAATCCCTTCTTTCTACTTAGTTTTGTGAAATCTCTTCTATGAAAATCTTATTCCTATGTGTCATTGCAACATAGAAATGACTGTTCTTCAACAATATGCCAAAAGCAAGACTTGTAGAATGGGAGAAGAAAAGGAACATAGAGGTCAGATATTAGAATCTTTTGCTAATTTTAAAACTGAAGAAACTAAGGCCTCAGAAGGCTTTAATTGCTCAGTCACACAAATAGCCAAAATCAGAGTCAGGACTTTTATCCCAAACCATTCATTTAATGTGGAATCTTGCTAGATCCTATTGTCCTATAAGAACAAGTTCACTAATGAATTGTGTTTCCCTCAATTAAGATTCAGCCTAACTACATGTAGATAGACTTATTAGTAGAAGGTAGGATATTAGGTGATTAACATTCTTGGCCAAAGAAACTCATGAAAAATATCTACCCAAGTGTAGATTAATTATAATCTGAATGAGTAGATGGGATATCTGGTCAATGGAATATTAGATTGTTGGCAAAAGTACCCCATGAGGTGAAAGGCTCTCTTCATATAAAGAAAATGGTGTCAAAATTAAGCCTCAACTTTTTATTTCAGAACTTAGAAGTGCCTACAGTGTGTTTATTCAGTAATATAAAATCAAGACACAACAGAAACATATAAATGTTTTATTATTGGGAAAATATTACTCCTTTTGAAAATGAGAAAGACCTTGTTCATTGTGCAATTCAATCAACAAGTTAAGTGCCCTACTATGTGCTATGCACTGGGGATACATATATAAAAAATGGAATGAATCTTACTTTCAAAGATGTTACATTCTAAGAGGAGAGAGCACACATACAAAAATAAAAATAAATATGACATACAGGTTAGTAGAAATAAGGTAGTCTTGGAGGAAGAACATTAACCATTGAGAGGATCAGAGACTTCATGTGGATCTGGTCCTTGAGGCAATCTTGAAAGGGAAGGATTCTATAAATCAAAGGCAAGTAAGAATGTATAATATTGCATGAGGAATAGTTAATACATAGTTATAAATACATAAGATGAGGTGTCCTATCTGAAGAGCAGAGAGGTCTGTGTAGATCACAGAGTCAGGGAGGGAAATTTTCAATTTTCAATGAGGCTGAAGACATAGGTTGAGAACCAGGCTGTGGAGCAGAGAAAGCTGAATATTTAGATAGAAAGAAAACCAAGTTTAAGTAATGTAGCAAAGAGAGAGTTCTTATAGAAAAGAATGACAACAGTTCCAAATGTGGTAAATAAATTAAGAAGCATGATGAATAAAAAGTAAGACCTCTAGTTTGGGAATTAAGAGAATTTTGACAGCACTGGAAAGAGCAATTATCAAGTGATGAGTTCAAAAACTGAACTGCAAAGGTTCAATCAATAAGTTAATGGAGAAGTAGAGGCAAGAAGTGTAGATAGTTCTCTCTCCCCACACTGTCCCTTCCCAACCCAGGAATGTGGCTAAAGTGGGGATAGAGAATATGATATATCTTAGAGATTAAAAGGTCTAGCGAAGTTTTGTTTGTTTTTTAAGGAATGTTTGGAGGTATTAGAAAATATATAGAAACTGGCTAAAATTTTGTGAAAGAGGGGAAATGATTAAAGGTTTAATCTGCTCAACTGAACAAGAAGAAAGGTTGGCAATGGCAATAAAAAAGATCAATTCATTATTTGGCACTAGGAGAAAATGGAAAGAATAGGGAACAATATAAGGAGTTTGAGAAAGGAGAAGCAATAAAGAGGTAGGCAGTGTAAAATGACAATTTTATCTGTAAATGAGGTGTTAGGCCATCATCTGAGTGAACAAGGGGAAAAAAGGTGAAATGGGAGGGTTTAATGAAAGGTTTTGGGGGAAATCTGGTGAGAAGTGAATATTTGATTATTTGAATTACTCCTCACTTCAACTGAATTATAGAGGCTAATGCTTGAACATTTTATATTTCACATTGGTTGAAAGATTTGATTCTGTTTTCATAGTAGTATATGTGTGAATACAATACACATGCATAGTTATTCAATTGTGTCTGACTCTTCATAACTATGTTTTGATATTTTCTTGGCAAAGATAACTGGAGTGGTTGTTATTTGCTTTTCCAGCTTTTTTTTTTTTTTTTGCAGAGGAGGATCTGAAACAAATAGGTTGGCCAGGGTCACACAGGTAGGAAGTGTCAGAAGTCGGATCTTAATTCCATTGAATCCATTATTAGATTAATCATTAAAATATTCTTCCTTTCATTTGTACTCTCCAAAGTTCCTTTTTTTGGACTAGTTCTATCTACTGTAATAGTGTTTTTTCAGCTACCCCATGGGCATTTTTGATCAGTGGCAAACCTAATTATACATCATTTCACTGTAGGGACAAGGAGTACCTTTAACCCACCATTATCTTGTTCAATCTGGATTTCCAATGAGAATAATTTTTACCATTACCCTTTCATCCCTACCATTCAAAGAGAGAAGAGGGATAGCCTCTTCATCTTCATATAAAACAGACTTATACAGTGGTAAGTGGCTATTGCTTTGGAACTTACAGACCAACTTTGTTGAGCCATTTCTACTATTAGGAAACAAAATGTTTTGCTGGATAGCATGATGAATGTGGAGTTAGGAAGAATTTAAATTCTGTTTTTAATACTAGACGAGTGACAACTTCGACTTACTTTCTAAATTATAGATGGATGAAATCTAAATCTATATCCAACATTGATAAAATAATAGGTCTTTGATGTAAAGATGCCCTGTGATTGTTGCCTGTGCAAAATCTGTTATTTATCATAAGTATCTTTGTCTTGAACAAAGGCATATCTCACAATTCTTTTTTTTTAATTTAATTTTATTTAATAATAACTTTGTATTGACAGAATCCATGCCAGGATAATTTTTACACAGCATTATCCCTTGCAATCACTTATGTTTCGTTTTTTCCCCTTCCTCCCTCCTCCCCCCCCCAAGATGGCAACCAGTCCTATATATGTTAAATATGTTGCAGTATATCCTAGATACAATACATATTTGCAGAACCGAACAGTTCTCCCGCTGCACAGGGAGAATTGGATTCAGAAGGTAAAAATAACTCGGGAAGAAAATCAAAAATCAAATAGTTCACATTCATTTCCCAGTATTCCTTCTTTGGGTGTAGCTGTTTCTGTCCATCATTTATCCAATGAAACTCAGTTAAGTCTCTTTGTCAGAGAAATCCACTTCCATCAGAATACATCCTCATACAATATCGTTGTCGAAGTGTATAATGATCTCCTGGTTCTGCTCAATTCACTTAGCATCAGTCCATGTAGGTCTCTCCAAGCCTCTCTGTATTCATCCTGCTGGTCATTCCTTACAGAGCAATAATATTCCATAACATTCATATACCACAATTTACCCAGCCATTCTCCAATTGATGGGCATCCATTCATTTTCCATTTTCTAGCCACTACAAACAGGGCTGCTACAAACATTTTGGCACATACAGGTCCCTTTCCCTTCTTTAGTATCTCTTTGGGGTATAAGCCCAATAGAAACACTGCTGGATCAAAGGGTATGCACAGTTTGATAACTTTTTGGGCATAATTCCAGATTGCTCTCCAGAATGGCTGGATTCGTTCACAATTCCCATATCTCACAATTCAAAGAGAAGAAAATAAATAGAAAGGCATAATAGTCTGGCACTAGAATTTTCTCTCTTCTACAAAGGATCATAGTTTATAGAGCTACCAGGGAGATTATAAATTATCTAGTCAAACCAAGGATATATTACTAAACATTTGACAACCAGTACTCCTAAAATTAAATATACTTATGACACACTTGTAAGTTTAATCTGCATTATCAACATTTTCTCTATCACTTTCTTAAGTCTAGACCAGGGATCATAACTATAGTTTACATGCCAAATCCTACTACTTCTTGTTTTTGTATGATCTACAACTAACAATGATTTTTACAATTTTAAAATAATATTTTTAATGTATTTCAAAATAGAAAAAGAAAAATTCTGAGTTTATAGGTTGCCATTGGATTTTATCCTCTCATCCTAAATTTCTCATTCCTGATTTTGACAATTAACAAAATAACAGTTTCAGCCCTGGTATATAGCATTTACCAATTTCTGAAACATAAATGCTCACTTTTTAAATTTATAAATTAGAAATTTAACAGTTTCCTCTCAAGAGGCAATAAGAGTTTATTCCAGTACTGCAAACCCTCTCTAGCCCTATTTTCATTTTACCTCATGAGATAAATAAGGGAAGCAATATTTTCATCAGTTTCCAGATGAAGAAATTAAAACCCAGGGAGATGTCTCCCAAAGGTATTAAGCATTTTCAGTAAGGGTAGGATTTGGCCCTACATTCTCTGAATTTAAACCCAGTGTTCTGGATCTAGGGAGGCCATTTTGCTTCAGTCTTTTTGAAGAAAGGTAGTAGAATCTAGTGAAAAATCTAAATTAAGACACTAATTCCAACTATTAAAGCAAACCATTGCCATCATCAAGTATTTTACTAGCTACATGTTGTAGACAAATCACCTAAATCAAATTCTCTGAAATTAGGTTTACTCACTTGTAAAATGAGGCTAATAATATTTCACTATTTACCTCAGGTAGTTTTGAAAGGATATTTCTTTGTAAAGCCAAAACACTATATGAATAGCATATTCCTATGGGAAGAATGAAGCAGATTGGGCAATAACTTGTAGTTATTTTAATGGAAATCTTTTTATCATTTGGTGATTTTCTTCTTTTCTTTCTTTTTTTTAAATTACCTTCCAGGAGCCCTTATGACACCTAACACAAAGACACAACGGTTTGAAGTCTTAAAAAATGGTACATTCATTATTAGGAATGTCCAGCTCCAAGATCGTGGTCAATACATGTGCACTGCAAAGAACCTTCATGGTGTAGACAAAATGATTGTCACATTATCAGTAACAGCTCAGCAGCCCCAAATATTAGCTTCCCACTATCAGGATGTCACAGTTTACCTTGGAGACACAATTGCAATGGAATGCCTGGCCAAAGGAACACCACCCCCACAAATTTCTTGGATTTTTCCAGATAGAAAAGTATGGAGGAGTGTTTCAACTGCTGAGTCCAGAATTATGCTTCATGAGAACCGTACCCTAACTATTAAGGAGGCTACTTTTTCAGACAGAGGAGTTTACAAATGCATAGCAAGCAATGCTGCTGGAGCAGATAGCCTGGCTATCCGTCTACATGTAGTAGCTCTACCTCCCATTATTCATCAAGAGAGGCAGGAAAATATCTCACTTCCTCCTGGGCTCAGCATTCATATTCATTGCACTGCCAAAGCAGCTCCTCTCCCTAGTATTCGCTGGGTGATCTTTGATGGCACTCAAATCCGTCCTTCCCAATTTATCAATGGGAATTTGTTTGTCTTCCCAAATGGGACACTTTACATCCGTAACATCTCTCCCAAAGACAGTGGAAACTACGAATGTGTGGCAGCTAACATGGTTGGGGCAGCCAGGAGAACAGTTCAGCTCAACGTGCAAAAGACTTCTGCCAATGCCAAGATAACTGGGAGCTCCCCTCATAAGACAGATATTACTTATGGTGGCACTCTGCGCCTAAACTGTAGTGCTTCAGGGGATCCATGGCCAAGGATTCTCTGGAGACTGCCTTCAAAGAGAATGATTGATTCACTTTTCAGGTAAGTGATAGATTTAGTTTGTCATTTAATTCTATGCAAATGGTATTTTAAATATCCTTCTCATGGAAAACATACATAGTAGAATAGAGATGTTTACTCCCAGATACATTAGCAGTATTTCTTTAAAAGGGAAATGATGGGTATATTTGGTAGCTAGGTATCACTAGTATTCTATCCACTGGGCCTAGACTTAAGAAGATGAGTTCAAATTTGGACTCATATTCTTATTGGCTATGTGACCCTGGGCAGACCATTAAGTTTCTGTTTGCCTCTCTTCAATTGCAAAACAAGAACTATAATATGAAGAAATAGAATAATAATGTTGTGAGAGTAAAATAAGAATAATATTTACAAAGAGCTTTGTAAACTTAAAAGCACTACATAAATGCTAACTGTTATCATTATTGACTTTAATTGCCTCTCAAACTAAATCTATAAACTGGATAAAGGTCATAGAAATTCTCTATAAATAAATCTTATTCACTGCCCTCTGTCCCAATATATACAGTACAAAGAATGCTGTTGGGAAAAATTATTCTCTCTCTTTTTTTAAGAAAGATTGGAAAATCTCATCAAATTTTTCTTTATTGGTAAGATATAAAAATTCAATTAAAAATAAAATGCTTCATAAACTTAATTCACTTCAATCTTACTGGAAGTCTTTTTTTTTCATTTTCCCATAAATATTTTCAGTAAATGGTTAAAAAAAAAAAAGAGCCATAGGATTTTGTCCTTTTTTTAGATAAAAATACACAGGGATGTTAAAATATTCAAAAGTCTAAAAAAATTTTGTTATTCTGCTTTTCCTGCAAAAAGTATTGTCCTTTCTTTCCTAGTACAGAGCTCTGAACATAGAATCATAGTAAATGCTAATGCTAAATTCATTTAATATTTTCAGAACTCTCCTCTAACTCATCTTCACCTCATTGGAGAAATCAGGTTTATGTGAGCTATTTTGTTATAAAACACAAAGGTTCCTCACAACCCCCTTTCACTAGGAACCAGGGATCATCACCTAGGAAACATGTATATAATGGCAAGATTCCCGAGTATAAGCTTACACATGGTATGTCTTTCTATTATGTTTAATCTTTCTTGGTCATTTTCCATTAAGGAGAAGTATCTGGAAACAGCTTTCTAATATTCTTTAAACATCTGTACATCTGGAATCTCCTGTTTAATTCCTGTCAAATTAGAATTTCAGTCTGCAATACATATAAATCTATCTCCCCACAAAAAAATTCTCACTGAATATACATTCTACAATTTGATTGATTTTTTTTAAAAAGGAGATCGCAACATAATTATTCAGTTGACTCACACTATCAAATGGCATTCCAACAGGAAAATATGATGCTTTACAACATTTTAACATGGAATTCTACCTTTTAAAATATCCTTTAATATTCATATGATTTCTTGTGGTTAAAAAACTTGATTATCTATTCCTACTAAAGCTATAATATCAATGCAAATTATTACATGTAATTTGCAATCAATAATTTCTATTCAAAAAGAATGAATGTCACCAAAACCATGCATATTCATTCTAAAATTAGTGGTCCTGAGTTCAAATTCTACCTCTTACAAATATGAACCATTGAACAAGTCAGTAAAACTTTGAGATTCAAATTTCTTTTTTGTGTAATGAAAAGGTGAAGGTCCATTCCAGCTCTAAAACTGAGACCCTATAACCTTTCATTCCCATCAGAATTACTCACTGGTTTCAATTCACTTTTAATTTTATGATTGTTTTATATAGTTGTAATTTCCATATTCTCAGGTCTGCTCTATTTTTATTCACATTTTCACATTTTCACATTTTTTCTATTTTTATTTTTATTCATATTTTTCCCATTTATATTTTCATTAAAAATTTCCAAATTTACTTATATGTCTTGTACTCTTAAATACAACTGGTATTCTATCCTAATCTTTATTTTACCATTCCTTTATTTTGAACATTTAATCTCTTTCCATTTTTTTGTTTGTACATATGTTTTTTACTATGATGCCACTATAAAAATCCTTGAATAGATAGTCTTTTAATTCTTTTTTGATTAAGCACTTGAAATGACAATAGAATTATTTGGTCAGTGGATTTGTTATTTTGGTAACCTTTACTCTATACTCCGTGTTTGCTTTGCAGAAAGACTCTCTTGGTTTGCAACTTCACAAACAATATTAATGAATACAGTTGTTTCTTCTTAACCGTGGGTAGCACAGACTTTTGAAGATATTAGTTTGGTCAATTTTATGGATATGGTATAGTATGACATAGTACCACAGAGTTTTTATTTATTTAGCAATTTTAATTATTATCAATTTAATTTATATGTGAGATATTCATGAAGAAGCACACTGAATAAAGAAACATCCTGAGTCAGACCTTGTAATGGGCTGAGGCTTGAGTTGATGCACTGAGGTCCCAAGCACGTGAGGCTAAATAGTAATTGGACCATACTCTATTAATATATAATCTTGGAGAAAGAATGGCCCCCGCCCACTCTTTGTGCAAGTCCTGATGTGTTGTATAGGAAATGACGATTTTGGTGGGTGGAGGCAGGGGAGTGGAAAAGGAAGGGGAAGGAGAGACTTTTGGCATTGCCAATTGCCACGGTTTGCTCACCTCAGATCTCTCTCTATTAGGTTTTTTGTTTTGTTTTGTTTTGTTTTGTTTTGTTTTGTTTTGTTTTTGCCAGTGCGATGACCTTTCTGTTTGTTTCTCTTCTTTTTGCTTTTTGCTGAGGCAATTGGGGTTAAGTGACTTGCCCATGGTCACACAACCAGGAATTGTTCAGTGTCTGAGGCTGGATTTGAACTCAGGTCCTCCTGACTTCAGGGCTGAGCCATCTCCTCCCCTTCTTCTTCTTTTTGCTTTTTGCTTTTAATAATCGCGTATTTAAAATCAGCCAGAGTCAGGAACTCAGGTTAAGGGAAAAATCTTCAGTCTTTATTCAAGTGAAGAGGTGAATAAAGATTGCGATAGCAAAATGGGCAGCTGCCACAGGAAATCAGCTAACAGAGAGAGATGTGAGCTGAGCCAACCGTGGCAATGGCAATCCCAAAAGTCTCTCCTTCCCCTTCCTTTTCCACTCCCCTGCCTCCACCCACCAAAATCGTCATTTCCTATACAACACATCAGGACTTGCACAAAGAGTGGGCGGGGGCCATTCTTTCTCCAAGATTATATATTAATAGAGTATGGTCCAATTACTATTTAGCCTCATGTGCTTGGGACCTCAGTGCATCAACTCAAGCCTCAGCCCATTACAAGACCTGGCATCAAATTCTGTTTCTGAAACAGATTGACTGTGTGTGTCACTTAATCTCTCAATACTCCAGGCAGCAAAAGCTGCAAATTGGAAATTTACTAACTAATCTTCATTGTCAGGGGGAATATATATATGTATATGATACATATGATATATGTTATATATATATATGTGTGTGTGTGTGTGTGTGTGTGTGTAGATATGCATGTTTAATTATAAAATAATACTCAAAATGTAGAGATATATTTAGACATATAATGTTTGAAGTTAGAGTAAATTATTAGTGAGTTTAGCCATTTAGTGATTATTAATTTATCTCCTTTGAAATTATCTGTTACTTTCCTTTTACCATATATATATACTTATGCTTGAGAGTTGCCTTTGTATCTTTTTACCAACTCTTTACATTCTATCAAATTTTACTTGTTTTATTTGCCTTAAATATTTCCCCAGTATATTTTTTCTTGCTATTGTATTTTGTTATGCATTTAAAAATTAATGTAATTATCCATATTTATCTGTTTTCTAATTACTCATTCTGCTTATTTAAAAAAAACTCCCCTTAATAAATTGAAATTATTTCATTTTAATCCCATTTTATGATACTTTATTTTTAAGTTTGTCTATCACCTAATATTTATTTCTAAAAATATATAACATGAGATGTCTATCTAAATCTTTTTTTTTTTTTTTTTTTGCAAGTCCTGATTTCCCCAAGTCTTGAAAGCAAGGATTTCTTCATTTTTTAAATCCCATGTGTTTTAGCACATAGCATGTGTTTGGTAAATATTTTTTAACTGATTGATTTCCACCCCCCAAAAAACTATATCTTTACCTAAACAGTTTCATTAATATAATGTTAACTAAGAGCATTTTATTTAAACAAGATAGTTAATCTGTTTTTCTATAATCAATGGCATAATTGGAATTCAATCCCATGTAGAATCTTGTTCTCATTTTAAACAATGATGTAATAGAAAAAAAATTTAAACACATCAAGTTTAGAATTGGGACTGGATCTGTGATTCCATTAGTGTAGAGAACTTCCCATGAGAAAACTGCCAATGAAACTTTTAGTCTTGGAAAGTTTCTTGAGAGTACTGATAGTCTTAGTTCCTTTCCCAAAGTCCCTAATTATCAGAGACAGAACTTGAACCCAACTCTTCCTAGCTCCAATTCAATTCTCTCTTCATGATGACATACTTTCATTGAAGACATGAGTGATATTCTTTAAAATGTGGTTAGAACAAAATCTCTGAGGGCATTATAATTCAGCACTTCAAAATATTTATGATTTTGTCCATATAGACAATGTCACTGATACAGCTCCCCAAACCATCTTTTATAAGTCAGTATGGCCAAAACTATTCATCACCTGAGGGTCATACTTTGAGAATCACTCTTTCTTCATTAAAGTAAGCTGGTCTTTGGACAAAAGACCCTCACTTACTACTTTATATATTTAAAGACTTTCCAGTGTATAATAAATAAAAAGAAACTATTACTTTGAAATTATCTTTTAATATTAATATGCTTTCTCATAGCTATTAGTGATTATCTTGTGGAATTGTAGTAGGCCTAAAGTGTGTGATTTTTCTGTGTGAATTGAATATAGCTTGATGATTAAAAAAAATTGGTAGCTTATTGTGCTTATTCAGCATTCTCAATCCTCTGAATCAAAGGCAATTTTCAAACACCAAAGCTAGAGCTAGAGGAGAGAAGAAGTGGGAAGTATTTGAAGGGTTACACTTGTTGTAGAATTAGCATTGTTCTGTTAGGTAGAGCTGGGAGCAATGAATAGAAATAGCATGAGGCATATTTCTCATTAGCTATAACTTTCTGAAAGTGGCAGTGATGTTCCTTTCACTGTAATTTTCCATTTAGAAATATGTTGACAACTTTTCTAAGAACTTGTAAAAAGGAACTGCTTATTCAAGTATCATTATACCTGATGTCTCCCTGATGTCTCAATCAAAAGATTCTGTTTTCTTAATTCTCTACCTGGAATTCAGTAAATATTTGAAAATACTCCTTGGATAATTGATGGATGGATGGATTTCTTAATTTTGATACTTAGGAAGTTAAATTTTCACTAAAAACCTTATATTTTGTACAATGCTTGAATGTCAGAAATAATTCTGAATTAGTCAACTGTGTACTGATGTTTATAAAACATACCAAAATTTTTTCCAGTGATGATTATAGTGATGATACAATTTCAATTGCAATCCATTTTGTAAATTTTACTTAGAGGAAACATGGCACATGATTATCTTCTGTCCTTCCAAGTTGAAGACAAACTAATGCCAGAGCTAAGGTTTTAGTTGGCAAGTATCAGCAAGTTCTAGTTACAGTGGCCTATGGAAGCTTCCTTTTGCCAGGTGCTGAGGAAACCATAATTTAGCCACAAGATTCTGTAGAGGAATATTTTTATATGATTAAAATTATAACTGCTATCATGCTGTTTTTAATATTGTGAGGTATATCAAAACATAGTCATCATAAGTGAAAATAATGAAAAAAACTTTTTCTCTAAAAGAAAAATAAACATCAATTTATTTAAGATTAATCTAGAATCAGTTTTTCCTTGACTGTGACATTTCTTTTGATATTAATGTACAAATGATTCATGTGCCAAAGAAGCACTCATACTAGCAGAGGTAATGTCTTTGAGTAAATCTCAAATTCTTGAATCAATGGTTGGGTCAGCTCAAGTTCAGAAAAGACCATGGAGGTCTCTTGTGCAGCAAATCATTTTAGCATTTGGATAGTATTCTCTTAAGGCTACAAAACCCTTTTTGACATTTTCCAGTAGCAGCTCATTCATGAATATTTCTCTAGTACCACATGTTTCCTTTTTGTTTTAGTTAACAGAAGTCAGCATGTATGACCAGGAGACTCACATCTTGTTTCTTTTCTTTCCCATTTAGCTTTGACACCAGAATCAAAGTATTTGGAAATGGTACTTTGGTTGTGCATTCTGTCACAGAAAAAGATGCAGGGGACTATCTGTGTGTTGCTCGGAACAAGATCGGTGATGATTATGTTGTTCTGAAGGTGAATGTTATGATGAAACCTGCTAAGATAGAACATAAAAAGGAGAATGACCACAAAGTCATCTATGGTGGGGACCTCAAGGTTGACTGTGTTGCTACAGGCTTTCCCAACCCTGAGATTTCCTGGAGTCTTCCTGATGGTAGTCTGGTCAATACCTTCATGCAGTCAGATGATAGTGGTGGACGGACAAAGAGATATGTTGTTTTTAATAATGGAACACTCTACTTCAATGAAGTGGGAATGAGAGAGGAAGGAGACTATACCTGCTTTGCTGAAAACCAGATTGGGAAAGATGAAATGAAAATTCATGTCAAAGTGGTCACTGAACCTGCAGCAATCCACAACAAAACCTACTCCATTGTCCATGTGCCATATGGGGATGTTGTTACAGTGGCCTGTGAAGCTAAAGGAGAACCTACTCCAAAGATAACATGGCTTTCTCCAACCAACAGATTAATTCCAATTTCTTCTGATAAGTACCAAGTATTTAGGGATGGCACCCTTCTTATTCAAAAAGCACAGCGATCTGATAGTGGGAACTATACATGTGTGGTGAGGAACAGTGCTGGAGAGGACAGAAAAATTGTCTGGATCCATGTTAATGTCCAATCTCCCACAATCAATGGCCACCCCAATGCTATAACAACTGTCAGAGAAATAGCTGCAAGAGAGAGCCGAAAGCTCATTGACTGCAAAGCAGAAGGCATCCCAGCACCACGGGTTTTGTGGGCTTTTCCAGAGGGTGTGATCCTTCCAGCTCCCTATTATGGAAACCGCATCACTGTCCATCGCAATGGCACATTGGATATTAAAAGCCTAAGAAAGACAGATTCAGTGCAGCTGGTGTGTATTGGACGCAATGAAGGTGGAGAAGCAAAGCTGATTGTACAGCTCACAGTGATGGATCCTTTGGAGAAACCTGTTTTCCGGAACCCAGTCAGTGAAAAGATTACTGCTATGGCAGGTCACACTATCAACCTCAATTGTTCAGCTGAGGGAAGCCCTGAACCTAGTATTGTTTGGATTCTTCCAAATGAGACAGAACTACAGAGTGGGAAACATTTACAGAGATTTTACCATAAAAAGGATGGAATGTTGCATATCAGCAGTCTCTCTGCTGCAGATGCTGGAGCTTATCGTTGTGTGGCTAGGAACAAAGCTGGCTATACTGAAAGATTGGTGTCTTTGAAAGTTGGATTGAAACCAGAAATTAGTAATCAATACCCAAACCTGGTGAGCATCATCAATGGTGAGACCTTGCAACTTCACTGCATTGCTCAAGGAAGTCAGAAAGCCCAGGTGTCTTGGACACTACCTAGTGGTATGGTTTTAGAGGGTCCCCAAGTAGTTGGACGCTTTTCTCTGTTAGAGAATGGCTCACTAACTGTGCATGAAGCATCTGTGTTTGACAGAGGAACTTATCTGTGTAAGGTTGAAACAGAGTACGGCTCATCTGTTATGAATGTTCCTGTCATTGTTATAGCATACCCTCCCCGAATCACCAGCGAGCCAACACCTGTCATTTACACTCGACCAGGAAACACAGTGAAAATGAACTGCATGGCTATTGGGATTCCCAAAGCTGAAATAACGTGGGAGCTACCAGACAAATCACATCTGATAGCAGGGGCTCAGTCCCGTCTCTATGGGAATAAATTCCTTCATCCTCAGGGCTCATTAATCATCCAACACTCCACACAGAGAGATGCAGGCTTTTACAAGTGCACTGCAAAAAACATCTTAGGCAGTGACTCTAAAACAACTTACGTTCATGTATTCTAACACAACTTTCTACATTGATGAACTCCCAACAATGAAAAAAATAAGTACAGCAAGTAAAATATCATTTTAAAAAGAAGTGAGGGTTGATAAAGGGAGTTAACAGAACATTATCATGATGGATCGATGCACACCCTGTTGATTTTATAAGATGACTTAGATCCTTTCCCTTCTTGCCAACGGAAACAATGTAGACACTTTAATGGGATTCCAGCACCTTTGGGGGATTTCCTTTCGGGTTTACAGAATATATGTGGTTTCATGTGATATTTCATGGTACCCAAGATGTCAGCTACATGTTATTTTTTAAAGCAAACAACCCCCAGTGGCTTGACAAGCACCTTAAGGATACCAAAGAAGTATTAACTATAAATAAACTGCAGTGATTGAAAACCAAAAAGTGCTTTGTGACCACATTGAGGATACATCATTTATTTGCCTCCTTGCACATAATCAATTCTATCAAATGAATACTCTCCTATTTGGTTTTTTCTCTACCATTTCTTCAAAATCAGATGACTGATCATGGATTTAGAAAATGAATGAGCTACTTCTAATAAAAACATTTCAAACATTAACCCTACAAATTATGTATGAAAGGATCACTTGAACCAATTTATAGGGATGGAATTCAATCATTTATTTTTATGTGGTGTTGTTTTATTTTTTAACCTAGACTATGAGACTAAAAAGACATATGATGATCTCTTGTCTCATTTTTATAAATTATTGGTCTTTACAAGACTCAGATATATAGCTGCAGATGTGGAAACTGATTTTCAGGTCCTGTCCAATTTCCTTCAATTTAACTACCTGATAATATTTTTGCTACTCATCTCTCTCTTTACCTGGAAAAGTATGGTGTTGGATATTTCACAGATAGGAGGGATCTTTTGAGTCAGGAGGAGATGGGAATAGATTGAGGTAGAGAAAAGGAAAACAAGCTCTGACACTGTGGATTATGTAGACTAGAGCCACCCAAAAAGCTTCTGACTCTTCTCTGTGGTGTCAAAGGTATGCATACCAGGACCTCTTTGCAATCCACCCCCCAGGTCACTAAATCAATTATCCAGAATCTAATCTTGTCCTGGATAGTGGGTTGATAGTTACTTCCATGACTGCTTTAATGTGTTGATATGGTCAATGTACTGTACATTTTATAATAAAGAAAAATTTTCCAGATAAATTGACAATGATTTAAAAAGATTTGGCGACATTTTTTTATAACTAAGTGTTGAAGAATTTCAAATAAATTTGAGCTTAAGTTTCTTCAGCCATAAAACGTTTTGATAATCTTTAGAAACATCTTACTTCTATCTACCACAATTCCTATAATATTCTCAATAAAAATTTTTATAGATAAAGAAGCTAAGTTATACTAAATGACCACAAATTTTGTGAATGGATAAATACCACAAAGATGTATAGCAAGACAGGGATGCTTACTTAGATTAATACCAAGTACATTGCATTTTATGTCTAGTACTCCCCTGGATAGGGGAGAATAACAAAAGTGATTGAGGATTTGAGAAAGTTTTTTCATATAGTAAAAAAAAAAAAAAAAAAGATGGAAGAGGATTTGCAGAGAGTCAGTGCAAAGAGAATAGAGGGCCACATCTTGATTTTTCTTTGCAGAAGAGAGAATTGGAGATAGAATGACATTGTAATATTTATCCAATCTAGAAAATGGCCATTGTCTGTTTTTAGGGGAAACGGAAAAAATATAAACCAGATTTTTAAGGTTGTTCTGACACTTGTTTTTCTTGAACCAAATCTATCTCCCTTGGTGTGACAGTGCACTAAGAATATGAAGAGATAAGAATGTGTTGAACCAGTTCAAGCCAGCTCAAAAGAAGAGGTCATTAAATTTCTGGTTTGTGTATTTATACCTCAGAAATCAACAAATGGTACAAATCAGGACTTCATTTGTTTTTCTGATTTTTAGATTTAAGGAAATTATGGAAGAAAGGTTAATATTGAAGATTAAATTCATAGTGTGCTATGTGTACCTTCCACACACACACCCTAGAGAGCCAAATGCTAAATGTTTACCAGCATATCCCTGAAAAAATTTATAAGTAAGCATCAGTCCATATTCAATCATTGTGGTGACAAAGTTCTATGAGTTATTAGATAATCTAAGTAGAAATATAAAGGCAATAAAGGCTGTGTATATATGTGTATTTGTGTAGGCAAGAAAGGAAAAATGAATTCTATTTGTGGCAGTGAAGAACTGTGCCAACCAGTGGCATGCAAATCTAAATGACATATAATATCAACTGGCATTCAATACCAAACCAATAACAAATTTTTTCTGAAATTTTTCAATAAAGAGGCAGAAGATATTTTTAGAAGAAGCTTAGGGTGATTTTATCTGGAAAGAATGATAAAGCATATTTTTCTTCAGGTTGCTTATACCATGTAAGCCTATGATTATGAGGAAAAAAAAATAGTAATGCTTAAAACAATTCATGTCCCAGGCAATGACATATAGATCTTCATAAATCTGAATTGCATATGATTCCATAATCATTTTTCAACAACAACAAAAAAAGTTTCTTTTTAATGACTAGCTTCTGACATCTGGTGCATGTGCTTGTAAAGTTGTTTGCACATGCAATAGGTCTTTGCTAGCAGTAAATTGGAAGTATTTCATTACCCCCATGTTTTCAATGAAGAGAAACACATGCTCTTTAAAATTTGGTTCTCAGTTTTATATTCTCTTTTTTTCCGTGGCTGTACTAAATCAAATGAGTTTATTCTTTTGCCAGGCTACTGAATGTATCTATTATCCTGCTCATTTTTTCATTTAAAATTCACATCTTCTGAGAGTGGGATCACTTCAGTCATACCATTTTGACAAAAATTTAAACTTTTTAAATAATCACTTTTTAATATGCTTTCATATTAATGAGTTCTTGATACAGAGTAGGTGTATCATGTTTATTCATTGATAAATTGTCAGTTCAATCTTACTGAAACTTTGTGAGATAAAAAGGATGGTTAATATTACCTGAGTTTCATTGGTGAAAAGACAGAGGTCAATATTTGCTTGCTTAATGCTTGCTTAATTGATTTGAACACTCTACTCCTGTGCATTCTTCTGTGAGAAATGTCTTCCAAATCCTTAGTTATAGTGTTCTTTCTTTTGGTGGTGGTGTGAATGGAGAAAGGAAGTCCTGAGTTCAAATTTTGCCTCATGTATGGTCAAGTCATTTAACTTCTAACTTCAGTTTGTCCATTATAAAATGGGAATAATAATAGTGCCTACCCTCTTCCCCCTGGATTGTTGTGAGTACCAAATTGGATTAAAATATGGAAAATACTTTGTAAACCTTCAAATGCTACATAAAAGTTAACTACTATTCTTAATATTTATCCATTTTAATATTGTAATTTTTCAGTAGATTATAAGTTTCTTAAGAACAGAGAAAATTTGGAATTTTTTGTGAGAATTCTAGTATATAGTGCTATGCCTTGCACATGATAGGCAGTTATTGAATGCTTGTGCAACATGCTCCCTGACAGTTTAGATTCATGTAAGTTTATTGTAGCTTTAGATCTTGGTGCTTTTTCTTTTACACATAAAGGGTCTATTAGTACAGTGGACTATGTATTGGTTTTGGATTCAGCAAAATCAGAATTCAATTCCTATCTCAAACACTAGATGTATGATCTTAGGTATGCCATTGAACCTCATATATAAAGTGCTTTATAAACCTTAAAAGCTATATTAATGCTATTATAAATCAAATATCTATTTTGTGTAGGCTGAACATAGTAATGATCACCATAATAATCACATGTGATAAACAAACAGCTAGTAAATTGTCCAAAAAAATCAAGATATACATAGGAAATAGAGATAAGAACAGGAGAATGTTATAAATACTCAACTATGCTATATAAACAATTAGAAAATTAAATAATAGAAGAGGATAGGATACTGAGCCTAGGGTCAGGAAGACCTGAATTCAAATCCAACCTCAGATAATTATTGGCTCTGTGACCCTGTGCAAGTCACTTAATCCTTTTTGTTTCAGTTTCCTCATCTTCAAAAGGAGCTGGAAATGGCACACGCTTCCAGTATCTTTGTCAAGAAAACTCCAAATGAAGTCACTAAAAAGTGAATGAAAGAACAACAACAAATAAATCTAGGGACACAATATTTTGGTTTTGCTACCTCGAAGTCAGGAAGATCTATATTGAAGTTTCACTTCTGACACATACAGATTGTGTGACCTTGGGCTAATAGTAATTTAACTCCATAGTATTCCACATTAACTTCTTAGAAAATAAATTTAAAAGATGATACCTATCTGTACTTGAATGGAGAAGGAGTTCCCTACATCCATGAAATCTCAAGTCTAATTATTAAAAAATTTAAAATTAAGGCACAGATGATGAGGGAAAAAATTAATATTTGACTAAAGCCCTGAAAGGTAGGTAGGATGTGGAAAGATTAAAAAAAAAAAAAAGATGTGAGTTTTGGTCAAGGGAGATAGTAGAAACAAAGGAGGAATAAGTATAAATTGAGAAAAAGAAATTAAATTTTGATTTGATCAAAATGAAGGGTTCACATTAAGAAATAAGAGGATATAAGTTTATATAGGAAAATTGGGCATTTTGGAATTGCTCTAATAAGGTGCCACCACAGAGAGTTAGAAAGGGCAGTAATATAATGACATTATAATTTTAGGAAAGTAATCTTAGCATGAGTGAGCCCAGTCTGAATGCAATG